>NC_133124.1:68751384-69053051 GCF_048418815.1 Hemitrygon akajei
CTGCCATGTGCTCCCCACTCTCTCTGACTCTGTCTCACTCTATTTCTGACTCTGCTCTCCCACTCTCTCAGACTCTCCCCCCACTTTCTCTGATTGTTCCCCCACTCTCTCTGTCTGTTCCCCCACTCTCATACGCTGCTTCCACTCTCTCTGACTCTGCTCCCACTCTCTCTTGACTGCTTCCCCACTCTCTGTGACTCTCCCCCCACACTCTCTGACTGTTTCACCAACTGTCTCTAACTCTCCCCCCACTCTCTCTGACTGTTCCCCCACTCTCTCTGATGTGTGCTCCCCACTCTCTCTGACTCTTCCCCCACTCTCTCTGACTCTGTTTCCCCCACTCTCTGACACTGTTCTCACTCTCTTTCTGACTCTGCTCCCCCACTCTCCTTGACTCTGCTCCCCCACTCTCTCCGACTCTGATCCCCTACGATCTCTGACTCTCCCCCACTCTCTCTAACTCTGTTCTCATTCCCTGAATCTCTACCGCCACTGCCTCTCTATTTTCTCACTCTCTATGACTGTTCCCACACTCTCTCTGACTCACACCGCATTCTCTCTGACTGTTCCCCCACTCTCATACACTGCTTCCACTCTCTCTGACTCACCCCCCACTCTCTCTGACTCTGCACCCCCACTGTCTCTGATGTGTGCTCCCCCACTCTGACTCAGCTCCCCCACTCTCTCTGACTCTGCTACCCCACTCTCTCTCTGTTTTCCCACTCTCTCTGCTGTCTGTTCCCCGACTCTCTCTGACTCTGTTCTCACTCTCTGAATCTGTTCCGCCACTCTCTCAGACTCTGCTCCCCCAACTCTCTGACTCTGCACCCCCACTGTCTCTAATGTGTGCTCCCCCACTCTGACTCAGCTCCCCGACTCTCTCTGACTCTGTTCTCACTCTCTGAATCTGTTCCGCCACTCTCTCAGACTCTGCTCCCCCAACTCTATGACTCTGCTCCCCCACTCTCTCTAACTCTCCCCCCACTCTCTCTGACTCTGTTCCCCCACTCTCTCAGACTCTGCTCCCACTCTGACTCTGCTCCCCCATTCTCTCTGACTGTTCCCCCATTCTCTGACTGTTCCCTCACTCTTTCGGACACAGCTCCCCTACTCTCTCTGACTCTCCCACCACTCTCTCTGACTGTTCCCCCACTCTCTCTGTCGAGTGTTCCCCCACTCTCTCTGACTCTGCACCCCCACTGTCTCTGATGTGTGCTCCCCCACTCTGACTCAGCTCCCCCACTCTCTCTGACTCTGCTACCCCACTCTCTCTGTTTTCCCACTCTCTCTGCTGTCTGTTCCCCGACTCTCTCTGACTCTGTTCTCACTCTCTGAATCTGTTCCGCCACTCTCTCAGACTCTGCTCCCCCAACTCTCTGATTCTGCACCCCCACTGTCTCTGATGTGTGCTCCCCCACTCTGACTCAGCTCCCCGACTCTCTCCGACTCTGTTCTCACTCTCTGAATCTGTTCCGCCACTCTCTCAGACTCTGCTCCCCCAACTCTCTGATTGTTGCCCCACTCTCTTTGACTCTGTTCCCCCACCTTGAGACGCTGCTTCCACTCTCTTCGACTCTACTCGCCCACTCTCTCTGACTGTTCCCTCACTCTCTCTGACTATGGTTCCTCACCGTCTCTGACTGTTCCCCCACTGACTCTGCTCCCCCACTCTCTCAGACTCTGCTCCCCCACTTTCTCTGACTCTATTCCCACACTCTCTCTGACTCTATTCTCCCAATCTCTCTGAACTGTTTCCCCACTCTCTCTCTGTTCCCCACTCTCTGTCATGTGCTCCCCCACTCTCTCTGACTCTGTTTCCCCCACTCTCTCTGACACTGTTCTCACTCTCTTTCTGACTCTGCTCCCCCACTCTCTGACTCTGTTTCCCCACTCTCTCTGTTCCGCCACACTTTCTGGCTCTGTTCCCCCACTCTCTCTGACACTGTTCTCACTCTCTTTCTGACTCTGCTCCCCCACTCTCTGACTCTGTTCCCCCACTCTCTCTGTTCCGCCACTCTTTCTGGCTCTGTTCCCCCACTCTCTCTGACTCTGTTTCCCCACTCTCTCTCTGTTCCCCACTCTCTGTCATGTGCTCCCCCACTCTCTCTGACTCTGTTTCCCCCACTCTCTCTGACTCTGTTTCCCCCACTCTCTCTGACACTGTTCTCACTCTCTTTCTGACTCTGCTCCCCCACTCTCTGACTCTGTTCCCCCACTCTCTCTGTTCCGCCACACTTTCTGGCTCTGTTCCCCCACTCTCTCTGACACTGTTCTCACTCTCTTTCTGACTCTGCTCCCCCACTCTCTGACTCTGTTCCCCCACTCTCTCTGTTCCGCCACTCTTTCTGGCTCTGTTCCCCCACTCTCTCTGACTCTGTTCCCCCACTCTCTCTGTTCCGCCACTCTTTCTGGCTCTGTTCCCCCACTCTCTCTGACTATGTTTCCCCCACTCTCTCTGACACTGTTCTCACTCTCTTTCTGACTCTGCTCCCCCATTCTCTCTGACTCCCCCCCCCCACTCTCTCTGACTGCTCCCCCACCTCTCTCTCTGCTCCCACTCTCTCTGCCATGTGCTCCCCACTCTCTCTGACTCTGTCTCACTCTATTTCTGACTCTGCTCCCCAACTCTCTCAGACTCTCCCCCCACTTTCTCTGATTGTTCCCCCACTCTCTCTGTCTGTTCCCCCACACTCATACGCTGCTTCCACTCTCTCAGACTCTCCCCCCACTTTCTCTGATTGTTCCCCCACTCTCTCTGTCTGTTCCATCACTCTCATACGCTGCTTCCACTCTTTCTGACTCTGCTCCCACTCTCTCTTGACTGCTTCCCCACTCTCTGTGACTCTCCCCCCAAACTCTCTGACTGATTCACCCACTGTCTCTAACTCTCCCCCCACTCTCTCTGACTGTTCCCCCACTCTCTCTGATGTGTGCTCCCCACTCTCTCTGACTCCGTTTCCCCCACTCTCTGACACTGTTCTCACTCTCTTTCTGACTCTGCTCCCCCACTCTCCTTGACTCTGCTCCCCCACTCTCTCCGACTCTGATCCCCTACGCTCTCTGACTCTCCCCCACTCTCTCTAACTCTGTTCTCATTCCCTGAATCTCTACCGCCACTGCCTCTCTGTTTTCTCACTCTCTATGACTGTTCCCACACTCTCTCTGACTCACCCCCCACTGTCTCTGACTGTTCCCCCGCTCTCTCTGACTGCTCCACTACTCTCTCGGACTCTCCTCCCACTATCTCTGACTCTGCTCCCCCACTCTCTCTGTCGTGTGTTCCCCCACTCTCTCTGACTCTGCACCCCCACTGTCTCTGATGTGTGCTCCCCCATTCTGATTCAGCTCCCGCACTCTCTCTGACTCTGTTTCCCCCACTCTCTCTGACTCTGCTCCCCCACTCTCTCTGACTCACCCCCCACTGTCTCTGACTGTTCCCCCGCTCTCTCTGACTGCTCCACTACTCTCTCGGACTCTCCTCCCACTATCTCTGACTCTGCTCCCCCACTCTCTCTGTCGTGTGTTCCCCCACTCTCTCTGACTCTGCACCCCCACTGTCTCTGATGTGTGCTCCCCCATTCTGATTCAGCTCCCGCACTCTCTCTGACTCTGTTTCCCCCACTCTCTCTGACTCTGCTCCCCCACTCTCTCTGCTGTCTGTTCCCCGACTCTCTCTGACTCTGTTCTCACTCTCTGAATCTGTTCCGCCACTCTCTCAGACACTGCTCCCCCAACTTTCTGACTCTGCACCCCCACTGTCTCTGATGTGTGCTCCCCACTCCTCTCTCTCTCTCTGTTTTCCCAATCTCTCTGATTCTGCTCCCCTACTCTCTCTGACTCTCCCCCCACTCTCTGACTTTGTTCCCCCACTCTCTCTGCTGTCTGTTCCCCGACTCTCTCTGACTCTGCTCTCACTCTCTGAATCTGTTCCGCCACTCGCTCTGACTCTGCACCCCCACTGTCTCTCTGTGTTCTCACTCTCTCTGACTCAGCTGCCCTGCTCTGACTGTTCCCCCACACTCTCTGCGGTGTGTACACCCACTCTCTCTCTGTTCCGCCACTCTTTCTGGCTCTGTTCCCCCACTCTCTCTACGCTGTACCCCCACACTCTCTGACTCTGTTCCCCCACTCTCACTGACTTTTCACTCACTCTAACTGACTCTCCCCCCACTCTCTCTGACTCTGTTCCCCCACTCGCTCTCTGTTCCCCCACTCTTTCTGGCTCTGTTCCCCCACTCACTCTGACTCTGTTTCCCCCACTCTCTCTGACTCTGTTCCCCCACTCGCTCTCTGTTCACCCACTCTCTCTGACTCTGTTCCCCCACTCTCTCTGACTCTGCTCCACTTCTCTCTCTGACTCTACCCCCACTCTCTCTGACTGTTCCCCGACTCTCTCTGACTCTGTTCCCCCATTCGCTCTCTGTTCCCCCACTCTTTCTGGCTCTGTTTCACCCACTCTCTCTGACTCTGATTCCCCCACTCTCTCTGACTGTTCCCCCACTCTCTCTGACTCACCCCCTACTCTCACTGACTATTCCCCCACCTCTCTGACTGTTGCCCCACTCTCTTTGACTCTGTTCCCCCACCCTGAGACGCTGCTTCCACTCTCTCCGACTCTACTCGCCCACTCTCTCTGACTGTTCCCTCACTCTCTCTGACTATGGTTCCTCACTGTCTCTGACTGTTCCCCCACTGACTATGCTCCCCCACTCTCTCTGACTCTGTACTCACTCTCTTTCTGACTCTGCTCCCCCACTCTCTCTCTCTCTGTTTTCCCACTCTCTCTGATTCTGCTCCCCTACTCTCTCTGACTCTCCCCCCACTCTCTGACTTTGTTCCCGCACTCTCTCTGCTGACTGTTCCCCGACCCTCTCTCTGACTCTGTTCTCACTCTCTGAATCTCTACCGCCACTGTCTCTCTGAGTTCTCACTCTCTCTGACTCAGCTCCCCTGCACTGACTGTTCCCCCACACTCTTTCCTGTCTGTTCCGCCACTCTCTCTGACTCTGCACCCCCACTGTCTCTCTGTGTTCTCACTCTCTCTGACTCAGCTGCCCTGCTCTGACTGTTCCTCCACACTCTCTGCGGTGTGTTCCCCCACTCTCTCTGACTCTGTTCTCACTCCCTCTGACTCTGTTCCCTCACCTTGAGACACTGCTTCCACTCTCACCGACTCTACTCGCCCACTCTCTCTGACTGTTCCCTCACTCTCTCTGACTATGGTTCCTCACTGTCTCTGACTGTTCCCCCACTGACTATGCTCCCCCACTCTCTCAGACTCTGTTCCCCCACTTTCTCTGACTCTATTCCCACACTCTCTCTGACTCTATTCTCCCACTCTCTCTGAACTGTTTCCCCACTCTCTCTCTCTGTTCCCCACTCTCTGTCATGTGCTCCCCCACTCTCTCTGACTCTGCACCCCCACTGTCTCTGATGTGTGCTCCCCCACTCTCTCTATCTCTCTCTGTTTTTCCCACTCTCTCTGATTCTGCTCCCCTACTCTCTCTGACTCTCCCCCCACTCTCTGACTTTGTTCCCGCACTCTCTCTGCTGTCTGTTCCCCGACTCTCTCTGACTCTGTTCTCACTCTCTGAATCTCTACCGCCACTCTCTCTGACTCTGCACCCCCACTGTCTCTGATGTGTGCTCCCCACTCCTCTCTCTCTCTCTGTTTTCCCAATCTCTCTGATTCTGCTCCCCTACTCTCTCTGACTCTCCCCCCACTCTCTGACTTTGTTCCCCCACTCTCTCTGCTGTCTGTTCCCCGACTCTCTCTGACTCTGCTCTCACTCTCTGAATCTGTTCCGCCACTCGCTCTGACTCTGCACCCCCACTGTCTCTCTGTGTTCTCACTCTCTCTGACTCAGCTGCCCTGCTCTGACTGTTCCCCCACACTCTCTGCGGTGTGTACACCCACTCTCTCTCTGTTCCGCCACTCTTTCTGGCTCTGTTCCCCCACTCTCTCTACGCTGTACCCCCACACTCTCTGACTCTGTTCCCCCACTCTCACTGACTTTTCACTCACTCTAACTGACTCTCCCCCCACTCTCTCTGACTCTGTTCCCCCACTCGCTCTCTGTTCCCCCACTCTTTCTGGCTCTGTTCCCCCACTCACTCTGACTCTGTTTCCCCCACTCTCTCTGACTCTGTTCCCCCACTCGCTCTCTGTTCACCCACTCTCTCTGACTCTGTTCCCCCACTCTCTCTGACTCTGCTCCACTTCTCTCTCTGACTCTACCCCCACTCTCTCTGACTGTTCCCCGACTCTCTCTGACTCTGTTCCCCCATTCGCTCTCTGTTCCCCCACTCTTTCTGGCTCTGTTTCACCCACTCTCTCTGACTCTGATTCCCCCACTCTCTCTGACTGTTCCCCCACTCTCTCTGACTCACCCCCTACTCTCACTGACTATTCCCCCACCTCTCTGACTGTTGCCCCACTCTCTTTGACTCTGTTCCCCCACCCTGAGACGCTGCTTCCACTCTCTCCGACTCTACTCGCCCACTCTCTCTGACTGTTCCCTCACTCTCTCTGACTATGGTTCCTCACTGTCTCTGACTGTTCCCCCACTGACTATGCTCCCCCACTCTCTCTGACTCTGTACTCACTCTCTTTCTGACTCTGCTCCCCCACTCTCTCTCTCTCTGTTTTCCCACTCTCTCTGATTCTGCTCCCCTACTCTCTCTGACTCTCCCCCCACTCTCTGACTTTGTTCCCGCACTCTCTCTGCTGACTGTTCCCCGACCCTCTCTCTGACTCTGTTCTCACTCTCTGAATCTCTACCGCCACTGTCTCTCTGAGTTCTCACTCTCTCTGACTCAGCTCCCCTGCACTGACTGTTCCCCCACACTCTTTCCTGTCTGTTCCGCCACTCTCTCTGACTCTGCACCCCCACTGTCTCTCTGTGTTCTCACTCTCTCTGACTCAGCTGCCCTGCTCTGACTGTTCCTCCACACTCTCTGCGGTGTGTTCCCCCACTCTCTCTGACTCTGTTCTCACTCCCTCTGACTCTGTTCCCTCACCTTGAGACACTGCTTCCACTCTCACCGACTCTACTCGCCCACTCTCTCTGACTGTTCCCTCACTCTCTCTGACTATGGTTCCTCACTGTCTCTGACTGTTCCCCCACTGACTATGCTCCCCCACTCTCTCAGACTCTGTTCCCCCACTTTCTCTGACTCTATTCCCACACTCTCTCTGACTCTATTCTCCCACTCTCTCTGAACTGTTTCCCCACTCTCTCTCTCTGTTCCCCACTCTCTGTCATGTGCTCCCCCACTCTCTCTGACTCTGCACCCCCACTGTCTCTGATGTGTGCTCCCCCACTCTCTCTATCTCTCTCTGTTTTTCCCACTCTCTCTGATTCTGCTCCCCTACTCTCTCTGACTCTCCCCCCACTCTCTGACTTTGTTCCCGCACTCTCTCTGCTGTCTGTTCCCCGACTCTCTCTGACTCTGTTCTCACTCTCTGAATCTCTACCGCCACTCTCTCTGACTCTGCACCCCCACTGTCTCTCTGTGTTCTCACTCACTCTGCCTCAGCTCCCCTGCTCTGACTGTTCCCCCACACTCTCTGTGGTGTGCTCCCCCACTCTCTCTGACTCTGTTCTCACTCTCTATGACTCTGTTCCCCCACCCTCAGACGCTGCTGACACTCCCTCTGACTCTGCCTCCCCACTCTTTCTGGCTCTGTTCCCCCACTCTCTCTGACTCTGTTTCCCCCACTCTCTCTGACACTGTTCTCACTCTCTTTCTGACTCTGCTCCCCCACTCTCTGACTCTGTTCCCCCACTCTCTCTGTTCCCCCACTCTTTCTGGCTCTGTTCCCCCACTCTCTCTGACTCTGTTTCTCCCACTCTCTCTGACACTGTTCTCACTCTCTTTCTGACTCTGCTCCCCCATTCTCTATGACACTGTTCTCACTATCTTTTTGACACTGCTCCCCCATTCTCTCTGACTCTCGCCCCACTCTCTCTGACTGCTCCCCCACCTCTCTGACTCTGCTCCCACTCTCTCTGCCATGTGCTCCCCACTCTCTCTGACTCTGTCTCACTCTATTTCTGACTCTGCTCCCCCACTCTCTCAGACTCTCCCACCACTTTCTCTGATTGTTCCCCCACTCTCTCTGTCTGTTCCCCCACACTCATACGCTGCTTCCACTCTTTCTGGCTCTGTTCCCCCACTCTCTCTGACTCTGTTTCCCCCACTCTCTCTGACACTGTTCTCACTCTCTTTTTGACTCTGCTCCCCCATTCTCTCTGACTCTCCCCCCACTCTTTTTGACTGTTCCTCCACCTCTCTGACTCTGCTCCCACTCTCTCTGCCATGTGCTCCCCACTCTCTCTGACTCTGTCTCACTCTATTTCTGACTCTGCTCCCCCACTCTCTCAGACTCTCCCCCCACTTTCTCTGATTGTTCCCCCACTCTCTCTGTCTGTTCCCCCACACTCATACGCTGCTTCCACTCTCTCTGACTCTGCTCCCACTCTCTCTTGACTGCTTCCCCACTCTCTGTGACTCTCCCCCCACACTCTCTGACTGTTTCACCAACTGTCTCTAACTCTCCCCCCACTCTCTCTGACTGTTCCCCCACTCTCTCTGATGTGTGCTCCCCACTCTCTCTGACTCCTCCCCCACTCTCTTTGACTCTGCTCCCCCACTCTCTCCGACTCTGATCCCCTACGCTCTCTGACTTTCCCCCACTCTCTCAAACTCTGTTCTCATTCCCTGAATCTCTACCGCCACTGCCTCTCTGTTTTCTCACTCTCTGTGACTGTTCCCACACTCTCTCTGACTCACACCCCACTCTCTCTGACTGTTCCCCCACTCTCATACACTGCTTCCACTCTCTCTGACTCACCCCCCACTGTCTCTGACTGTTCCCCCGCTCTCTCTGACTGCTCCACTACTCTCTCGGACTCTCCTCCCACTATCTCTGACTCTGCTCCCCCACTCTCTCTAACTCTCCCCCCACTCTCTCTGACTCTTTTCCACGACTCTCTCTGACTCTGTTCCCCCACTCTCTCAGACTCTGCTCCCCCATTCTCTCTGACTGTTCCCCCACTCTCTGACTGTTCCCTCACTCTTTCTGACACAGCTCCCCTACTCTCTCTGACTCTCC
Organism: Hemitrygon akajei; assembly: GCF_048418815.1. NCBI lineage: Eukaryota > Metazoa > Chordata > Chondrichthyes > Myliobatiformes > Dasyatidae > Hemitrygon > Hemitrygon akajei. The sequence goes on from NC_133124.1 coordinate 68,760,503, forward strand.
CACCACTCTCTCTGACTGTTCCCCCACTCTCTCTGTCGTGTGTTCCCCCACTCTCTCTGACTCTGCAACCCCACTGTCTCTGATGTGTGCTCCCCCACTCTGACTCAGCTCCCCCACTCTCTCTGACTCTGCTCCCCCACTCTCTCTCTGTTTTCCCACTCCCTCTGCTGTCTGTTCCCCGACTCTCTCTGACTCTGTTCTCATTCTCTGAATCTGTTCCGCCACTCTCTCAGACTCTGCTCCCCCAACTCTCTGACTCTGCACCCCCACTGTCTCTGATGTGTGCTCCCCCACTCTGACTCAGCTCCCCGACTCTCTCTGACTCTGTTCTCACTCTCTGAATCTGTTCCGCCACTCTCTCAGACTCTGTTCCCCCAACTCTCTGATTGTTGCCCCACTCTCTTTGACTCTGTTCCCCCACCTTGAGACGCTGCTTCCACTCTCTCCGACTCTACTCGCCCACTCTCTCTGACTGTTCCCTCACTCTCTCTGACTATGGTTCCTCACTGTCTCTGACTGTTCCCCCACTGACTCTGCTCCCCCACTCTCTCAGACTCTGCTCCCCCACTTTCTCTGACTCTGCTCCCCCACTCTCTCTGACTCTATTCTCCCACTCTCTCTGAACTGTTTCCCCACTCTCTCTCTGTTCCCCACTCTCTGTCATGTGCTCCCCCACTCTGTCTGACTCTGTTCTCACTCTCTTTCTGACTCTGCACCCCCACTCTCTCTCTCTCTCTCCCTCTGTTTTCCCACTCTCTCTGATTCTCCTCCCCTACTCTCTCTGACTCTCCCGCCACTCTCTGACTTTGTTCCCGCACTCTCTCTGCTGTCTGTTCCCCGACTCTCTCTGACTCTGTTGTCACTCTCTGAATCTCTACCGCCACTGTCTCTCTGTGTTCTCACTCTCTCTGACTCAGCTCCCCTGCTCTGACTGTTCCCCCACACTCTTTCCTGTCTGTTCCGCCACTCTCTCTGACTCTGCACCCCCACTGTCTCTCTGTGTTCTCACTCTCTCTGACTCAGCTGCCCTGCTCTGACTGTTCCCCCACACTCTCTGCGGTGTGTTCCCCCACACTCTCTGCCTCTGTTCCCCCACCTTGAGACACTGCTTCCACTCTCACCGACTCTACTCGTCCACTCTCTCTGACTGTTCCCTCACTCTCTCTGACTCAGCTGCCCTGCTCTGACTGTTCCCCCACACTCTCTGCGGTGTGTTCCCCCACTCTCTCTGACTCTGTTCTCACTCTCTCTGACTCTGTCCCCCCACCTTGAGACACTGCTTCCACTCTCACCGACTCTACTCGCCCACTCTCTCTGACTGTTCCCTCACTCTCTCTGACTATGGTTCCTCACTGTCTCTGACTGTTCCCCCACTGACTCTGCTCCCCCACTCTCTCAGACTCTGCTCCCCCACTTTCTCTGACTCTATTCCCACACTCTCTCTGACTCTATTCTCCCACTCTCTCTGAACTGTTTCCCCACTGTCTCTCTGTTCCCCACTCTCTGTCATGTGCTCCCCCATTCTCTCTGACTCTGTTCTCACTCTCTTTCTGACTGCACCCCCACCTCTCTGACTCTGCACCCCCACTGTCTCTGATGTGTGCTCCCCCACACTCTCACTCTCTCTCTCTCTCTGTTTCTGCTCCCCTACTCTCTCTGACTCTCCCCCCACTCTCTCTGCCATGTGCTCCCCACTCTCTCTGACTCTGTCTCACTCTATTTCTGACTCTGCTCCCCCACTCTCTCAGACTCTCCCCCCACTTTCTCTGATTGTTCCCCCACTCTCTCTGTCTGTTCCCCCACTCTCATACGCTGCTTCCACTCTCTCTGACTCTGCTCCCACTCTCTCTTGACTGCTTCCCCACTCTCTGTGACTCTCCCCCCACACTCTCTGACTGTTTCACCAACTGTCTCTAACTCTCCCCCCACTCTCTCTGACTGTTCCCCCACTCTCTCTGATGTGTGCTCCCCACTCTCTCTGATGTGTGCTCCCCACTCTCTCTGACTCTGTTTCCCCCACTCTCTGACACTGTTCTCACTCTCTTTCTGACTCTGCTCCCCCACTCTCCTTGACTCTGCTCCCCCACTCTCTCCGACTCTGATCCCCTACGATCTCTGACTCTCCCCCACTCTCTCTAACTCTGTTCTCATTCCCTGAATCTCTACCGCCACTGCCTCTCTATTTTCTCACTCTCTATGACTGTTCCCACACTCTCTCTGACTCACACCCCACTCTCTCTGACTGTTCCCCCACTCTCATACACTGCTTCCACTCTCTCTGACTCACCCCCCACTGTCTCTGACTGTTCCCCCGCTCTCTCTGACTGCTCCACTACTCTCTCGGACTCTCCTCCCACTATCTCTGACTCTGCTCCCCCACTCTCTCTAACTCTCCCCCCACTCTCTCTGACTCTTTTCCACTACTCTCTCTGACTCTGTTCCCCCACTCTCTCAGACTCTGCTCCCACTCTGACTCTGCTCCCCCATTCTCTCTGACTGTTCCCCCACTCTCTGACTGTTCCCTCACTCTTTCTGACACAGCTCCCCTACTCTCTCTGACTCTCCCACCACTCTCTCTGACTGTACCCCAACTCTCTCTGTCGTGTGTTCCCCCACTCTCTCTGACTCTGCACCCCCTCTGTCTCTGATGTGTGCTCCCCCACTCTGACTCAGCTCCCGCACTCTCTCTGACTCTGTTTCCCCCACTCTCTCTGTCTCTGCTCCCCCACTCTCTCTCTGTTTTCCCACTCTCTCTGCTGTCTGTTCCCCGACTCTCTCTGACTCTGTTCTCACTCTCTGAATCTGTTCCGCCACTCTCTCAGACTCTGCTCCTCCAACTCTCTGACTCTGTACCCCCACTGTCTCTGCTGTCTGTTCCCCGACTCTCTCTGACTCTGTTCTCACTCTCTGAATCTGTTCCGCCACTCTCTCAGACTCTGCTCCGCCAACTCTCTGACTCTGCACCCCCACTGTCTCTGATGTGTGCTCCCCCACTCTCTCTCTCTCTCTCTCTCTCTCTCTCTCTCTGTTTTCCCAATTTCTCTGATTCTGCTCCCCTACTCTCTCTGACTCTACCCCCACTCTCTGACTTTGTTCCCGCACTCTCTCTGCTGTCTGTTCCCCGACTCTCTCTGACTCAGTTCTCACTCTCTGAATCTGTTCCGCCACTCGCTCTGACTCTGCACCCCCACTGTCTCTCTGTGTTCTCACTCTCTCTGACTCAGCTGCCCTGCTCTGACTGTTCCCCCACACTCTCTGCGGTGTGTACCCCCACTCTCTCTCTCTGTTCCGCCACTCTTTCTGGCTCTGTTCCCCCACTCTCTCTGACGCTGTACCCTCACACTCTCTGACTCTGTTCCCCCACTCTCACTGACTTTTCACTCACTCTAACTGACTCTCCCCCCACTCTCTCTGACTCTGTTCCCCCACTCGCTCTCTGTTCCCCCACTCTTTCTGGCTCTGTTCCCCCACACTCTCTGACTCTGTTTCCCCCACTCTCTCTGACACTGTTCTCACTCTCTTTCTGACTCTGCTCCCCCACTCTCTCTGACTCTGTTCCCCCACTCTCTCAGACACAGCTCCCCTACTCTCTCTGACTCTCCCACCACTCTCTCTGACTGTTCCCCCACTCTCTCTGTCGTGTGTTCCCCCACTCTCTCTGACTCTGCACCCCCTCTGTCTCTGATGTGTGCTCCCCCACTCTGACTCAGCTCCCGCACTCTCTCTGACTCTGTTTCCCCCACTCTCTATGTCTCTGCTCCCCCACTCTCTCTCTGTTTTCCCACTCTCTCTGCTGTCTGTTCCCCGACTCTCTCTGAGACTCTGTTCTCACTCTCTGAATCTGTTCCGCCACTCTCTCAGACTCTGCTCCTCCAACTCTCTGACTCTGTACCCCCACTGTCTCTGCTGTCTGTTCCCCGACTCTCTCTGACTCTGTTCTCACTCTCTGAATCTGTTCCGCCACTCTCTCAGACTCTGCTCCCCCAACTCTCTGACTCTGCACCCCCACTGTCTCTGATGTGTGCTCCCCCACTCTCTCTCTCTCTCTCTCTGTTTTCCCAATTTCTCTGATTCTGCTCCCCTACTCTCTCTGACTCTACCCCCACTCTCTGACTTTGTTCCCGCACTCTCTCTGCTGTCTGTTCCCCGACTCTCTCTGACTCTGATCTCACTCTCTGAATCTGTTCCGCCACTCGCTCTGACTCTGCACCCCCACTGTCTCTCTGTGTTCTCACTCTCTCTGACTCAGCTGCCCTGCTCTGACTGTTCCCCCACACTCTCTGCGGTGTGTACCCCCACTCTCTCTCTCTGTTCCGCCACTCTTTCTGGCTCTGTTCCCCCACTCTCTCTGACGCTGTACCCCCACACTCTCTGACTCTGTTCCCCCACTCTCACTGACTTTTCACTCACTCTAACTGACTCTCCCCCAACTCTCTCTGACTCTGTTCCCCCACTCGCTCTCTGTTCCCCCACTCTTTCTGGCTCTGTTCCCCCACACTCTCTGACTCTGTTTCCCCCACTCTCTCTGACACTGTTCTCACTCTCTTTCTGACTCTGCTCCCCCACTCTCTCTGACTCTGTTACCCCACTCTCTCTGACTCTGCTCCCCCACTCGCTCTCTGTTCCCCCACTCTCTCTGACTCTGATCCCCCACTCTCTCTGACTCTGCTCCCCCACTCTCTCTGATTGTTCACCCACTCTCTCTGACTCTGTTCCCACACTCTCTCTGACTCTGCTCCACTTCTCTCTCTGACTCTACCCCCACTCTCTCTGACTGTTCCCCCACTCTCTCTGACTCTGTTCCCCCACTCGCTCTCTGTTCCCCCACTCTTTCTGGCTCTGTTTCACCCACTCTCTCTGACTCTGTTTCCCCCACTCTCTCTGACTGTTCCCCCACTCTCTCTGACTCACCCCCTACTCTCACTGACTATTCCCCCACCTCTCTGACTGTTGCCCCACTCTCTTTGACTCTGTTCCCCCACCCTGAGACGCTGCTTCCACTCTCTCCGACTCTACTCGCCCACTCTCTCTGACTATGGTTCCTCACTGTCTCTGACTGTTCCCCCACTGACTCTGCTCCCCCACTTTCTCTGACTATTCCCACACTCTCTCTGACTCTATTCTCCCACTCTGAACTGTTTCCCCACTCTCTCTCTCTGTTCCCCACTCTCTGTCATGTGCTCCCCCACTCTCTCTGACTCTGCACCCCCACCTCTCTGTCTCTTATGTGTGCTCCCCCACTCTCTCTATCTCACTCTCTTTTTCCCACTCTCTCTGATTCTGCTCCCCTACTCTCTCTGACTCTCCCCCCACTCTCTCTGACTCTCCCCCCACTCTCTGACTTTGTTCCCGCACTCTCTCTGCTGTCTGTTCCCCGACTCTCTCTGACTCTGTTCTCACTCTCTGAATCTCTACCGCCACTCTCTCTGACCCTGCACCCCCACTGTCTCTCTGAGTTCTCACTCACTCTGCCTCAGCTCCCCTGCTCTGACTGTTCCCCCACACTCTCTGCGGTGTGCTCCCCCACTCTCTCTGACTCTGTTCTCACTCTCTATGACTCTGTTCTCATTCCCTGAATCTCTACCGCCACTGCCTCTCTATTTTCTCACTCTCTATGACTGTTCCCACACTCTCTCTGACTCACACCGCATTCTCTCTGACTGTTCCCCCACTCTCATACACTGCTTCCACTCTCTCTGACTCACCCCCCACTGTCTCTGACTGTTCCCCCGCTCTCTCTGACTGCTCCACTACTCTCTCGGACTCTCCTCCCACTATCTCTGACTCTGCTCCCCCACTCTCTCTAACTCTCCCCCCACTCTCTCTGACTCTTTTCCACTACTCTCTCTGACTCTGTTCCCCCACTCTCTCAGACTCTGCTCCCACTCTGACTCTGCTCCCCCATTCTCTCTGACTGTTCCCCCACTCTCTGACTGTTCCCAAACTCTTTCTGACACAGCTCCCCTACTCTCTCTGACTCTCCCACCACTCTCTCTGACTGTACCCCAACTCTCTCTGTCGTGTGTTCCCCCACTCTCTCTGACTCTGCACCCCCTCTGTCTCTGATGTGTGCTCCCCCACTCTGACTCAGCTCCCGCACTCTCTCTGACTCTGTTTCCCCCACTCTCTCTGTCTCTGCTCCCCCACTCTCTCTCTGTTTTCCCACTCTCTCTGCTGTCTGTTCCCCGACTCTCTCTGACTCTGTTCTCACTCTCTGAATCTGTTCCGCCACTCTCTCAGACTCTGCTCCTCCAACTCTCTGACTCTGTACCCCCACTGTCTCTGCTGTCTGTTCCCCGACTCTCTCTGACTCTGTTCTCACTCTCTGAATCTGTTCCGCCACTCTCTCAGACTCTGCTCCGCCAACTCTCTGACTCTGCACCCCCACTGTCTCTGATGTGTGCTCCCCCACTCTCTCTCTCTCTCTCTCTCTCTCTCTCTCTGTTTTCCCAATTTCTCTGATTCTGCTCCCCTACTCTCTCTGACTCTACCCCCACTCTCTGACTTTGTTCCCGCACTCTCTCTGCTGTCTGTTCCCCGACTCTCTCTGACTCTGTTCTCACTCTCTGAATCTGTTCCGCCACTCGCTCTGACTCTGCACCCCCACTGTCTCTCTGTGTTCTCACTCTCTCTGACTCAGCTGCCCTGCTCTGACTGTTCCCCCACACTCTCTGCGGTGTGTACCCCCACTCTCTCTCTCTGTTCCGCCACTCTTTCTGGCTCTGTTCCCCCACTCTCTCTGACGCTGTACCCCCACACTCTCTGACTCTGTTCCCCCACTCTCACTGACTTTTCACTCACTCTAACTGACTCTCCCCCCACTCTCTCTGACTCTGTTCCCCCACTCGCTCTCTGTTCCCCCACTCTTTCTGGCTCTGTTCCCCCACACTCTCTGACTCTGTTTCCCCCACTCTCTCTGACACTGTTCTCACTCTCTTTCTGACTCTGCTCCCCCACTCTCTCTGACTCTGTTCCCCCACTCTCTCAGACACAGCTCCCCTACTCTCTCTGACTCTCCCACCACTCTCTCTGACTGTTCCCCCACTCTCTCTGTCGTGTGTTCCCCCACTCTCTCTGACTCTGCACCCCCTCTGTCTCTGATGTGTGCTCCCCCACTCTGACTCAGCTCCCGCACTCTCTCTGACTCTGTTTCCCCCACTCTCTATGTCTCTGCTCCCCCACTCTCTCTCTGTTTTCCCACTCTCTCTGCTGTCTGTTCCCCGACTCTCTCTGACTCTGTTCTCACTCTCTGAATCTGTTCCGCCACTCTCTCAGACTCTGCTCCTCCAACTCTCTGACTCTGTACCCCCACTGTCTCTGCTGTCTGTTCCCCGACTCTCTCTGACTCTGTTCTCACTCTCTGAATCTGTTCCGCCACTCTCTCAGACTCTGCTCCCCCAACTCTCTGACTCTGCACCCCCACTGTCTCTGATGTGTGCTCCCCCACTCTCTCTCTCTCTCTCTCTGTTTTCCCAATTTCTCTGATTCTGCTCCCCTACTCTCTCTGACTCTACCCCCACTCTCTGACTTTGTTCCCGCACTCTCTCTGCTGTCTGTTCCCCGACTCTCTCTGACTCTGATCTCACTCTCTGAATCTGTTCCGCCACTCGCTCTGACTCTGCACCCCCACTGTCTCTCTGTGTTCTCACTCTCTCTGACTCAGCTGCCCTGCTCTGACTGTTCCCCCACACTCTCTGCGGTGTGTACCCCCACTCTCTCTCTCTGTTCCGCCACTCTTTCTGGCTCTGTTCCCCCACTCTCTCTGACGCTGTACCCCCACACTCTCTCTGTTCCCCCACTCTCACTGACTTTTCACTCACTCTAACTGACTCTCCCCCAACTCTCTCTGACTCTGTTCCCCCACTCGCTCTCTGTTCCCCCACTCTTTCTGGCTCTGTTCCCCCACACTCTCTGACTCTGTTTCCCCCACTCTCTCTGACACTGTTCTCACTCTCTTTCTGACTCTGCTCCCCCACTCTCTCTGACTCTGTTTCCCCACTCTCTCTGACTGTTCACCCACTCTCTCTGACTCTGTTACCCCACTCTCTCTGACTCTGCTCCCCCACTCGCTCTCTGTTCCCCCACTCTCTCTGACTCTGATCCCCCACTCTCTCTGACTCTGCTCCCCCACTCTCTCTGATTGTTCACCCACTCTCTCTGACTCTGTTCCCACACTCTCTCTGACTCTGCTCCACTTCTCTCTCTGACTCTACCCCCACTCTCTCTGACTGTTCCCCCACTCTCTCTGACTCTGTTCCCCCACTCGCTCTCTGTTCCCCCACTCTCTCTGACTCTGTTTCCCCCACTCTCTCTGACTGTTCCCCCACTCTCTCTGACTCACCCCCTACTCTCACTGACTATTCCCCCACCTCTCTGACTGTTGCCCCACTCTCTTTGACTCTGTTCCCCCACCCTGAGACGCTGCTTCCACTCTCTCCGACTCTACTCGCCCACTCTCTCTGACTATGGTTCCTCACTGTCTCTGACTGTTCCCCCACTGACTCTGCTCCCCCACTTTCTCTGACTATTCCCACACTCTCTCTGACTCTATTCTCCCACTCTGAACTGTTTCCCCACTCTCTCTCTCTGTTCCCCACTCTCTGTCATGTGCTCCCCCACTCTCTCTGACTCTGCACCCCCACCTCTCTGTCTCTTATGTGTGCTCCCCCACTCTCTCTATCTCACTCTCTTTTTCCCACTCTCTCTGATTCTGCTCCCCTACTCTCTCTGACTCTCCCCCCACTCTCTCTGACTCTCCCCCCACTCTCTGACTTTGTTCCCGCACTCTCTCTGCTGTCTGTTCCCCGACTCTCTCTGACTCTGTTCTCACTCTCTGAATCTCTACCGCCACTCTCTCTGACCCTGCACCCCCACTGTCTCTCTGAGTTCTCACTCACTCTGCCTCAGCTCCCCTGCTCTGACTGTTCCCCCACACTCTCTGCAGTGTGTTCCCCCACTCTCTCTGACTCTGTTCTCACTCTCTATGACTCTGTTCCCCCACCCTCAGACGCTGCTGACACTCCCTCTGACTCTGCCTCCCCACTCTTTCTGGCTCTGTTCCCCCACTCTCTCTGACTCTGTTTCCCCCACTCTCTCTGACACTGTTCTCACTCGCTTTCTGACTCTGCTCCCCCATTCTCTCTGACTGTTCCCCCACTCTCTCTGACTCTGTTTCCCCCACTCTCTCTGACACTGTTCTCACTCTCTTTCTGACTCACCTCCCCCACTCTCTGACTCTGTTTCCCCCACTCTCTCTGACTCTTCCCCCACTCTCTCTGACTCTGTTTCCCCCACTCTCTGACACTGTTCTCACTCTCTTTCTGACTCTGCTCCCCCACTCTCCTTGACCCTGCTCCCCCACTCTCTCCGACTCTGATCCCCTACGCTCTCTGACTCTCCCCCACTCTCTCTAACTCTGTTCTCATTCCCTGAATCTCTACCGCCACTGCCTCTCTGTTTTCTCACTCTCTCTGACTGTTCCCACACTCTCTCTGACTCACACCCCACTCTCTCTGACTGTTCCCCCACTCTCATACACTGCTTCCACTCTCTCTGACTCACCCCCCACTGTCTCTGACTGTTCCCCCGCTCTCTCTGACTGCTCCACTACTCTCTCGGACTCTCCTCCCACTATCTCTGACTCTGCTCCCCCACTCCCTCTAACTCTCCCCCCACTCTCTCTGACTCTTTTCCACGACTCTCTCTGACTCTGTTCCCCCACTCTCTCAGACTCTGCTCCCACTCTGACTCTGCTCCCCCATTCTCTCTGACTGTTCCCCCACTCTCTGACTGTTCCCTCACTCTTTCTGACACAGCTCCCCTACTCTCTCTGACTCTCCCACCACTCTCTCTGACTGTTCCCCCACTCTCTCTGTCGTGTGTTCCCCCACTCTCTCTGACTCTGCACCCCCTCTGTCTCTGATGTGTGCTCCCCCACTCTGACTCAGCTCCCGCACTCTCTCTGACTCTGTTTCCCCCACTCTCTCTGACTCTGCTCCCCCACTCTCTCTGCTGTCTGTTCCCCGACTCTCTCTGACTCTGTTCTCACTCTCTGAATCTGTTCCGCCACTCGCTCTGACTCTGCACCCCCACTGTCTCTCTGTGTTCTCACTCTCTCTGACTCAGCTGCCCTGCTCTGACTGTTCCCCCACACTCTCTGCACTGTGTACCCCCACTCTCTCTCTCTGTTCCTCCACTCTTTCTGGCTCTGTTCCCCCACTCTCTCTGACGCTGTACCCCCACACTCTCTGACTCTGCTCCCCCACTCTCTCTGACTCTGCTCCCCCACTCGCTCTCTGTTCCCCCACTCTCTCTGACTCTGATCCCCCACTCTCTCTGACTCTGCTCCCCCACTCTCTCTGATTGTTCACCCACTCTCTCTGACTCTGTTCCCACACTCTCTCTGACTCTGCTCCACTTCTCTCTCTGACTCTACCCCCACTCTCTCTGACTGTTCCCCACTCTCTCTGACTGTTCCCCCACTCTCTCTGACTCACCCCCTACTCTCACTGACTATTCCCCCACCTCTCTGACTGTTGCCCCACTCTCTTTGACTCTGTTCCCCCACCCTGAGACGCTGCTTCCACTCTCTCCGACTCTACTCGCCCACTCTCTCTGACTATGGTTCCTCACTGTCTCTGACTGTTCCCCCACTGACTCTGCTCCCCCACTTTCTCTGACTATTCCCACACTCTCTCTGACTCTATTCTCCCACTCTGAACTGTTTCCCCACTCTCTCTCTCTGTTCCCCACTCTCTGTCATGTGCTCCCCCACTCTCTCTGACTCTGCACCCCCACCTCTCTGTCTCTTATGTGTGCTCCCCCACTCTCTCTATCTCACTCTCTTTTTCCCACTCTCTCTGATTCTGCTCCCCTACTCTCTCTGACTCTCCCCCCACTCTCTCTGACTCTCCCCCCACTCTCTGACTTTGTTCCCGCACTCTCTCTGCTGTCTGTTCCCCGACTCTCTCTGACTCTGTTCTCACTCTCTGAATCTCTACCGCCACTCTCTCTGACCCTGCACCCCCACTGTCTCTCTGAGTTCTCACTCACTCTGCCTCAGCTCCCCTGCTCTGACTGTTCCCCCACACTCTCTGCGGTGTGTTCCCCCACTCTCTCTGACTCTGTTCTCACTCTCTATGACTCTGTTCCCCCACCCTCAGACGCTGCTGACACTCCCTCTGACTCTGCCTCCCCACTCTTTCTGGCTCTGTTCCCCCACTCTCTCTGACTCTGTTTCCCCCACTCTCTCTGACACTGTTCTCACTCTCTTTCTGACTCACCTCCCCCACTCTCTGACTCTGTTTCCCCCACTCTCTCTGACTCTTCCCCCACTCTCTCTGACTCTGTTTCCCCCACTCTCTGACACTGTTCTCACTCTCTTTCTGACTCTGCTCCCCCACTCTCCTTGACCCTGCTCCCCCACTCTCTCCGACTCTGATCCCCTACGCTCTCTGACTCTCCCCCACTCTCTCTAACTCTGTTCTCATTCCCTGAATCTCTACCGCCACTGCCTCTCTGTTTTCTCACTCTCTCTGACTGTTCCCACACTCTCTCTGACTCACACCCCACTCTCTCTGACTGTTCCCCCACTCTCATACACTGCTTCCACTCTCTCTGACTCACCCCCCACTGTCTCTGACTGTTCCCCCGCTCTCTCTGACTGCTCCACTACTCTCTCGGACTCTCCTCCCACTATCTCTGACTCTGCTCCCCCACTCCCTCTAACTCTCCCCCCACTCTCTCTGACTCTTTTCCACGACTCTCTCTGACTCTGTTCCCCCACTCTCTCAGACTCTGCTCCCACTCTGACTCTGCTCCCCCATTCTCTCTGACTGTTCCCCCACTCTCTGACTGTTCCCTCACTCTTTCTGACACAGCTCCCCTACTCTCTCTGACTCTCCCACCACTCTCTCTGACTGTTCCCCCACTCTCTCTGTCGTGTGTTCCCCCACTCTCTCTGACTCTGCACCCCCTCTGTCTCTGATGTGTGCTCCCCCACTCTGACTCAGCTCCCGCACTCTCTCTGACTCTGTTTCCCCCACTCTCTCTGACTCTGCTCCCCCACTCTCTCTGCTGTCTGTTCCCCGACTCTCTCTGACTCTGTTCTCACTCTCTGAATCTGTTCCGCCACTCGCTCTGACTCTGCACCCCCACTGTCTCTCTGTGTTCTCACTCTCTCTGACTCAGCTGCCCTGCTCTGACTGTTCCCCCACACTCTCTGCACTGTGTACCCCCACTCTCTCTCTCTGTTCCTCCACTCTTTCTGGCTCTGTTCCCCCACTCTCTCTGACGCTGTACCCCCACACTCTCTGACTCTGTTCCCCCACTCTCACTGACTTTTCACTCACTCTAACTGACTCTCCCCCCACTCGCTCTCTGTTCCCCCACTCTTTCTGGCTCTGTTCCCCCACACTCTCTGACTCTGTTTCCCCCACTCTCTCTGACACTGTTCTCACTCTCTTTGACTCTGCTCCCCCACTCTCTCTGACTCTGCTCCCCCACTCTCTCTGATTGTTCACCCACTCTCTCTGACTCTGTTCCCACACTCTCTCTGACTCTGCTCCACTTCTCTCTCTGACTCTACCCCCACTCTCTCTGACTGTTCCCCCACTCTCTCTGACTCTGTTCCCCCACTCGCTCTCTGTTCCCCCACTCTTTCTGGCTCTGTTTCACCCACTCTCTCTGACTCTGTTTCCCCCACTCTCTCTGACTGTTCCCCCACTCTCTCTGACTCACCCCCTACTCTCACTGACTATTCCCCCACCTCTCTGACTGTTGCCCCACTCTGTTTGACTCTGTTCCCCCACCCTGAGACGCTGCTTCCACTCTCTCCGACTCTACTCGCCCACTCTCTCTGACTGTTCCCTCACTCTCTCTGACTATGGTTCCTCACTGTCTCTGACTGTTCCCCCACTGACTCTGCTCCCCCACTTTCTCTGACTCTATTCCCACACTCTCTCTGACTCTATTCTCCCACTCTCTCTGAACTGTTTCCCCACTCTCTCTCTCTGTTCCCCCACTTTCTCTGACTCTATTCCCACACTCTCTCTGACTCTATTCTCCCACTCTGAACTGTTTCCCCACTCTCTCTCTCTGTTCCCCACTCTCTGTCATGTGCTCCCCCACTCTCTCTGACTCTGCACCCCCACCTCTCTGTCTCTGATGTGTGCTCCCCCACTCTCTCTATCTCTCTCTCTTTTTCCCACTCTCTCTGATTCTGCTCCCCTACTCTCTCTGACTCTCCCCCCACTCTCTCTGACTCTCCCCCCACTCTCTGACTTTGTTCCCGCACTCTGTCTGCTGTCTGTTCCCCGACTCTCTCTGACTCTGTTCTCACTCTCTGAATCTCTACCGCCACTCTCTCTGACTCTGCACCCCCACTGTCTCTCTGTGTTCTCACTCACTCTGCCTCTGCTCCCCTGCTCTGACTGTTCCCCCACAATCTCTGCGGTGTGTTCCCCCACTCTCTCTGACTCTGTTCTCACTCTCTATGACTCTGTTCCCCCACCCTCAGACGCTGCTGACACTCCCTCTGACTCTGCCTCCCCACTCTTTCTGGCTCTGTTCCCCCACTCTCTCTGACTCTGTTTCCCCCACTCTCTCTGACACTGTTCTCACTCTCTTTCTGACTCTGCTCCCCCACTCTCTGACTCTGTTCCCCCACTCTCTCTGTTCCCCCACTCTCTGACTCTGTTCCCCCACTCTCTCTGTTCCCCCACTCTTTCTGGCTCTGTTCCCCCACTCTCTCTGACTCTGTTTCCCCCACTCTCTCTGACACTGTTCTCACTCTCTTTCTGACTCTGCTCCCCCACTCTCCTTGACTCTGCTCCCCCACTCTCTCCGACTCTGATCCCCTACGCTCTCTGACTCTCCCCCACTCTCTCTAACTCTGTTCTCATTCCCTGAATCTCTACCGCCACTGCCTCTCTGTTTTCTCACTCTCTATGACTGTTCCCACACTCTCTCTGACTCACACCCCACTCTCTCTGACTGTTCCCCCACTCTCATACACTGCTTCCACTCTCTCTGACTCACCCCCCACTGTCTCTGACTGTTCCCCCACTCTCTCTGACTGTTCCCCCACTCTCATACACTGCTTCCACTCTCTCTGACTCACCCCCCACTGTCTCTGACTGTTCCCCCACTCTCTCTGACTGTTCCCCCACTCTCATACACTGCTTCCACTCTCTCTGACTCACCCCTCCCTGTCTCTGACTGTTCCCCCACTCTCTCTGACTGTTCCCCCACTCTCATACACTGCTTCCACTCTCTCTGACTCACCCCCCACTGTCTCTGACTGTTCCCCCGCCCTCTCTGACTGCTCCACTACTCTCTCGGACTCTCCTCCCACTATCTCTGACTCTGCTCCCCCACTCTCTCTAACTCTCCCCCCACTCTCTCTGACTCATTTCCACGACTCTCTCTGACTCTATTCCCCCACTCTCTCAGACTCTGCTCCCACTCTGACTCTTCTCCCCCATTCTCTCTGACTGTTCCCCCACTCTCTGACTGTTCCCTCACTCTTTCTGACACAGCTCCCCTACTCTCTCTGACTCTCCCACCACTCTCTCTGACTGTTCCCCCACTCTCTCTGTCGTGTGTTCCCCCACTCTCTCTGACTCTGCACCCCCTCTGTCTCTGATGTGTGCTCCCCCACTCTGACTCAGCTCCCGCACTCTCTCTGACTCTGTTTCCCCCACTCTCTCTGTCTCTGCTCCCCCACTCTCTCTCTGTACCCCCACTGTCTCTGCTGTCTGTTCCGCGACTCTCTCTGACTCTGTTCTCACTCTCTGAATCTGTTCCGCCACTCTCTCAGACTCTGCTCCGCCAACTCTCTGACTCTGCACCCCCACTGTCTCTGATGTGTGCTCCCCCACTCTCTCTCTCTCTCTCTCTGTTTTCCCAATTTCTCTGATTCTGCTCCCCTACTCTCTCTGACTCTACCCCCACTCTCTGACTTTGTTCCCGCACTCTCTCTGCTGTCTGTTCCCCGACTCTCTCTGACTCTGTTCTCACTCTCTGAATCTGTTCCGCCACTCTCTCAGACTCTGCTCCGCCAACTCTCTGACTCTGCACCCCCACTGTCTCTGATGTGTGCTCCCCCACTCTCTCTCTCTCTCTCTCTGTTTTCCCAATTTCTCTGATTCTGCTCCCCTACTCTCTCTGACTCTACCCCCACTCTCTGACTTTGTTCCCGCACTCTCTCTGCTGTCTGCTCCCCCACTCTCTCTGACTCTGTTTCCCCACTCTCTCTGACTGTTCACCCACTCTCTCTGACTCTGTTACCCCACTCTCTCTGACTCTGCTCCCCCACTCGCTCTCTGTTCCCCCACTCTCTCTGACTCTGATCCCCCACTCTCTCTGACTCTGCTCCCCCACTCTCTCTGATTGTTCACCCACTCTCTCTGACTCTGTTCCCACACTCTCTCTGACTCTGCTCCACTTCTCTCTCTGACTCTACCCCCACTCTCTCTGACTGTTCCCCCACTCTCTCTGACTCTGTTCCCCCACTCGCTCTCTGTTCCCCCACTCTTTCTGGCTCTGTTTCACCCACTCTCTCTGACTCTGTTTCCCCCACTCTCTCTGACTGTTCCCCCACTCTCTCTGACTCACCCCCTACTCTCACTGACTATTCCCCCACCTCTCTGACTGTTGCCCCACTCTCTTTGACTCTGTTCCCCCACCCTGAGACGCTGCTTCCACTCTCTCCGACTCTACTCGCCCACTCTCTCTGACTATGGTTCCTCACTGTCTCTGACTGTTCCCCCACTGACTCTGCTCCCCCACTTTCTCTGACTATTCCCACACTCTCTCTGACTCTATTCTCCCACTCTGAACTGTTTCCCCACTCTCTCTCTCTGTTCCCCACTCTCTGTCATGTGCTCCCCCACTCTCTCTGACTCTGCACCCCCACCTCTCTGTCTCTTATGTGTGCTCCCCCACTCTCTCTATCTCACTCTCTTTTTCCCACTCTCTCTGATTCTGCTCCCCTACTCTCTCTGACTCTCCCCCCACTCTCTCTGACTCTCCCCCCACTCTCTGACTTTGTTCCCGCACTCTCTCTGCTGTCTGTTCCCCGACTCTCTCTGACTCTGTTCTCACTCTCTGAATCTCTACCGCCACTCTCTCTGACCCTGCACCCCCACTGTCTCTCTGAGTTCTCACTCACTCTGCCTCAGCTCCCCTGCTCTGACTGTTCCCCCACACTCTCTGCAGTGTGTTCCCCCACTCTCTCTGACTCTGTTCTCACTCTCTATGACTCTGTTCCCCCACCCTCAGACGCTGCTGACACTCCCTCTGACTCTGCCTCCCCACTCTTTCTGGCTCTGTTCCCCCACTCTCTCTGACTCTGTTTCCCCCACTCTCTCTGACACTGTTCTCACTCTCTTTCTGACTCTGCTCCCCCACTCTCCTTGACCCTGCTCCCCCACTCTCTGACTCTGTTTCCCCCACTCTCTCTGACTCTTCCCCCACTCTCTCTGACTCTGTTTCCCCCACTCTCTGACACTGTTCTCACTCTCTTTCTGACTCTGCTCCCCCACTCTCCTTGACCCTGCTCCCCCACTCTCTCCGACTCTGATCCCCTACGCTCTCTGACTCTCCCCCAGTCTCTCTAACTCTGTTCTCATTCCCTGAATCTCTACCGCCACTGCCTCTCTGTTTTCTCACTCTCTCTGACTGTTCCCCCGCTCTCTCTGACTGCTCCACTACTCTCTCGGACTCTCCTCCCACTATCTCTGACTCTGCTCCCCCACTCCCTCTAACTCTCCCCCCACTCTCTCTGACTCTTTTCCACGACTCTCTCTGACTCTGTTCCCCCACTCTCTCAGACTCTGCTCCCACTCTGACTCTGCTCCCCCATTCTCTCTGACTGTTCCCCCACTCTCTGACTGTTCCCTCACTCTTTCTGACACAGCTCCCCTACTCTCTCTGACTCTCCCACCACTCTCTCTGACTGTTCCCCCACTCTCTCTGTCGTGTGTTCCCCCACTCTCTCTGACTCTGCACCCCCTCTGTCTCTGATGTGTGCTCCCCCACTCTGACTCAGCTCCCGCACTCTCTCTGACTCTGTTTCCCCCACTCTCTCTGACTCTGCTCCCCCACTCTCTCTGCTGTCTGTTCCCCGACTCTCTCTGACTCTGTTCTCACTCTCTGAATCTGTTCCGCCACTCGCTCTGACTCTGCACCCCCACTGTCTCTCTGTGTTCTCACTCTCTCTGACTCAGCTGCCCTGCTCTGACTGTTCCCCCACACTCTCTGCACTGTGTACCCCCACTCTCTCTCTCTGTTCCGCCACTCTTTCTGGCTCTGTTCCCCCACTCTCTCTGACGCTGTACCCCCACACTCTCTGACTCTGTTCCCCCACTCTCACTGACTTTTCACTCACTCTAACTGACTCTCCCCCCACTCGCTCTCTGTTCCCCCACTCTTTCTGGCTCTGTTCCCCCACACTCTCTGACTCTGTTTCCCCCACTCTCTCTGACACTGTTCTCACTCTCTTTGACTCTGCTCCCCCACTCTCTCTGACTCTGCTCCCCCACTCTCTCTGATTGTTCACCCACTCTCTCTGACTCTGTTCCCACACTCTCTCTGACTCTGCTCCACTTCTCTCTCTGACTCTACCCCCACTCTCTCTGACTGTTCCCCCACTCTCTCTGACTCTGTTCCCCCACTCGCTCTCTGTTCCCCCACTCTTTCTGGCTCTGTTTCACCCACTCTCTCTGACTCTGTTTCCCCCACTCTCTCTGACTGTTCCCCCACTCTCTCTGACTCACCCCCTACTCTCACTGACTATTCCCCCACCTCTCTGACTGTTGCCCCACTCTGTTTGACTCTGTTCCCCCACCCTGAGACGCTGCTTCCACTCTCTCCGACTCTACTCGCCCACTCTCTCTGACTGTTCCCTCACTCTCTCTGACTATGGTTCCTCACTGTCTCTGACTGTTCCCCCACTGACTCTGCTCCCCCACTTTCTCTGACTCTATTCCCACACTCTCTCTGACTCTATTCTCCCACTCTCTCTGAACTGTTTCCCCACTCTCTCTCTCTGTTCCCCCACTTTCTCTGACTCTATTCCCACACTCTCTCTGACTCTATTCTCCCACTCTGAACTGTTTCCCCACTCTCTCTCTCTGTTCCCCACTCTCTGTCATGTGCTCCCCCACTCTCTCTGACTCTGCACCCCCACCTCTCTGTCTCTGATGTGTGCTCCCCCACTCTCTCTATCTCTCTCTCTTTTTCCCACTCTCTCTGATTCTGCTCCCCTACTCTCTCTGACTCTCCCCCCACTCTCTCTGACTCTCCCCCCACTCTCTGACTTTGTTCCCGCACTCTGTCTGCTGTCTGTTCCCCGACTCTCTCTGACTCTGTTCTCACTCTCTGAATCTCTACCGCCACTCTCTCTGACTCTGCACCCCCACTGTCTCTCTGTGTTCTCACTCACTCTGCCTCTGCTCCCCTGCTCTGACTGTTCCCCCACAATCTCTGCGGTGTGTTCCCCCACTCTCTCTGACTCTGTTCTCACTCTCTATGACTCTGTTCCCCCACCCTCAGACGCTGCTGACACTCCCTCTGACTCTGCCTCCCCACTCTTTCTGGCTCTGTTCCCCCACTCTCTCTGACTCTGTTTCCCCCACTCTCTCTGACACTGTTCTCACTCTCTTTCTGACTCTGCTCCCCCACTCTCTGACTCTGTTCCCCCACTCTCTCTGTTCCCCCACTCTCTGACTCTGTTCCCCCACTCTCTCTGTTCCCCCACTCTTTCTGGCTCTGTTCCCCCACTCTCTCTGACTCTGTTTCCCCCACTCTCTCTGACACTGTTCTCACTCTCTTTCTGACTCTGCTCCCCCACTCTCCTTGACTCTGCTCCCCCACTCTCTCCGACTCTGATCCCCTACGCTCTCTGACTCTCCCCCACTCTCTCTAACTCTGTTCTCATTCCCTGAATCTCTACCGCCACTGCCTCTCTGTTTTCTCACTCTCTATGACTGTTCCCACACTCTCTCTGACTCACACCCCACTCTCTCTGACTGTTCCCCCACTCTCATACACTGCTTCCACTCTCTCTGACTCACCCCCCACTGTCTCTGACTGTTCCCCCACTCTCTCTGACTGTTCCCCCACTCTCATACACTGCTTCCACTCTCTCTGACTCACCCCCCACTGTCTCTGACTGTTCCCCCACTCTCTCTGACTGTTCCCCCACTCTCATACACTGCTTCCACTCTCTCTGACTCACCCCTCCCTGTCTCTGACTGTTCCCCCACTCTCTCTGACTGTTCCCCCACTCTCATACACTGCTTCCACTCTCTCTGACTCACCCCCCACTGTCTCTGACTGTTCCCCCGCCCTCTCTGACTGCTCCACTACTCTCTCGGACTCTCCTCCCACTATCTCTGACTCTGCTCCCCCACTCTCTCTAACTCTCCCCCCACTCTCTCTGACTCATTTCCACGACTCTCTCTGACTCTATTCCCCCACTCTCTCAGACTCTGCTCCCACTCTGACTCTTCTCCCCCATTCTCTCTGACTGTTCCCCCACTCTCTGACTGTTCCCTCACTCTTTCTGACACAGCTCCCCTACTCTCTCTGACTCTCCCACCACTCTCTCTGACTGTTCCCCCACTCTCTCTGTCGTGTGTTCCCCCACTCTCTCTGACTCTGCACCCCCTCTGTCTCTGATGTGTGCTCCCCCACTCTGACTCAGCTCCCGCACTCTCTCTGACTCTGTTTCCCCCACTCTCTCTGTCTCTGCTCCCCCACTCTCTCTCTGTACCCCCACTGTCTCTGCTGTCTGTTCCGCGACTCTCTCTGACTCTGTTCTCACTCTCTGAATCTGTTCCGCCACTCTCTCAGACTCTGCTCCGCCAACTCTCTGACTCTGCACCCCCACTGTCTCTGATGTGTGCTCCCCCACTCTCTCTCTCTCTCTCTCTGTTTTCCCAATTTCTCTGATTCTGCTCCCCTACTCTCTCTGACTCTACCCCCACTCTCTGACTTTGTTCCCGCACTCTCTCTGCTGTCTGTTCCCCGACTCTCTCTGACTCTGTTCTCACTCTCTGAATCTGTTCCGCCACTCTCTCAGACTCTGCTCCGCCAACTCTCTGACTCTGCACCCCCACTGTCTCTGATGTGTGCTCCCCCACTCTCTCTCTCTCTCTCTCTGTTTTCCCAATTTCTCTGATTCTGCTCCCCTACTCTCTCTGACTCTACCCCCACTCTCTGACTTTGTTCCCGCACTCTCTCTGCTGTCTGCTCCCCCACTCTCTCTGACTCTGTTTCCCCACTCTCTCTGACTGTTCACCCACTCTCTCTGACTCTGTTACCCCACTCTCTCTGACTCTGCTCCCCCACTCGCTCTCTGTTCCCCCACTCTCTCTGACTCTGATCCCCCACTCTCTCTGACTCTGCTCCCCCACTCTCTCTGATTGTTCACCCACTCTCTCTGACTCTGTTCCCACACTCTCTCTGACTCTGCTCCACTTCTCTCTCTGACTCTACCCCCACTCTCTCTGACTGTTCCCCCACTCTCTCTGACTCTGTTCCCCCACTCGCTCTCTGTTCCCCCACTCTTTCTGGCTCTGTTTCACCCACTCTCTCTGACTCTGTTTCCCCCACTCTCTCTGACTGTTCCCCCACTCTCTCTGACTCACCCCCTACTCTCACTGACTATTCCCCCACCTCTCTGACTGTTGCCCCACTCTCTTTGACTCTGTTCCCCCACCCTGAGACGCTGCTTCCACTCTCTCCGACTCTACTCGCCCACTCTCTCTGACTATGGTTCCTCACTGTCTCTGACTGTTCCCCCACTGACTCTGCTCCCCCACTTTCTCTGACTATTCCCACACTCTCTCTGACTCTATTCTCCCACTCTGAACTGTTTCCCCACTCTCTCTCTCTGTTCCCCACTCTCTGTCATGTGCTCCCCCACTCTCTCTGACTCTGCACCCCCACCTCTCTGTCTCTTATGTGTGCTCCCCCACTCTCTCTATCTCACTCTCTTTTTCCCACTCTCTCTGATTCTGCTCCCCTACTCTCTCTGACTCTCCCCCCACTCTCTCTGACTCTCCCCCCACTCTCTGACTTTGTTCCCGCACTCTCTCTGCTGTCTGTTCCCCGACTCTCTCTGACTCTGTTCTCACTCTCTGAATCTCTACCGCCACTCTCTCTGACCCTGCACCCCCACTGTCTCTCTGAGTTCTCACTCACTCTGCCTCAGCTCCCCTGCTCTGACTGTTCCCCCACACTCTCTGCGGTGTGTTCCCCCACTCTCTCTGACTCTGTTCTCACTCTCTATGACTCTGTTCCCCCACCCTCAGACGCTGCTGACACTCCCTCTGACTCTGCCTCCCCACTCTTTCTGGCTCTGTTCCCCCATTCTCTCTGACTCTGTTTCCCCCACTCTCTCTGACTGTTCCCCCACTCTCTCTGACTCACCCCCTACTCTCACTGACTATTCCCCCACCTCTCTGACTGTTGCCCCACTCTCTTTGACTCTGTTCCCCCACCCTGAGACGCTGCTTCCACTCTCTCCGACTCTACTCGCCCACTCTCTCTGACTATGGTTCCTCACTGTCTCTGACTGTTCCCCCACTGACTCTGCTCCCCCACTTTCTCTGACTATTCCCACACTCTCTCTGACTCTATTCTCCCACTCTGAACTGTTTCCCCACTCTTTCTCTCTGTTCCCCACTCTCTGTCATGTGCTCCCCCACTCTCTCTGACTCTGCACCCCCACCTCTCTGTCTCTTATGTGTGCTCCCCCACTCTCTCTATCTCACTCTCTTTTTCCCACTCTCTCTGATTCTGCTCCCCTACTCTCTCTGACTCTCCCCCCACTCTCTCTGACTCTCCCCCCACTCTCTGACTTTGTTCCCGCACTCTCTCTGCTGTCTGTTCCCCGACTCTCTCTGACTCTGTTCTCACTCTCTGAATCTCTACCGCCACTCTCTCTGACCCTGCACCCCCACTGTCTCTCTGAGTTCTCACTCACTCTGCCTCAGCTCCCCTGCTCTGACTGTTCCCCCACACTCTCTGCGGTGTGTTCCCCCACTCTCTCTGACTCTGTTCTCACTCTCTATGACTCTGTTCCCCCACCCTCAGACGCTGCTGACACTCCCTCTGACTCTGCCTCCCCACTCTTTCTGGCTCTGTTCCCCCACTCTCTCTGACTCTGTTTCCCCCACTCTCTCTGACACTGTTCTCACTCTCTTTCTGACTCACCTCCCCCACTCTCTGACTCTGTTTCCCCCACTCTCTCTGACTCTTCCCCCACTCTCTCTGACTCTGTTTCCCCCACTCTCTGACACTGTTCTCACTCTCTTTCTGACTCTGCTCCCCCACTCTCCTTGACCCTGCTCCCCCACTCTCTCCGACTCTGATCCCCTACGCTCTCTGACTCTCCCCCACTCTCTCTAACTCTGTTCTCATTCCCTGAATCTCTACCGCCACTGCCTCTCTGTTTTCTCACTCTCTCTGACTGTTCCCACACTCTCTCTGACTCACACCCCACTCTCTCTGACTGTTCCCCCACTCTCATACACTGCTTCCACTCTCTCTGACTCACCCCCCACTGTCTCTGACTGTTCCCCCGCCCTCTCTGACTGCTCCACTACTCTCTCGGACTCTCCTCCCACTATCTCTGACTCTGCTCCCCCACTCCCTCTAACTCTCCCCCCACTCTCTCTGACTCTTTTCCACGACTCTCTCTGACTCTGTTCCCCCACTCTCTCAGACTCTGCTCCCACTCTGACTCTGCTCCCCCATTCTCTCTGACTGTTCCCCCACTCTCTGACTGTTCCCTCACTCTTTCTGACACAGCTCCCCTACTCTCTCTGACTCTCCCACCACTCTCTCTGACTGTTCCCCCACTCTCTCTGTCGTGTGTTCCCCCACTCTCTCTGACTCTGCACCCCCTCTGTCTCTGATGTGTGCTCCCCCACTCTGACTCAGCTCCCGCACTCTCTCTGACTCTGTTTCCCCCACTCTCTCTGACTCTGCTCCCCCACTCTCTCTGCTGTCTGTTCCCCGACTCTCTCTGACTCTGTTCTCACTCTCTGAATCTGTTCCGCCACTCGCTCTGACTCTGCACCCCCACTGTCTCTCTGTGTTCTCACTCTCTCTGACTCAGCTGCCCTGCTCTGACTGTTCCCCCACACTCTCTGCACTGTGTACCCCCACTCTCTCTCTCTGTTCCGCCACTCTTTCTGGCTCTGTTCCCCCACTCTCTCTGACGCTGTACCCCCACACTCTCTGACTCTGTTCCCCCACTCTCACTGACTTTTCACTCACTCTAACTGACTCTCCCCCCACTCGCTCTCTGTTCCCCCACTCTTTCTGGCTCTGTTCCCCCACACTCTCTGACTCTGTTTCCCCCACTCTCTCTGACACTGTTCTCACTCTCTTTGACTCTGCTCCCCCACTCTCTCTGACTCTGCTCCCCCACTCTCTCTGATTGTTCACCCACTCTCTCTGACTCTGTTCCCACACTCTCTCTGACTCTGCTCCACTTCTCTCTCTGACTCTACCCCCACTCTCTCTGACTGTTCCCCCACTCTCTCTGACTCTGTTCCCCCACTCGCTCTCTGTTCCCCCACTCTTTCTGGCTCTGTTTCACCCACTCTCTCTGACTCTGTTTCCCCCACTCTCTCTGACTGTTCCCCCACTCTCTCTGACTCACCCCCTACTCTCACTGACTATTCCCCCACCTCTCTGACTCTGTTCCCCCACCCTGAGACGCTGCTTCCACTCTCTCCGACTCTACTCGCCCACTCTCTCTGACTGTTCCCTCACTCTCTCTGACTATGGTTCCTCACTGTCTCTGACTGTTCCCCCACTGACTCTGCTCCCCCACTTTCTCTGACTCTATTCCCACACTCTCTCTGACTCTATTCTCCCACTCTCTCTGAACTGTTTCCCCACTCTCTCTCTCTCTGTTCCCCCACTTTCTCTGACTCTATTCCCACACTCTCTCTGACTCTATTCTCCCACTCTGAACTGTTTCCCCACTCTCTCTCTCTGTTCCCCACTCTCTGTCATGTGCTCCCCCACTCTCTCTGACTCTGCACCCCCACCTCTCTGTCTCTGATGTGTGCTCCCCCACTCTCTCTATCTCTCTCTCTTTTTCCCACTCTCTCTGATTCTGCTCCCCTACTCTCTCTGACTCTCCCCCCACTCTCTCTGACTCTCCCCCCACTCTCTGACTTTGTTCCCGCACTCTGTCTGCTGTCTGTTCCCCGACTCTCTCTGACTCTGTTCTCACTCTCTGAATCTCTACCGCCACTCTCTCTGACTCTGCACCCCCACTGTCTCTCTGTGTTCTCACTCACTCTGCCTCTGCTCCCCTGCTCTGACTGTTCCCCCACAATCTCTGCGGTGTGTTCCCCCACTCTCTCTGACTCTGTTCTCACTCTCTATGACTCTGTTCCCCCACCCTCAGACGCTGCTGACACTCCCTCTGACTCTGCCTCCCCACTCTTTCTGGCTCTGTTCCCCCACTCTCTCTGACTCTGTTTCCCCCACTCTCTCTGACACTGTTCTCACTCTCTTTCTGACTCTGCTCCCCCACTCTCTGACTCTGTTCCCCCACTCTCTCTGTTCCCCCACTCTCTGACTCTGTTCCCCCACTCTCTCTGTTCCCCCACTCTTTCTGGCTCTGTTCCCCCACTCTCTCTGACTCTGTTTCCCCCACTCTCTCTGACACTGTTCTCACTCTCTTTCTGACTCTGCTCCCCCACTCTCCTTGACTCTGCTCCCCCACTCTCTCCGACTCTGATCCCCTACGCTCTCTGACTCTCCCCCACTCTCTCTAACTCTGTTCTCATTCCCTGAATCTCTACCGCCACTGCCTCTCTGTTTTCTCACTCTCTATGACTGTTCCCACACTCTCTCTGACTCACACCCCACTCTCTCTGACTGTTCCCCCACTCTCATACACTGCTTCCACTCTCTCTGACTCACCCCCCACTGTCTCTGACTGTTCCCCCACTCTCTCTGACTGTTCCCCCACTCTCATACACTGCTTCCACTCTCTCTGACTCACCCCCCACTGTCTCTGACTGTTCCCCCACTCTCTCTGACTGTTCCCCCACTCTCATACACTGCTTCCACTCTCTCTGACTCACCCCTCCCTGTCTCTGACTGTTCCCCCACTCTCTCTGACTGTTCCCCCACTCTCATACACTGCTTCCACTCTCTCTGACTCACCCCCCACTGTCTCTGACTGTTCCCCCGCCCTCTCTGACTGCTCCACTACTCTCTCGGACTCTCCTCCCACTATCTCTGACTCTGCTCCCCCACTCTCTCTAACTCTCCCCCCACTCTCTCTGACTCATTTCCACGACTCTCTCTGACTCTATTCCCCCACTCTCTCAGACTCTGCTCCCACTCTGACTCTTCTCCCCCATTCTCTCTGACTGTTCCCCCACTCTCTGACTGTTCCCTCACTCTTTCTGACACAGCTCCCCTACTCTCTCTGACTCTCCCACCACTCTCTCTGACTGTTCCCCCACTCTCTCTGTCGTGTGTTCCCCCACTCTCTCTGACTCTGCACCCCCTCTGTCTCTGATGTGTGCTCCCCCACTCTGACTCAGCTCCCGCACTCTCTCTGACTCTGTTTCCCCCACTCTCTCTGTCTCTGCTCCCCCACTCTCTCTCTGTACCCCCACTGTCTCTGCTGTCTGTTCCGCGACTCTCTCTGACTCTGTTCTCACTCTCTGAATCTGTTCCGCCACTCTCTCAGACTCTGCTCCGCCAACTCTCTGACTCTGCACCCCCACTGTCTCTGATGTGTGCTCCCCCACTCTCTCTCTCTCTCTCTCTGTTTTCCCAATTTCTCTGATTCTGCTCCCCTACTCTCTCTGACTCTACCCCCACTCTCTGACTTTGTTCCCGCACTCTCTCTGCTGTCTGTTCCCCGACTCTCTCTGACTCTGTTCTCACTCTCTGAATCTGTTCCGCCACTCGCTCTGACTCTGCACCCCCACTGTCTCTCTGTGTTCTCACTCTCTCTGACTCAGCTGCCCTGCTCTGACTGTTCCCCCACACTCTCTGCGGTGTGTACCCCCACTCTCTCTCTCTGTTCCGCCACTCTTTCTGGCTCTGTTCCCCCACTCTCTCTGACGCTGTACCCCCACACTCTCTGACTCTGTTCCCCCACTCTCACTGATTTTTCACTCACTCTAACTGACTCTCCCCCCACTCTCTCTGACACTGTTCCCCCACTCGCTCTCTGTTCCCCCACTCTTTCTGGCTCTGTTCCCCCACACTCTCTGACTCTGTTTCCCCCACTCTCTCTGACACTGTTCTCACTCTCTTTCTGACTCTGCTCCCCCACTCTCTCTGACTCTGTTTCCCCACTCTCTCTGACTCTGTTCCCCCACTCTCTCTGACTCTGTTTCCCCACTCTCTCTGACTGTTCACCCACTCTCTCTGACTCTGTTCCCCCACTCTCTCTGACTCTGCTCCCCCACTCGCTCTCTGTTCCCCCACTCTCTCTGACTCTGCTCCCCCACTCTCTCTGACTCTGCTCCCCCACTCTCTCTGATTGTTCACCCACTCTCTCTGACTCTGTTCCCACACTCTCTCTGACTCTGCTCCACTTCTCTCTCTGACTCTACCCCCACTCTCTCTGACTGTTCCCCCACTCTCTCTGACTCTGTTCCCCCACTCTTTCTGGCTCTGTTTCACCCACTCTCTCTGACTCTGTTTCCCCCACTCTCTCTGACTGTTCCCCCACTCTCTCTGACTCACCCCCTACTCTCACTGACTATTCCCCCACCTCTCTGACTGTTGCCCCACTCTCTTTGACTCTGTTCCCCCACCCTGAGACGCTGCTTCCACTCTCTCCGACTCTACTCGCCCACTCTCTCTGACTGTTCCCTCACTCTCTCTGACTATGGTTCCTCACTGTCTCTGACTGTTCCCCCACTGACCCTGCTCCCCCACTTTCTCTGACTCTATTCCCACACTCTCTCTGACTCTATTCTCCCACTCTCTCTGAACTGTTTCCCCACTCTCTCTCTCTGTTCCCCCACTTTCTCTGACTCTATTCCCACACTCTCTCTGACTCTATTCTCCCACTCTGAACTGTTTCCCCACTCTCTCTCTCTGTTCCCCACTCTCTGTCATGTGCTCCCCCACTCTCTCTGACTCTGCACCCCCACCTCTCTGACTCTGCTCCCCCACTTTCTCTGACTCTCCCCCCACTCTCTCTGACTCTCCCCCCATTCTCTGACTTTGTTCCCGCACTCTCTCTGCTGTCTGTTCCCCGACTCTCTCTGACCCTGTTCTCACTCTCTGAATCTCTACCGCCACTCTCTCTGACTCTGCACCCCCACTGTCTCTCTGTGTTCTCACTCACTCTGCCTCAGCTCCCCTGCTCTGACTGTTCCCCCACACTCTCTGACTCTGTTCCCCCACCCTCAGACGCTGCTGACACTCCCTCTGACTCTGCCTCCCCACTCTTTCTGGCTCTGTTCCCCCACTCTCTCTGACACTGTTCTCACTCTCTTTCTGACTCTGCTCCCCCACTCTCTGACTCTGTTCCCCCACTCTCTCTGTTCCCCCACTCTCTCTGTTCCCCCACTCTCTCTAACTCTGTTCCCCCACTCTCTCTGTTCCGCCACTCTTTCTGGCTCTGTTCCCCCACTCTCTCTGACTCTGTTTCCCCCACTCTCTCTGACACTGTTCTCACTCTCTTTCTGACTCTGCTCCCCCATTCTCTCTGACTCTCCCCCCCACTCTCTCTGACTGCTCCCCCACCTCTCTGACTCTGCTCCCACTCTCTCTGCCATGTGCTCCCAACTCTCTCTGACTCTGTCTCACTCTATTTCTGACTCTGCTCCCCCACTCTCTCAGACTCTCCCCCCATTTTCTCTGATTGTTCCCCCACTCTCTCTGTCTGTTCCCCCACACTCATACGCTGCTTCCACTCTCTCTGACTCTGCTCC
Organism: Hemitrygon akajei; assembly: GCF_048418815.1. Taxonomy (NCBI): domain Eukaryota; kingdom Metazoa; phylum Chordata; class Chondrichthyes; order Myliobatiformes; family Dasyatidae; genus Hemitrygon; species Hemitrygon akajei. The sequence continues at coordinate 68,788,453 of NC_133124.1, forward strand.
CACTCTCTCTTGACTGCTTCCCCACTCTCTGTGACTCTCCCCCCACACTCTCTGACTGTTTCACCAACTGTCTCTAACACTCCCCCCACTCTCTCTGACTGTTCCCCCATTCTCTCTGATGTGTGCTCCCCACTCTCTCTGACTCTTCCCCCACTCTCTCTGACTCTGTTTCCCCCACTCTCTGACACTGTTCCCCCCACTCTCTGACACTGTTCTCACTCTCTTTCTGATTCTGCTCCCCCACTCTCCTTGACTCTGCTCCCCCACTCTCTCCGACTCTGATCCCCCACTCTCTCTAACTCTGTTCTCATTCCCTGAATCTCTACCGCCACTGCCTCTCTGTTTTCCCACTCTCTCTGCTGTCTGTTCCCCGACTCTCTCTGACTCTGTTCTCACTCTCTGAATCTGTTCCGCCACTCTCTCAGACTCTGCTCCCCCAACTCTCTGACTCTGCACCCCCACTGTCTCTGATGTGTGCTCCCCCACTCTGACTCAGCTCCCCGACTCTCTCTGACTCTGTTCTCACTCTCTGAATCTGTTCCGCCACTCTCTCAGACTCTGTTCCCCCAACTCTCTGATTGTTGCCCCACTCTCTTTGACTCTGTTCCCCCACCTTGAGACGCTGCTTCCACTCTCTCCGACTCTACTCGCCCACTCTCTCTGACTGTTCCCTCACTCTCTCTGACTATGGTTCCTCACTGTCTCTGACTGTTCCCCCACTGACTCTGCTCCCCCACTCTCTCAGACTCTGCTCCCCCACTTTCTCTGACTCTATTCCCACATTCTCTCTGACTCTATTCTCCCACTCTCTCTGAACTGTTTCCCCACTCTCTCTCTGTTCCCCACTCTCTGTCATGTGCTCCCCCACTCTCTCTGACTCTGTTCTCACTCTCTTTCTGACTCTGCTCCCCCATTCTCTCTCTCTCTCTGTTTTCCCACTCTCTCTGATTCTGCTCCCCTACTCTCTCTGACTCTCCCCCCACTCTCTGACTTTGTTCCCGCACTCTCTCTGCTGTCTGTTCCCCGACTCTCTCTGACTCTGTTGTCACTCTCTGAATCTCCACCGCCACTGTGTCTCTGTGTTCTCACTCTCTCTGACTCAGCTCCCCTGCTCTGACTGTTCCCCCACACTCTTTCCTGTCTGTTCCGCCACTCTCTCTGACTCTGCACCCCCAACTCTCTGACTCTGTACCCCCACTCTCTCAGACTCTGCTCCCACTCTGACTCTGCTCCCCCATTCTCTCTGACTGTTCCCCCACTCTCTGACTGTTCCCTCACTCTTTCTGACACAGCTCCACTACTCTCTCTGACTCTCCCACCACTCTCTCTGACTGTTCCCCCACTCTCTCTGTCGTGTGTTCCCCCACTCTCTCTGACTCTGCACCCCCACTGTCTCTGATGTGTGCTCCCCCACTCTGACTCAGCTCCCCCACTCTCTCTGACTCTGCTCCCCCACTCTCTCTGCTGTCTGTTCCCCGACTCTCTCTGACTCTGTTCTCACTCTCTGAATCTGTTCCGCCACTCTCTCAGACTCTGCTCCCCCACTGTCTCGGATTGTGCTCCCCCACTCTGTCTCTCTCTCTCTGTTTTCCCAATCTCTCTGATTCTGCTCCCCTACTCTCTCTGACTCTCCCCCCACTCTCTGACTTTGTTCCCACACTCTCTCTGCTGTCTGTTCCCCGACTCTCTCTGACTCTGTTCTCACTCTCTGAATCTGTTCCGCCACTCTCTCTGACTCTGCACCCCCACTGTCTCTGTGTTCTCACTCTCTCTGACTCAGCTGCCCTGCTCTGACTGTTCCCCCACACTCTCTGCGGTGTGTTCCCCCACTCTCTCTGACTCTGTTTCCCCCACTCGCTCTCTGTTCCGCCACTCTTTCTGGCTCTGTTCCCCCACTCTCTCTGACTCTGTACCCCCACACTCTCTGACTCTGTTCCCCCACTCTCACTGACTTTTCACTCACTCTAACTGACTCTCCCCCCACTCTCTCTGACTCTGTTCCCCCACTCGCTCTCTGTTCCCCCACTCTTTCTGGCTCTGTTCCCCCACTCTCTCTGACTCTGTTTCCCCCACTCTCTCTGACACTGTTCTCACTCTCTTTCTGACTCTGCTCCCCCACTCTCTCTGACTCTGTTTCCCCACTCTCTCTGACTCTGTTCCCCCACTCTCTCTGACTCTGCTCCCCCACTCGCTCTCTGTACCCCCACTCTCTCTGACTCTGCTCCCCCACTCTCTCTGACTGTTCACCCACTCTCTCTGACTCTGTTCCCCCACTCTCTCTGACTTTGCTCCACTTCTCTCTCTGACTCTACCCCCACTCTCTCTGACTGTTCCCCCACTCTCTCTGACTCTGTTCCCCCACTCGCTCTCTGTTCCCCCACTCTTTCTGGCTCTGTTTCACCCACTCTCTCTGACTCTGTTTCCCCCACTCTCTCTGACTGTTCCCCCACTCTCTCTGACTGTTCCCCCACTCTCTCTGACTCACCCCCTACTCTCACTGACTATTCCCCCACCTCTCTGACTGTTGCCCCACTCTCTTTGACTCTGTTCCCCCACCCTGAGACACTGCTTCCACTCTCTCCGACTCTACTCGCCCACTCTCTCTGACTGTTCCCTCACTCTCTCTGACTATGGTTCCTCACTGTCTCTGACTGTTCCCCCACTCTCTCTGAACTGTTTCCCCACTCTCTCAGACTCTGTTCCCCCACTTTCTCTGACTCTATTCCCACACTCTCTCTGACTCTATTCTCCCACTCTCTCTGAACTGTTTCCCCACTCTCTCTCTCTGTTCCCCACTCTCTGTCATGTGCTCCCCCACTCTCTCTGACTCTGCACCCCCACTGTCTCTGATGTGTGCTCCCCCACTCTCTCTATCTCTCTCTTTTCCCACTCTCTCTGATTCTGCTCCACTACTCTCTCTGACTCTCCCCCCACTCTCTCTGACTCTCCCCCCACTCTCTGACTTTGTTCCCGCACTCTCTCTGCTGTCTGTTCCCCGACTCTCTCTGACTCTGTTCTCACTCTCTGAATCTCTACCGCCACTCTCTCTGACTCTGCACCCCCACTGTCTCTCTGTGTTCTCACTCACTCTGACTCAGCTCCCCTGCTCTGACTGTTCCCCCACACTCTCTGCGGTGTGTTCCCCCACTCTCTCTGACTCTGTTCGCACTCTCTGTGACTCTGTTCCCCCACTCTCTCTGTTCCGCCACTCTTTCTGGCTCTGTTCCCCCACTCTCTCTGACTCTGTTTCCCCCACTCTCTCTGATACTGTTCTCACTCTCTTTCTGACTCTGCTCCCCATTCTCTCTGAGTCTCCCCCCACTCTCTCTGACTGCTCCCCCACCTCTCTAACTCTGCACCCCCACTGTCTCTGATGTGTGCTCCCCCACTCTCTCTCTCTCTCTCTCTGTTTTCCCACTCTCTCTGATTCTGCTCCCCCACTCTCTCTGACTCTGTTTCCCCACTCTCTCTGACTCTGTTTCCCCCACTCTCACTGACTGTTCCCCCACTCTCTCTGACTCTGCACCCCAATTCTCTCTGACTGTCACCCCACTCTCTCTGACTCTGCACCTCCACTGTCTCTGACTGTTCCCCCACTCTCTCTTACTACTCCACTACTCTCTCTGACTCTCCCACCACCCTCTCTGACTCTGCACCCCCACTGTCTCCGAATCTGAACCCCCACTCTCTGTCACCCCACTCTCTCTGAATCTTTTCCCCCACTCTCTCTCTCTCTCTCTGTTTTCCCACTCTCTCTAACTCTCCCCCCACTCTCTCTGACTCTTCACCCACTCTCTCCGAATCTGAACCCCCACTCTCTGTCACCCCACTCTCTCTGAATCTTTTCCCCCACTCTCTCTGACTCTCCCCCACTCACTCTGACTCTGTTCCCCCACTCTCTCAGACTCTGCTCCCACTCTGACTCTGCTCCCCCATTCTCTCTGACTGTTCCCCCACTCTCTGACTGTTCCCTCACTCTCTCTGACACAGCACCCCTACTCTCTCTGACTCTCCCAGCACTCTCTCTGACTGTTCCCCCACTCTCTCTGTCGTGTGTTCCCCCACTCTCTCTGACTCTGCTCCCCCACTCTCTCTGACTGCTCCCCCATTCTCTCTGACTGTTCCCCCACTCTCTGACTGTTCCCTCACTCTCTCTGACACAGCTCCCCTACTCTCTCTGACTCTCCCAGCACTCTCTCTGTCGTGTGTTCCCCCACTGATGCACCATCAATAACTTACGCTGAGACTTAGGAAGCGAGATATCAGCTGTCTCTATCGCGGAGCGTAAGGTAAGATCAGCTTTTTCCAGCAGCCGCTGGCACAAATACACTGACCGGACTCCAGTCACAAAAGCGTCTCTGACCAAAAGTTCCGTATGCTGTTCCGCTGTGAGCGTTTGGCAGTCACAAGTCCGCACGAGTGCCTGTAGAGCTCGGAGAAATTCAGCAGTCGACTCCGTAGGCCGCTGTTTTCGTGTTGCCAAGCGATGCCGGGCATAAACTGCGTTTACCGGCCGCAGGTACTGTCTTTTGAGGGCGGCAAGCGCCCCCTCGTAGGTCGAGAGGTCCATGATGAATGAATAAACTTTTGGGGCGACCCTCGAGAGGAGAAGTCTGAGCCTAACAGCTGTGTCGGTGGCACGAACCTCCTCCAAGTATGATTGGAAGCATACAAGCCAGTGTTCAAAGGCAAGAGCTGCTTCAGGGTCTTGGGGGTCCAAATCTAAGCGTTCTGGGCGTAAAACGGTTTCCATGTTTCTTCTTCCAGTCAATAAAATTGATGCACCATCAATAACTCACGCTGAGACTTAGGAAGCGAGATATCGGCTGTCTCTATCGCTGAGCGTAAGGTAAGATCAGCTTTTCCCCTCTCTGCCGAGGCCCGCGCGGCCTTCAGCTGCATTAAAGGGGACATTGCCAAAGCAACGATGCATGCGGTGGACGAGACCATTCCCTTCCAAGTAGAGAGTGACGCCTCTGACGTCGCGCTGGCTGCTACCCTCAATCAGGAAGGCAGACCAGTGGAAGGGAAAAAGCTGATCTTACCTTACACTCAGCGATAGAGACAGCCGATATCTCGCTTCCTAAGTCTCAGCGTGAGTTATTGATGGTGCATCAATTTTATTGACTGGAAGAAGGAACGAGCAGTGAGTGACCACCATACTACATCCTGGAGACTGAGAGCGAGAGCAGCAGCCCACAGTCGCCTTTATACAGGGGTCTGTGGGAGGAGCCACAGGAGCAGTCAGCAGGGTCTGTGGGAGGAGCCACAGGAGCAGTCAGACAGGTATATCTAGTTCACCACACCCACTCTCTCTGACTCTGCAACCCCACTGTCTCTGATGTGTGCTCCCCCACTCTGACTCAGCTCCCGCACTCTCTCTGACTCTGTTTCCCCCACTCTCTCTGACTCTGCTCCCCCACTCTCTCTCTGTTTTCCCACTCTCTCTGCTGTCTGTTTCCCGACTCTCTCTGACTCTGTTCTCACTCTCTGAATCTGTTCCGCCACTCTCTCAGACTCTGCTCCCCCAACTCTCTGACTCTGCACCCCCACTGTCTCTGATGTGTGCTCCCCCACTCTCTCTCACTCTCTCTCTCTCTGTTTTCCCACTCTCTCTGATTCTGCTCCCCACTCTCTCTGACTCTGTCTCACTCTATTTCTGACTCTGCTCCCCCACTCTCTCAGACTCTCCCCCCACTTTCTCTGATTGTTCCCCCACTCTGTCTGTTCCCCCACTCTCATACGCTGCTTCCACTCTCTCTGACTCTGCTCCCACTCTCTCTTGACTGCTTCCCCACTCTCTGTGACTCTCCCCCCACACTCTCTGACTGTTTCACCAACTGTCTCTAACTCTCCCCCCACTCTCTCTGACTGTTCCCCCACTCTCTCTGATGTGTGCTCCCCACTCTCTCTGACTCTTCCCCCACTCTCTCTGACTCTGTTTCCCCCACTCTCTGACACTGTTCTCACTCTCTTTCTGACTCTGCTCCCCCACTCTCCTTGACTCTGCTCCCCCACTCTCTCCGACTCTGATCCCCTACGCTCTCTGACTCTCCCCCACTCTCTCTAACTCTGTTCTCATTCCCTGAATCTCTACCGCCATTGCCTCTCTGTTTTCTCACTCTCTATGACTGTTCCCACACTCTCTCTGACTCACACCCCACTCTCTCTGACTGTTCCCCCACTCTCATACACTGCTTCCACTCTCTCTGACTCACCCCCCACTGTCTCTGACTGTTCCCCCGCTCTCTCTGACTGCTCCACTACTCTCTCGGACTCTCCTCCCACTCTCTCTGACTCTGCTCCCCCACTCTCTCTAACTCTCCCCCCACTCTCTCTGACTCATTTCCACGACTCTCTCTGACTCTGTTCCCCCACTCTCTCAGACTCTGCTCCCACTCTGACTCTGCTCCCCCATTCTCTCTGACTGTTCCCCCACTCTCTGACTGTTCCCTCACTCTTTCTGACACAGCTCCCCTACTCTCTCTGACACTGTTCTCACTCTCTTTCTGACTCTGCTCCCCCATTCTCTCTGACTCTCCCCCCACTCTCTCTGACTGCTCCCCCACCTCTCTGACTCTGCTCCCACTCTCTCTGCCATGTGCTCCCCACTCTCTCTGACTCTGTCTCACTCTATTTCTGACTCTGCTGCCCCACTCTCTCAGACTCTCCCCCCATTTTCTCTGATTGTTCCCCCACTCTCTCTGTCTGTTCCCCCACACTCATATGCTGCTTCCACTCTCTCTGACTCACCCCCCACTGTCTCTGACTGTTCCCCCACTCTCTCTGACTGTTTCCCCCACTCTCTGACACTGTTCTCACTCTCTTTCTGACTCTGCTCCCCCACTCTCCTTGACTCTGCTCCCCCACTCTCTCCGACTCTGATCCCCTACGCTCTCTGACTCTCCCCCACTCTCTCTTTGTTCTCATTCCCTGAATCTCTACCGCCACTGCCTCTGTTTTCCCACTCTCTCTGCTGTCTGTTCCCCGACTCTCTCTGACTCTGTTCTCACTCTCTGAATCTGTTCCGCCACTCTCTCAGACTCTGCTCCCCCAACTCTCTGACTCTGCACCCCCACTGTCTCTGATGTGTGCTCCCCCACTCTGACTCAGCTCCCCGACTCTCTCTGACTCTGTTCTCACTCTCTGAATCTGTTCCGCCACTCTCTCAGACTCTGTTCCCCCAACTCTCTGATTGTTGCCCCACTCTCTTTGACTCTGTTCCCCCACCTTGAGACGCTGCTTCCACTCTCTCCGACTCTACTCGCCCACTCTCTCTGACTGTTCCCTCACTCTCTCTGACTATGGTTCCTCACTGTCTCTGACTGTTCCCCCACTGACTCTGCTCCCCCACTCTCTCAGACTCTGCTCCCCCACTTTCTCTGACTCTATTCCCACACTCTCTCTGACTCTATTCTCCCACTCTCTCTGAACTGTTTCCCCACTCTCTCTCTGTTCCCCACTCTCTGTCATGTGCTCCCCCACTCTCTCTGACTCTGTTCTCACTCTCTTTCTGACTCTGCTCCCCCATTCTCTCTCTCTCTCTCTGTTTCCCATTCTCTCTGATTCTGCTCCCCTACTCTCTCTGACTCTCCCCCCACTCTCTGACTTTGTTCCCGCACTCTCTCTGCTGTCTGTTCCGTGACTCTCTCTGACTCTGTTGTCACTCTCTGAATCTCTACCGCCACTGTCTCTCTGTGTTCTCACTCTCTCTGACTCAGCTCCCCTGCTCTGACTGTTCCCCCACACTCTTTCCTGTCTGTTCCGCCACTCTCTCTGACTCTGCACCCCCAACTCTCTGACTCTGTACCCCCACTCTCTCAGACTCTGCTCCCACTCTGACTCTGCTCCCCCATTCTCTCTGACTGTTCCCTCACTCTTTCTGACACAGCTCCACTACTCTCTCTGACTCTCCCACCACTCTCTCTGACTGTTCCCCCACTCTCTCTGTCGTGTGTTCCCCCACTCTCTCTGACTCTGCACCCCCACTGTCTCTGATGTGTGCTCCCCCACTCTGACTCAGCTCCCCCACTCTCTCTGACTCTGTTTCCCCCACTCTCTCTGACACTGATCTCACTCTCTTTCTGACTCTGCTCCCCCACTCTCTGACTCTGTTCCCCCACTCTCTCTGTTCCGCCACTCTTTCTGGCTCTGTTCCCCCACTCTCTCTGACTCTGTTTCCCCCACTCTCTGACACTGTTCTCACTCTCTTTCTGACTCTGCTCCCCCACTCTCCTTGACTCTGCTCCCCCACTCTCTCCGACTCTGATCCCCTACGCTCTCTGACTCTCCCCCACTCTCTCTAACTCTGTTCTCATTCCCTGAATCTCTACCGCCATTGCCTCTCTGTTTTCTCACTCTCTATGACTGTTCCCACACTCTCTCTGACTCACACCCCACTCTCTCTGACTGTTCCCCCACTCTCATACACTGCTTCCACTCTCTCTGACTCACCCCCCACTGTCTCTGACTGTTCCCCCGCTCTCTCTGACTGCTCCACTACTCTCTCGGACTCTCCTCCCACTCTCTCTGACTCTGCTCCCCCACTCTCTCTAACTCTCCCCCCACTCTCTCTGACTCATTTCCACGACTCTCTCTGACTCTGTTCCCCCACTCTCTCAGACTCTGCTCCCACTCTGACTCTGCTCCCCCATTCTCTCTGACTGTTCCCCCACTCTCTGACTGTTCCCTCACTCTTTCTGACACAGCTCCCCTACTCTCTCTGACACTGTTCTCACTCTCTTTCTGACTCTGCTCCCCCATTCTCTCTGACTCTCCCCCCACTCTCTCTGACTGCTCCCCCACCTCTCTGACTCTGCTCCCACTCTCTCTGCCATGTGCTCCCCACTCTCTCTGACTCTGTCTCACTCTATTTCTGACTCTGCTGCCCCACTCTCTCAGACTCTCCCCCCATTTTCTCTGATTGTTCCCCCACTCTCTCTGTCTGTTCCCCCACACTCATATGCTGCTTCCACTCTCTCTGACTCACCCCCCACTGTCTCTGACTGTTCCCCCACTCTCTCTGACTGTTTCCCCCACTCTCTGACACTGTTCTCACTCTCTTTCTGACTCTGCTCCCCCACTCTCCTTGACTCTGCTCCCCCACTCTCTCCGACTCTGATCCCCTACGCTCTCTGACTCTCCCCCACTCTCTCTTTGTTCTCATTCCCTGAATCTCTACCGCCACTGCCTCTGTTTTCCCACTCTCTCTGCTGTCTGTTCCCCGACTCTCTCTGACTCTGTTCTCACTCTCTGAATCTGTTCCGCCACTCTCTCAGACTCTGCTCCCCCAACTCTCTGACTCTGCACCCCCACTGTCTCTGATGTGTGCTCCCCCACTCTGACTCAGCTCCCCGACTCTCTCTGACTCTGTTCTCACTCTCTGAATCTGTTCCGCCACTCTCTCAGACTCTGTTCCCCCAACTCTCTGATTGTTGCCCCACTCTCTTTGACTCTGTTCCCCCACCTTGAGACGCTGCTTCCACTCTCTCCGACTCTACTCGCCCACTCTCTCTGACTGTTCCCTCACTCTCTCTGACTATGGTTCCTCACTGTCTCTGACTGTTCCCCCACTGACTCTGCTCCCCCACTCTCTCAGACTCTGCTCCCCCACTTTCTCTGACTCTATTCCCACACTCTCTCTGACTCTATTCTCCCACTCTCTCTGAACTGTTTCCCCACTCTCTCTCTGTTCCCCACTCTCTGTCATGTGCTCCCCCACTCTCTCTGACTCTGTTCTCACTCTCTTTCTGACTCTGCTCCCCCATTCTCTCTCTCTCTCTCTGTTTCCCATTCTCTCTGATTCTGCTCCCCTACTCTCTCTGACTCTCCCCCCACTCTCTGACTTTGTTCCCGCACTCTCTCTGCTGTCTGTTCCGTGACTCTCTCTGACTCTGTTGTCACTCTCTGAATCTCTACCGCCACTGTCTCTCTGTGTTCTCACTCTCTCTGACTCAGCTGCCCTGCTCTGACTGTTCCCCCACACTCTTTCCTGTCTGTTCCGCCACTCTCTCTGACTCTGCACCCCCAACTCTCTGACTCTGTACCCCCACTCTCTCAGACTCTGCTCCCACTCTGACTCTGCTCCCCCATTCTCTCTGACTGTTCCCTCACTCTTTCTGACACAGCTCCACTACTCTCTCTGACTCTCCCACCACTCTCTCTGACTGTTCCCCCACTCTCTCTGTCGTGTGTTCCCCCACTCTCTCTGACTCTGCACCCCCACTGTCTCTGATGTGTGCTCCCCCACTCTGACTCAGCTCCCCCACTCTCTCTGACTCTGCTCCCCCACTCTCTCTGCTGTCTGTTCCCCGACTCTCTCTGACTCTGTTCTCACTCTCTGAATCTGTTCCGCCACTCTCTCAGACTCTGCTCCCCCACTGTCTCGGATTGTGCTCCCCCACTCTCTCTCTCTCTCTGTTTTCCCAATCTCTCTGATTCTGCTCCCCTACTCTCTCTGACTCTCCCCCCACTCTCTGACTTTGTTCCCGCACTCTCTCTGCTGTCTGTTCCCCGACTCTCTCTGACTCTGTTCTCACTCTCTGAATCTGTTCCGCCACTCTCTCTGACTCTGCTCCCCCACTCTCTCTGACTGTTCACCCACTCTCTCTGACTCTGTTCCCCCACTCTCTCTGACTCTGCTCCACTTCTCTCTCTGACTCTACCCCCACTCTCTCTGACTGTTCCCCCAGTCTCTCTGACTCTGTTCCCCCACTCGCTCTCTGTTCCCCCACTCTTTCTGGCTCTGTTTCACTCACTCTCTCTGACTCTGTTTCCCCCACACTCTCTGACTGTTCCCCCACTCTCTCTGACTCACCCCCTACTCTCACTGACTATTCCCCCACCTCTCTGACTGTTGCCCCACTCTCTCTGACTCTGCTCCCCCACTCTCTCTGACTGTTCACCCAATCTCTCTGACTCTCCCCCCACTCTCACTGACTCTGTTTCACCCACTCTCTCTGACTCTGTTTCCCCACTCTCTCTGACTCACCCCCCACTCTCACTGACTCTGTTTCCCCACTCTCACTGACTCTGTTTCCCCACTCTCTCTGACTCTGCTCCCCCACTCTCTGACTCTGCTCCCCCACTCTCTGACTCTGTTCCCCCACTCTCTCTGACTCACCCCCTACTCTCACTGACTATTCCCCCACCTCTCTGACTGTTGCCCCACTCTCTTTGACTCTGTTCCCCCACCCTGAGATACTGCTTCCACTCTCTCCGACTCTACTCGCCCACTCTCTCTGACTGTTCCCTCACTCTCTCTGACTATGGTTCCTCACTGTCTCTGACTGTTCCCCCACTGACTATGCTCCCCCACTCTCTCAGACTCTGTTCCCCCACTTTCTCTGACTCTATTCCCACACTCTCTCTGACTCTATTCTCCCACTCTCTCTGAACTGTTTCCCCACTCTCTCTCTCTGTTCCCCACTCTGTCATGTGCTCCCCCACTCTCTCTGACTCTATTCTCCCACTCTCTCTGAACTGTTTCCCCACTCTCTCTCTCTGTTCCCCACTCTCTGTCATGTGCTCCCCCACTCTCTCTGACTCTGCACCCCCACCTCTCTGACTCTGCACCACCACTGTCTCTGATGTGTGCTCCCCCACTCTCTCTATCTCTCTCTCTTTTTCCCACTCTCTCTGATTCTGCTCCTCTACTCTCTGACTCTCCCCCCACTCTCTCTGACTCTCCCCCCGCTCTCTGACTTTGTTCCCGCACTCTCTCTGCTGTCTGTTCCCCGACTCTCTCTGACTCTGTTCTCACTCTCTGAATCTCTACCGCCACTCTCTCTGACTCTGCACCCCCACTGTCTCTCTGTGTTCTCACTCACTCAGACTCAGCTCCCCTGCTCTGACTGTTCCCCCACACTCTCTGCGGTGTGTTCCCCAACTCTCTCTGACTCTGTTCTCACTCTCTATGACTCTGTTCCCCCACCCTCAGACGCTGCTGACACTCCCTCTGACTCTGCCTCCCCACTCTTTCTGGCTCTGTTCCCCCACTCTCTCTGACTCTGTTTCCCCCACTCTCTCTGACACTGATCTCACTCTCTTTCTGACTCTGCTCCCCCACTCTCTGACTCTGTTCCCCCACTCTCTCTGTTCCGCCACTCTTTCTGGCTCTGTTCCCCCACTCTCTCTGACTCTGTTTCCCCCACTCTCTCTGACACTGTTCTCACTCGCTTTCTGACTCTGCTCCCCCACTCTCTCTGACTCTGTTCCCCCACTCTCTCTGTTCCGCCACTCTTTCTGGCTCTGTTCCCCCACTCTCTCTGAATCTGTTCCCCCACTCTCTCTGACACTGTTCTCACTCTCTTTCTGACTCTGCTCCCCCACTCTCTCTGACTCTGTTTCCCCACTCTCTCTGACTGTTCACCCACTCTCTCCGACTCTGTTCCCCTACTCTCTCTGACTCTGTTCCCCCATTCCTCTCACTGTTCACCCACTTTCTCTGACTCTGTTCCCCCACTCTCTCTGACTCTGCTCCACTTCTCTCTCTGACTCTACCCCCACTCTCTCTGACTGTTCCCCCACTCTCTCTGACTCTGCTCCCCCACTCTCTCTGACTGTTCACCCACTCTCTCTGACTCTGTTCCCCCACTCTCTCTGACTGTTCCCCCACTCTCTCTGACTCTGTTCCCCACTCGCTCTCTGTTCCCCCACTCTCCCTGACACTGTTCTCACTCCCTTTCTGACTCTGCTCCCCCACTCTCTCTGACTCTGTTTCCCCACTCTCTCTGACTGTTCACCCACTCTCTCCGACTCTGTTCCCCTACTCTCTCTGACTCTGTTCCCCCACTCTCTCTGACTCTCCCCCCACTCTCTCTGACTGCTCCCCCACCTCTCTAACTCTGCACCCCCACTGTCTCTGATGTGTGCTCCCCCACTCTCTCTCTCTCTCTCTCTCTCTCTCTCTCTGTTTTCCCACTCTCTCTGATTCTGCTCCCCTAATCTCTCTGACTCTCCCCCCACTCTCTAAGACTCTGTTTCCCCATTCTCTCTGACTCTGTTTCCCCACTCTCTCTGACTGTTTCCCCCACTCTCACTGACTGTTCCCCCACTCTCTCTGACTCTGCACCCCAACTCTCTCTGACTGTCACCCCACTCTCTCTGACTCTGCACCTCCACTGTCTCTGACTGTTCCCCCACTCTCTCTTAATACTCCACTATTCTCTCTGACTCTCCCACCACCCTCTCTGACTCTGCACCCCCACTGTCTCTGATGTGTACACCCCCACTCTTTCTCTCTCTGTTTTCCCACTCTCTCTAAATCTTCCCCCACTCTCTCTGACTGTTCACCCACTCTCTCTGAATCGGAACCCCCACTCTCTGTCACCCCACTCTCTCTGAATCTTTTCCCCCACTATCTCTGACTCTCCCCCACTCGCTCTGACTCTTTTCCACGACTCTCTCTGACTCTGTTCCCCCACTCTCTCAGACTCTGCTCCCACTCTGACTCTGCTCCCCCACTCTCTCTGACTGCTCCCCCATTCTCTCTGACTGTTCCCCCACTCTCTCTGACTCTCCCAGCACTCTCTCTGACTGTTCCCCCACTCTCTCTGTCGTGTGTTCCCCCACTCTCTCTGACTCTGCACCCCCACTGTCTCTGATGTGTGCTCCCCCACTCTCTCTGACTCTGTTTCCCCCACTCTCTCTGACTCTGCTCCCCCACTCTCTCTGCTGTCTGTTCCCCGACTCTCTCTGACTCTGTTCTCACTCTCTGAATCTGTTCCGCCACTCTCTCAGACTCTGCTCCCCCAACTCTCTGACTCTGCACCCCCACTGTCTCTGATGTGTGCTCCCCCACTCTCTCTCTCTCTCTCTGTTATCCCACTCTCTCTGATTCTGCTCCCCTACTCTCTCTGACTCTCCCCCCAATCTCTCTGACTCTCCCCCCACTCTCTGACTTTGTTCCCGCACTCTCTCTGCTGTCTGTTCCCCGACTCTCTCTGACTCTGTTCTCACTCTCTGAATCTCTACCGCCACTCTCTCTGACTCTCCCCCCACTCTCTGACTTTGTTCCCCCAAACTCTCTGCGGTGTGTTCCCCCACTCTCTCTAACTCTGTTCTCACTCTCTCTGACTCTGCTCCCACTCTCTCTGATTGTATTTCCCCCACTCACTCTGACTCTGCCTCCCCACTCTCTCTGACTCTGTTGCCCCACTCTCTCTGTTCCGCCACTCTTTCTGGCTCTGTTCCCCCACTCTCTCTGACACTGTTCTCACTCTCTTTCTGACTCTGCTCGCCCACTCTCTCTGACTCTCCCCCCACTCTCTCTGACTGTTCCCCCACCTCTCTGACTCTGCACCCTCACTGTCTCTGATGTGTGCTCCCCCACTCTCTCTCTCTCTCTTTCTGTTTTCCCACTCTCTCTGATTCTGCTCCTCTACTCTCTCTGACTCTCTCCCCACTCTCTCTGACTATGCCTCCCCACTCTTTCTGGCTCTGTTCCCCCACCCTCTCTCTGACTCTGCACCCCCACAGTCTCTCTGTGTTCTCACTCACTCTGACTCAGCTCCCCTGCTCTGACTGTTCCCCCACACTCTCTGCGGTGTGTTCCCCCACTCTCTCTGACTCTGTTCTCACTCTCTCTAATTGTATTTCCCCCACTCCCTCTGACTCTGCCTCCCCACTCTCTCTGACTCTGTTCCCCACTCTCTCTGTTCTGCCACTCTTTCTGGCTCTGTTCCCCCACTCTCTCTGACTCTGTTTCCCCCACTCTCTCTGACAGTTCTCACTCTCTTTCTGACTCTGCTCCCCAATTCTCTCTGACTCTGCACCCCCACTGTCTCTGATGTGTGCTCCCCCACTCTCTCTCTCTCTCTCTCTCTCTCTCTGTTTTCCCACTCTCTCTGATTCTGCTCCCCTACTCTGACTCTCCCCCCACTCTCTCTGACTCTGTTTCCCCCACTCTCACTGACTGTTCCCCCACTCTCTCTGACTCTGCACCCCAACTCTCTCTGACTGTCACCCCACTCTCTCTGACTCTGCACCTCCACTGTCTCTGACTGTTCCCCCACTCTCTCTTACTACTCCACTACTCTCTCTGACTCTCCCACCACCCTCTCTGACTCTGCACCCCCACTGTCTCTGATGTGTACTCCCCCACTCTCTCTCTCTCTCTCTGTTTTCCCACTCTCTCTAACTCTCCCCCCACTCTCTCTGACTGTTCACCCACTCTCTCTGAATCTGAACCCCCACTCTCTGTCACCCCACTCTCTCTGAATCTTTTCCCCCACTCTCTCTGACTCTGTTCCCCCACTCTCTCAGACTCTGCTCCCCCACTCTCTCAGACTCTGCTCCCACTCTGACTCTGCTCCCCCACTCTCTCTGACTGCTCCCCCAATCTCTGACTGTTCCCTCACTCTCTCTGACACAGCTCCCCTACTCTCTCTGACTCTCCCAGCACTCTCTCTGACTGTTCCCCCACTCTCTCTGTCGTGTGTTCCCCCACTCTCTCTGACTCTGCAACCCCACTGTCTCTGATGTGTGCTCCCCCACTCTGACTCAGCTCCCGCACTCTCTCTGACTCTGTTTCCCCTACTCTCTCTGACTCAGCTCCCCCACTCTCTCTGTCTCTGCTCCCCCACTCTCTCTCTGTTTTCCCACTCTCTCTGCTGTCTGATCCCCGACTCTCTCTGACTCTGTTCTCACTCTCTGAATCTGTTCCGCCACTCTCTCAGACTCTGCTCCCCCAACTCTCTGACTCTGCACCCCCACTGTCTCTGATGTGTGCTCCCCCACTCTCTCTCTCTCTCTCTCTCTCTGTTTTCCCACTCTCTCTGATTCTGCTCCCCTACTCTCTCTGACACTGTTCTCACTCTCTTTCTGACTCTGCTCCCCCACTCTCTGACTCTGTTCCCCCACTCTCTCTGTTCCGCCACTCTCTCTGACTCTGTTTCCCCCACTCTCTCTGACACTGTTCTCACTCTCTTTCTGACTCTGCTCCCCCATTCTCTCTGACTCTCCCCCCACTCTCTCTGACTGCTCCCCCACCTCTCTGACTCTGCACCCCCACTGTCTCTGATGTGTGCTCCCCCACTCTCTCTCTCTCTCTCTCTGTTTTCCCACTCTCTGTGATTCTGCTCCCCTACTCTTTCTGACTCTCCCCCCACTCTCACTGACTCTGTTTCACCCACTCTCTCTGACTCTGTTTCCCCACTCTCTCTGACTCACCCCCCACTCTCACTGACTCTGTTTCCCCACTCTCACTGACTCTGTTTCCCCACTCTCTCTGACTCTGCTCCCCCACTCTCTGACTCTGTTCCCCCACTCTCTCTGTTCCGCCACTCTTTCTGGCTCTGTTCCCCCACTCTCTCTGAATCTGTTCCCCCACTCTCTCTGACACTGTTCTCACTCTCTTTCTGACTCTGCTCCCCCACTCGCTCTCTGTTCCCCCACTCTCTCTGACTCTGCTCCCCCACTCTCTCTGACTGTTCACCCACTCTCTCTGACTCTGTGCCCCCACTCTCTCTGACTCTGCTCCACTTCTCTCTCTGACTCTACCCCCACTCTCTCTGACTGTTCCCCCACTCTCTCTGACTCTGTTCCCCCACTCGCTCTCTGTTCCCCCACTCTTTCTGGCTCTGTTTCACCCACTCTCTGACTCTGTTTCCCCCACTCTCCCTGACTCTGCATCCCCACTGTCTCTCTGTGTTCTCACTCACTCTGACTCAGCTGCCCTGCTCTGACTGTTCCCCCACACTCTCTGCAGTGTGTTCCCCCACTCTCTCTGACTCTGTTCTCACTCTCTCTGACTCTGTTCCCCCACCTTGAGACGCTGCTTCCACTCTCTCCGACTCTACTCGCCCACTCTCTCTGACTGTTCCCTCACTCTCTCTGACTATGGTTCCTCACTGTCTCTGACTGTTCTCCCACTGACTCTGACTCTATTCCCACACTCTCTCTGACTCTAATCTCCCACTCTCACTGAACTGTTTCCCCACTCTCTGTCATGTGCTCCCCCACTCTCTCTGACTCTGTTCTCACTCTCTTTCGGACTCTGCTCCCCCACTCTCTCAGACTCTCCCCCCACTTTCTCTGATTGTTCCCCCACTCTCTCTGTCTGTTCCCCCACTCTCATACGCTGCTTCCACTCTCTCTGACTCTGCTCCCACTCTCTCTTGACTGCTTCCCCACTCTCTGATTGTATTTCCCCCACTCCCTCTGACTCTGCCTCCCCAATCTCTCTGACTCTGTACCCCCACTCTCTCTGACACTGTTCTCACTCTCTTTCTGACTCTGCTCCCCCACTCTCTCTCTCTCTCTCTGTTTTCCCACTCTCTCTGACTCTGCCTCCCCACTCTTTCTGGCTCTGTTCCCCCACTCTCTCTGACTGTTTCCCCCACTCTCTCTGACTCTGTTCCCCCACTCTCTCTGACTCTCCCACCAACCTCTCTGACTCTGCACCCCCACTGTCTCTGATGTGTGCTCCCCCACTCTCTCTCTGTTTTCCCATTCTCTCTCACTCTGCTCCCCCCACTCTCTCTGACTCTGTTCCCCCCACTCTCTCTGACTCTGTTCCCCCACTCTCTCTGACTCTGCTCCATTTCTCTCTCTGACTCTGCTCCCCCACTCTCTCTGACTCTATTCTCCCACTCTCTCTCTCTCTGTTCCCCACTCTCTGTCATGTGCTCCCCCACTCTCTCTGACTCTGCACCCCCACTGTCTCTGATGTGTGCTCCCCCACTCTCTCTATCTCTCTCTCTTTTTCCCACTCTCTCTGTTTCTGCTCCCCTACTCTCTCTGACTCTCCCCCCACTCTCTCTGACTCTCCCCCCACTCTCTGACTTTGTTCCCGCACTCTCTCTGCTGTCTGTACCCCGACTCTCTCTGACTCTGTTCTCACTCTCTGAATCTCTACCGCCACTCTCTCTGACTCTGCACCCCCACTGTCTCTCTGTGTTCTCACTCACTCTGACTCAGCTCCCCTGCTCTGACTGATCCCCCACACTCTCTGCGGTGTGTTCCCCCACTCTCTCTGACTCTGTTCCCCCACCCTCAGACGCTGCTGACACTCCCTCTGACTCTGCCTCCCCACTCTTTCTGGCTCTGTTCCCCCACTCTCTCTGACTCTGTTTCCCCCACTCTCTCTGACACTGTTCTCACTCGCTTTCTGACTCTGCTCCCCCACTCTCTCTGACTCTGTTCCCCCACTCTCTCTGACTCTGTTCCCCCACTCCCTCTGACTGTTTCCCCCACTCTCTCTGACTCTGTTCCCCCACTCTCTCTGACTCTGTTTCCCCCACTCTCTCTGACACTGTTCTCACTCTCTTTCTGACTCTGCTCCCCCACTCTCTGACTCTGTTCCCCCATTCTCTCTGACTGTTCCCCCACTCTCTGACTGTTCCCTCACTCTCTCTGACACAGCTCCCCTACTCTCTCTGACTCTCCCACCACTCTCTCTGACTGTTCCCCCACTCTCTCTGTCGTGTGTTCCCCCACTCTCTCTGACTCTCCCAGCACTCTCTCTGACTGTTCCCCCACTCTCTCTGACTCTGTTTCCCCCACTCTCTCTGACTCTGCTCCCCCACTCTCTCTGACTCTCCCAGCACTCTCTCTGACTGTTCCCCCACTCTCTCTGACTCTGCTCCCCCACTCTCTCTGACTCTGTTTCCCCCACTCTCTCTGACTCTGCTCCCCCACTCTCTCTGCTGCCTGTTCCCCGACTCTCTCTGACTCTGTTTCCCCCACTCTCTCTGACACTGTTCTCACTCTCTTTCTGACTCTGCTCCCCCACTCTCTCTGACTCTGCTCCCCCACTCTCTCTGACTCTGTTTCCCCCACTCTCTCTGACTCTGCACCCCCACTGTCTCTCTGTGTTCTCACTCACTCTGACTCAGATGCCCTGCTCTGACTGTTCCCCCACACTCTCTGCGGTGTGTTCCCCCACTCTCTCTGACTCTGTTCTCACTCTCTCTGACTCTGTTCCCCCACCTTGAGATGCTGCTTCCACTCTCTCCGACTCTACTCGCCCACTCTCTCTGACTGTTCCCTCACTCTCTCTGACTATGGTTCCGCACTGTCTCTGACTGTTCCCCCACTGACTCTGCTCCCCCACTCTCTCAGACTCTGCTCCCCCACTTTCTCTGACTCTATTCCCACACTCTCTCTGACTCTAATCTCCCACTCTCACTGAACTGTTTCCCCACTCTCTGTCATGTGCTCCCCCACTCTCTCTGACTCTGTTCTCACTCTCTTTCGGACTCTGCTCCCCCACTCTCTCAGACTCTCCCACCACTCTCTCTGACTGTTCCCCCACTCTCTCTGTCGTGTGTTCCCCCACTCTCTCTGACTCTGCACCCCCACTGTCTCTGATGTGTGCTCCCCCACTCTGACTCAGCTCCCCCACTCTCTCTGACTCTGCTCCCCCACTCTCTCTGCTGTCTGTTCCCCGACTCTCTCTGACTCTGTTCTCACTCTCTGAATCTGTTCCGCCACTCTCTCAGACTCTGCTCCCCCACTGTCTCGGATTGTGCTCCCCCACTCTCTCTCTCTCTCTGTTTTCCCAATCTCTCTGATTCTGCTCCCCTACTCTCTCTGACTCTCCCCCCACTCTCTGACTTTGTTCCCGCACTCTCTCTGCTGTCTGTTCCCCGACTCTCTCTGACTCTGTTCTCACTCTCTGAATCTGTTCCGCCACTCTCTCTGACTCTGCTCCCCCACTCTCTCTGACTGTTCACCCACTCTCTCTGACTCTGTTCCCCCACTCTCTCTGACTCTGCTCCACTTCTCTCTCTGACTCTACCCCCACTCTCTCTGACTGTTCCCCCAGTCTCTCTGACTCTGTTCCCCCACTCGCTCTCTGTTCCCCCACTCTTTCTGGCTCTGTTTCACTCACTCTCTCTGACTCTGTTTCCCCCACACTCTCTGACTGTTCCCCCACTCTCTCTGACTCACCCCCTACTCTCACTGACTATTCCCCCACCTCTCTGACTGTTGCCCCACTCTCTCTGACTCTGCTCCCCCACTCTCTCTGACTGTTCACCCAATCTCTCTGACTCTCCCCCCACTCTCACTGACTCTGTTTCACCCACTCTCTCTGACTCTGTTTCCCCACTCTCTCTGACTCACCCCCCACTCTCACTGACTCTGTTTCCCCACTCTCACTGACTCTGTTTCCCCACTCTCTCTGACTCTGCTCCCCCACTCTCTGACTCTGCTCCCCCACTCTCTGACTCTGTTCCCCCACTCTCTCTGACTCACCCCCTACTCTCACTGACTATTCCCCCACCTCTCTGACTGTTGCCCCACTCTCTTTGACTCTGTTCCCCCACCCTGAGATACTGCTTCCACTCTCTCCGACTCTACTCGCCCACTCTCTCTGACTGTTCCCTCACTCTCTCTGACTATGGTTCCTCACTGTCTCTGACTGTTCCCCCACTGACTATGCTCCCCCACTCTCTCAGACTCTGTTCCCCCACTTTCTCTGACTCTATTCCCACACTCTCTCTGACTCTATTCTCCCACTCTCTCTGAACTGTTTCCCCACTCTCTCTCTCTGTTCCCCACTCTGTCATGTGCTCCCCCACTCTCTCTGACTCTATTCTCCCACTCTCTCTGAACTGTTTCCCCACTCTCTCTCTCTGTTCCCCACTCTCTGTCATGTGCTCCCCCACTCTCTCTGACTCTGCACCCCCACCTCTCTGACTCTGCACCACCACTGTCTCTGATGTGTGCTCCCCCACTCTCTCTATCTCTCTCTCTTTTTCCCACTCTCTCTGATTCTGCTCCTCTACTCTCTGACTCTCCCCCCACTCTCTCTGACTCTCCCCCCGCTCTCTGACTTTGTTCCCGCACTCTCTCTGCTGTCTGTTCCCCGACTCTCTCTGACTCTGTTCTCACTCTCTGAATCTCTACCGCCACTCTCTCTGACTCTGCACCCCCACTGTCTCTCTGTGTTCTCACTCACTCAGACTCAGCTCCCCTGCTCTGACTGTTCCCCCACACTCTCTGCGGTGTGTTCCCCAACTCTCTCTGACTCTGTTCTCACTCTCTATGACTCTGTTCCCCCACCCTCAGACGCTGCTGACACTCCCTCTGACTCTGCCTCCCCACTCTTTCTGGCTCTGTTCCCCCACTCTCTCTGACTCTGTTTCCCCCACTCTCTCTGACACTGATCTCACTCTCTTTCTGACTCTGCTCCCCCACTCTCTGACTCTGTTCCCCCACTCTCTCTGTTCCGCCACTCTTTCTGGCTCTGTTCCCCCACTCTCTCTGACTCTGTTTCCCCCACTCTCTCTGACACTGTTCTCACTCGCTTTCTGACTCTGCTCCCCCACTCTCTCTGACTCTGTTCCCCCACTCTCTCTGTTCCGCCACTCTTTCTGGCTCTGTTCCCCCACTCTCTCTGAATCTGTTCCCCCACTCTCTCTGACACTGTTCTCACTCTCTTTCTGACTCTGCTCCCCCACTCTCTCTGACTCTGTTTCCCCACTCTCTCTGACTGTTCACCCACTCTCTCCGACTCTGTTCCCCTACTCTCTCTGACTCTGTTCCCCCATTCCTCTCACTGTTCACCCACTTTCTCTGACTCTGTTCCCCCACTCTCTCTGACTCTGCTCCACTTCTCTCTCTGACTCTACCCCCACTCACTCTGACTGTTCCCCCACTCTCTCTGACTCTGCTCCCCCACTCTCTCTGACTGTTCACCCACTCTCTCTGACTCTGTTCCCCCACTCTCTCTGACTGTTCCCCCACTCTCTCTGACTCTGTTCCCCCACTCGCTCTCTGTTTCCCCACTCTCCCTGACACTGTTCTCACTCCCTTTCTGACTCTGCTCCCCCACTCTTTCTGGCTCTGTTCCCCCACTCTCTCTGACTCTCCCCCCACTCTCTCTGACTGCTCCCCCACCTCTCTAACTCTGCACCCCCACTGTCTCTGATGTGTGCTCCCCCACTCTCTCTCTCTCTCTCTCTCTCTCTCTCTCTGTTTTCCCACTCTCTCTGATTCTGCTCCCCTAATCTCTCTGACTCTCCCCCCACTCTCTAAGACTCTGTTTCCCCATTCTCTCTGACTCTGTTTCCCCACTCTCTCTGACTGTTTCCCCCACTCTCACTGACTGTTCCCCCACTCTCTCTGACTCTGCACCCCAACTCTCTCTGACTGTCACCCCACTCTCTCTGACTCTGCACCTCCACTGTCTCTGACTGTTCCCCCACTCTCTCTTAATACTCCACTATTCTCTCTGACTCTCCCACCACCCTCTCTGACTCTGCACCCCCACTGTCTCTGATGTGTACACCCCCACTCTTTCTCTCTCTGTTTTCCCACTCTCTCTAAATCTTCCCCCACTCTCTCTGACTGTTCACCCACTCTCTCTGAATCGGAACCCCCACTCTCTGTCACCCCACTCTCTCTGAATCTTTTCCCCCACTATCTCTGACTCTCCCCCACTCGCTCTGACTCTTTTCCACGACTCTCTCTGACTCTGTTCCCCCACTCTCTCAGACTCTGCTCCCACTCTGACTCTGCTCCCCCACTCTCTCTGACTGCTCCCCCATTCTCTCTGACTGTTCCCCCACTCTCTCTGACTCTCCCAGCACTCTCTCTGACTGTTCCCCCACTCTCTCTGTCGTGTGTTCCCCCACTCTCTCTGACTCTGCACCCCCACTGTCTCTGATGTGTGCTCCCCCACTCTCTCTGACTCTGTTTCCCCCACTCTCTCTGACTCTGCTCCCCCACTCTCTCTGCTGTCTGTTCCCCGACTCTCTCTGACTCTGTTCTCACTCTCTGAATCTGTTCCGCCACTCTCTCAGACTCTGCTCCCCCAACTCTCTGACTCTGCACCCCCACTGTCTCTGATGTGTGCTCCCCCACTCTCTCTCTCTCTCTCTGTTATCCCACTCTCTCTGATTCTGCTCCCCTACTCTCTCTGACTCTCCCCCCAATCTCTCTGACTCTCCCCCCACTCTCTGACTTTGTTCCCGCACTCTCTCTGCTGTCTGTTCCCCGACTCTCTCTGACTCTGTTCTCACTCTCTGAATCTCTACCGCCACTCTCTCTGACTCTCCCCCCACTCTCTGACTTTGTTCCCCCAAACTCTCTGCGGTGTGTTCCCCCACTCTCTCTGACTCTGTTCTCACTCTCTCTGACTCTGCTCCCACTCTCTCTGATTGTATTTCCCCCACTCACTCTGACTCTGCCTCCCCACTCTCTCTGACTCTGTTGCCCCACTCTCTCTGTTCCGCCACTCTTTCTGGCTCTGTTCCCCCACTCTCTCTGACACTGTTCTCACTCTCTTTCTGACTCTGCTCGCCCACTCTCTCTGACTCTCCCCCCACTCTCTCTGACTGTTCCCCCACCTCTCTGACTCTGCACCCTCACTGTCTCTGATGTGTGCTCCCCCACTCTCTCTCTCTCTCTTTCTGTTTTCCCACTCTCTCTGATTCTGCTCCTCTACTCTCTCTGACTCTCTCCCCACTCTCTCTGACTATGCCTCCCCACTCTTTCTGGCTCTGTTCCCCCACCCTCTCTCTGACTCTGCACCCCCACAGTCTCTCTGTGTTCTCACTCACTCTGACTCAGCTCCCCTGCTCTGACTGTTCCCCCACACTCTCTGCGGTGTGTTCCCCCACTCTCTCTGACTCTGTTCTCACTCTCTCTAATTGTATTTCCCCCACTCCCTCTGACTCTGCCTCCCCACTCTCTCTGACTCTGTTCCCCACTCTCTCTGTTCTGCCACTCTTTCTGGCTCTGTTCCCCCACTCTCTCTGACTCTGTTTCCCCCACTCTCTCTGACAGTTCTCACTCTCTTTCTGACTCTGCTCCCCAATTCTCTCTGACTCTGCACCCCCACTGTCTCTGATGTGTGCTCCCCCACTCTCTCTCTCTCTCTCTCTCTCTCTCTGTTTTCCCACTCTCTCTGATTCTGCTCCCCTACTCTGACTCTCCCCCCACTCTCTCTGACTCTGTTTCCCCCACTCTCACTGACTGTTCCCCCACTCTCTCTGACTCTGCACCCCAACTCTCTCTGACTGTCACCCCACTCTCTCTGACTCTGCACCTCCACTGTCTCTGACTGTTCCCCCACTCTCTCTTACTACTCCACTACTCTCTCTGACTCTCCCACCACCCTCTCTGACTCTGCACCCCCACTGTCTCTGATGTGTACTCCCCCACTCTCTCTCTCTCTCTCTGTTTTCCCACTCTCTCTAACTCTCCCCCCACTCTCTCTGACTGTTCACCCACTCTCTCTGAATCTGAACCCCCACTCTCTGTCACCCCACTCTCTCTGAATCTTTTCCCCCACTCTCTCTGACTCTGTTCCCCCACTCTCTCAGACTCTGCTCCCCCACTCTCTCAGACTCTGCTCCCACTCTGACTCTGCTCCCCCACTCTCTCTGACTGCTCCCCCAATCTCTGACTGTTCCCTCACTCTCTCTGACACAGCTCCCCTACTCTCTCTGACTCTCCCAGCACTCTCTCTGACTGTTCCCCCACTCTCTCTGTCGTGTGTTCCCCCACTCTCTCTGACTCTGCAACCCCACTGTCTCTGATGTGTGCTCCCCCACTCTGACTCAGCTCCCGCACTCTCTCTGACTCTGTTTCCCCTACTCTCTCTGACTCAGCTCCCCCACTCTCTCTGTCTCTGCTCCCCCACTCTCTCTCTGTTTTCCCACTCTCTCTGCTGTCTGATCCCCGACTCTCTCTGACTCTGTTCTCACTCTCTGAATCTGTTCCGCCACTCTCTCAGACTCTGCTCCCCCAACTCTCTGACTCTGCACCCCCACTGTCTCTGATGTGTGCTCCCCCACTCTCTCTCTCTCTCTCTCTCTCTGTTTTCCCACTCTCTCTGATTCTGCTCCCCTACTCTCTCTGACACTGTTCTCACTCTCTTTCTGACTCTGCTCCCCCACTCTCTGACTCTGTTCCCCCACTCTCTCTGTTCCGCCACTCTCTCTGACTCTGTTTCCCCCACTCTCTCTGACACTGTTCTCACTCTCTTTCTGACTCTGCTCCCCCATTCTCTCTGACTCTCCCCCCACTCTCTCTGACTGCTCCCCCACCTCTCTGACTCTGCACCCCCACTGTCTCTGATGTGTGCTCCCCCACTCTCTCTCTCTCTCTCTCTGTTTTCCCACTCTCTGTGATTCTGCTCCCCTACTCTTTCTGACTCTCCCCCCACTCTCACTGACTCTGTTTCACCCACTCTCTCTGACTCTGTTTCCCCACTCTCTCTGACTCACCCCCCACTCTCACTGACTCTGTATCCCCACTCTCACTGACTCTGTTTCCCCACTCTCTCTGACTCTGCTCCCCCACTCTCTGACTCTGTTCCCCCACTCTCTCTGTTCCGCCACTCTTTCTGGCTCTGTTCCCCCACTCTCTCTGAATCTGTTCCCCCACTCTCTCTGACACTGTTCTCACTCTCTTTCTGACTCTGCTCCCCCACTCGCTCTCTGTTCCCCCACTCTCTCTGACTCTGCTCCCCCACTCTCTCTGACTGTTCACCCACTCTCTCTGACTCTGTGCCCCCACTCTCTCTGACTCTGCTCCACTTCTCTCTCTGACTCTACCCCCACTCTCTCTGACTGTTCCCCCACTCTCTCTGACTCTGTTCCCCCACTCGCTCTCTGTTCCCCCACTCTTTCTGGCTCTGTTTCACCCACTCTCTGACTCTGTTTCCCCCACTCTCCCTGACTCTGCATCCCCACTGTCTCTCTGTGTTCTCACTCACTCTGACTCAGCTGCCCTGCTCTGACTGTTCCCCCACACTCTCTGCAGTGTGTTCCCCCACTCTCTCTGACTCTGTTCTCACTCTCTCTGACTCTGTTCCCCCACCTTGAGACGCTGCTTCCACTCTCTCCGACTCTACTCGCCCACTCTCTCTGACTGTTCCCTCACTCTCTCTGACTATGGTTCCTCACTGTCTCTGACTGTTCTCCCACTGACTCTGACTCTATTCCCACACTCTCTCTGACTCTAATCTCCCACTCTCACTGAACTGTTTCCCCACTCTCTGTCATGTGCTCCCCCACTCTCTCTGACTCTGTTCTCACTCTCTTTCGGACTCTGCTCCCCCACTCTCTCAGACTCTCCCCCCACTTTCTCTGATTGTTCCCCCACTCTCTCTGTCTGTTCCCCCACTCTCATACGCTGCTTCCACTCTCTCTGACTCTGCTCCCACTCTCTCTTGACTGCTTCCCCACTCTCTGATTGTATTTCCCCCACTCCCTCTGACTCTGCCTCCCCAATCTCTCTGACTCTGTACCCCCACTCTCTCTGACACTGTTCTCACTCTCTTTCTGACTCTGCTCCCCCACTCTCTCTCTCTCTCTCTGTTTTCCCACTCTCTCTGACTCTGCCTCCCCACTCTTTCTGGCTCTGTTCCCCCACTCTCTCTGACTGTTTCCCCCACTCTCTCTGACTCTGTTCCCCCACTCTCTCTGACTCTCCCACCAACCTCTCTGACTCTGCACCCCCACTGTCTCTGATGTGTGCTCCCCCACTCTCTCTCTGTTTTCCCATTCTCTCTCACTCTGCTCCCCCCACTCTCTCTGACTCTGTTCCCCCCACTCTCTCTGACTCTGTTCCCCCACTCTCTCTGACTCTGCTCCATTTCTCTCTCTGACTCTGCTCCCCCACTCTCTCTGACTCTATTCTCCCACTCTCTCTCTCTCTGTTCCCCACTCTCTGTCATGTGCTCCCCCACTCTCTCTGACTCTGCACCCCCACTGTCTCTGATGTGTGCTCCCCCACTCTCTCTATCTCTCTCTCTTTTTCCCACTCTCTCTGTTTCTGCTCCCCTACTCTCTCTGACTCTCCCCCCACTCTCTCTGACTCTCCCCCCACTCTCTGACTTTGTTCCCGCACTCTCTCTGCTGTCTGTACCCCGACTCTCTCTGACTCTGTTCTCACTCTCTGAATCTCTACCGCCACTCTCTCTGACTCTGCACCCCCACTGTCTCTCTGTGTTCTCACTCACTCTGACTCAGCTCCCCTGCTCTGACTGATCCCCCACACTCTCTGCGGTGTGTTCCCCCACTCTCTCTGACTCTGTTCTCACTCTCTATGACTCTGTTCCCCCACCCTCAGACGCTGCTGACACTCCCTCTGACTCTGCCTCCCCACTCTTTCTGGCTCTGTTCCCCCACTCTCTCTGACTCTGTTTCCCCCACTCTCTCTGACACTGTTCTCACTCGCTTTCTGACTCTGCTCCCCCACTCTCTCTGACTCTGTTCCCCCACTCTCTCTGACTCTGTTCCCCCACTCCCTCTGACTGTTTCCCCCACTCTCTCTGACTCTGTTCCCCCACTCTCTCTGACTCTGTTTCCCCCACTCTCTCTGACACTGTTCTCACTCTCTTTCTGACTCTGCTCCCCCACTCTCTGACTCTGTTCCCCCATTCTCTCTGACTGTTCCCCCACTCTCTGACTGTTCCCTCACTCTCTCTGACACAGCTCCCCTACTCTCTCTGACTCTCCCACCACTCTCTCTGACTGTTCCCCCACTCTCTCTGTCGTGTGTTCCCCCACTCTCTCTGACTCTCCCAGCACTCTCTCTGACTGTTCCCCCACTCTCTCTGACTCTGCTCCCCCACTCTCTCTGACTCTGTTTCCCCCACTCTCTCTGACTCTGCTCCCCCACTCTCTCTGACTCTCCCAGCACTCTCTCTGACTGTTCCCCCACTCTCTCTGACTCTGCTCCCCCACTCTCTCTGACTCTGTTTCCCCCACTCTCTCTGACTCTGCTCCCCCACTCTCTCTGCTGCCTGTTCCCCGACTCTCTCTGACTCTGTTTCCCCCACTCTCTCTGACACTGTTCTCACTCTCTTTCTGACTCTGCTCCCCCACTCTCTCTGACTCTGCTCCCCCACTCTCTCTGACTCTGTTTCCCCCACTCTCTCTGACTCTGCACCCCCACTGTCTCTCTGTGTTCTCACTCACTCTGACTCAGATGCCCTGCTCTGACTGTTCCCCCACACTCTCTGCGGTGTGTTCCCCCACTCTCTCTGACTCTGTTCTCACTCTCTCTGACTCTGTTCCCCCACCTTGAGATGCTGCTTCCACTCTCTCCGACTCTACTCGCCCACTCTCTCTGACTGTTCCCTCACTCTCTCTGACTATGGTTCCGCACTGTCTCTGACTGTTCCCCCACTGACTCTGCTCCCCCACTCTCTCAGACTCTGCTCCCCCACTTTCTCTGACTCTATTCCCACACTCTCTCTGACTCTAATCTCCCACTCTCACTGAACTGTTTCCCCACTCTCTGTCATGTGCTCCCCCACTCTCTCTGACTCTGTTCTCACTCTCTTTTGGACTCTGCTCCCCCACTCTCTCAGACTCTCCCCCCACTTTCTCTGATTGTTCCCCCACTCTCTCTGTCTGTTCCCCCACTCTCATACGCTGCTTCCACTCTCTCTGACTCTGCTCCCACTCTCTCTTGACTGCTTCCCCACTCTCTGATTGTATTTCCCCCACTCCCTCTGACTCTGCCTCCCCAATCTCTCTGACTCTGTACCCCCACTCTCTCTGACACTGTTCTCACTCTCTTTCTGACTCTGCTCCCCCACTCTCTCTCTCTCTCTCTCTCTCTTTCTGTTTTCCCACTCTCTCTGATTCTGCTCCCCTACTCTCTCTGACTCTGCCTCCCCACTCTTTCTGGCTCTGTTCCCCCACTCTCTCTGACTGTTTCCCCCACTCTCTCTGACTCTGTTCCCCCACTCTCTCTGACTCTCCCACCACCCTCTCTGACTCTGCACCCCCACTGTCTCTGATGTGTGCTCCCCCACTCTCTCTCTGTTTTCCCATTCTCTCTCACTCTGCTCCCCCACTCTCTCTGACTGCTCCCCCATTCTCTCTGACTGTTCCCCCACTCTCTCTGACTCTCCCAGCACTCTCTCTGACTGTTCCCCCACTCTCTCTGTCGTGTGTTCCCCCACTCTCTCTGACTCTGCACCCCCACTGTCTCTGATGTGTGCTCCCCCACTCTCTCTGACTCTGTTTCCCCCACTCTCTCTGACTCTGCTCCCCCACTCTCTCTGCTGTCTGTTCCCCGACTCTCTCTGACTCTGTTCTCACTCTCTGAATCTGTTCCGCCACTCTCTCAGACTCTGCTCCCCCAACTCTCTGACTCTGCACCCCCACTGTCTCTGATGTGTGCTCCCCCACTCTCTCTCTCTCTCTCTGTTATCCCACTCTCTCTGATTCTGCTCCCCTACTCTCTCTGACTCTCCCCCCAATCTCTCTGACTCTCCCCCCACTCTCTGACTTTGTTCCCGCACTCTCTCTGCTGTCTGTTCCCCGACTCTCTCTGACTCTGTTCTCACTCTCTGAATCTCTACCGCCACTCTCTCTGACTCTCCCCCCACTCTCTGACTTTGTTCCCCCAAACTCTCTGCGGTGTGTTCCCCCACTCTCTCTGACTCTGTTCTCACTCTCTCTGACTCTGCTCCCACTCTCTCTGATTGTATTTCCCCCACTCACTCTGACTCTGCCTCCCCACTCTCTCTGACTCTGTTGCCCCACTCTCTCTGTTCCGCCACTCTTTCTGGCTCTGTTCCCCCACTCTCTCTGACTCTGTTTCCCCCACTCTCTCTGACACTGTTCTCACTCTCTTTCTGACTCTGCTCGCCCACTCTCTCTGACTCTCCCCCCACTCTCTCTGACTGTTCCCCCACCTCTCTGACTCTGCACCCTCACTGTCTCTGATGTGTGCTCCCCCACTCTCTCTCTCTCTCTTTCTGTTTTCCCACTCTCTCTGATTCTGCTCCTCTACTCTCTCTGACTCTCTCCCCACTCTCTCTGACTATGCCTCCCCACTCTTTCTGGCTCTGTTCCCCCACCCTCTCTCTGACTCTGCACCCCCACAGTCTCTCTGTGTTCTCACTCACTCTGACTCAGCTCCCCTGCTCTGACTGTTCCCCCACACTCTCTGCGGTGTGTTCCCCCACTCTCTCTGACTCTGTTCTCACTCTCTCTAATTGTATTTCCCCCACTCCCTCTGACTCTGCCTCCCCACTCTCTCTGACTCTGTTCCCCACTCTCTCTGTTCTGCCACTCTTTCTGGCTCTGTTCCCCCACTCTCTCTGACTCTGTTTCCCCCACTCTCTCTGACAGTTCTCACTCTCTTTCTGACTCTGCTCCCCAATTCTCTCTGACTCTGCACCCCCACTGTCTCTGATGTGTGCTCCCCCACTCTCTCTCTCTCTCTCTCTCTCTCTCTGTTTTCCCACTCTCTCTGATTCTGCTCCCCTACTCTGACTCTCCCCCCACTCTCTCTGACTCTGTTTCCCCCACTCTCACTGACTGTTCCCCCACTCTCTCTGACTCTGCACCCCAACTCTCTCTGACTGTCACCCCACTCTCTCTGACTCTGCACCTCCACTGTCTCTGACTGTTCCCCCACTCTCTCTTACTACTCCACTACTCTCTCTGACTCTCCCACCACCCTCTCTGACTCTGCACCCCCACTGTCTCTGATGTGTACTCCCCCACTCTCTCTCTCTCTCTCTGTTTTCCCACTCTCTCTAACTCTCCCCCCACTCTCTCTGACTGTTCACCCACTCTCTCTGAATCTGAACCCCCACTCTCTGTCACCCCACTCTCTCTGAATCTTTTCCCCCACTCTCTCTGACTCTGTTCCCCCACTCTCTCAGACTCTGCTCCCCCACTCTCTCAGACTCTGCTCCCACTCTGACTCTGCTCCCCCACTCTCTCTGACTGCTCCCCCAATCTCTGACTGTTCCCTCACTCTCTCTGACACAGCTCCCCTACTCTCTCTGACTCTCCCAGCACTCTCTCTGACTGTTCCCCCACTCTCTCTGTCGTGTGTTCCCCCACTCTCTCTGACTCTGCAACCCCACTGTCTCTGATGTGTGCTCCCCCACTCTGACTCAGCTCCCGCACTCTCTCTGACTCTGTTTCCCCTACTCTCTCTGACTCAGCTCCCCCACTCTCTCTGTCTCTGCTCCCCCACTCTCTCTCTGTTTTCCCACTCTCTCTGCTGTCTGATCCCCGACTCTCTCTGACTCTGTTCTCACTCTCTGAATCTGTTCCGCCACTCTCTCAGACTCTGCTCCCCCAACTCTCTGACTCTGCACCCCCACTGTCTCTGATGTGTGCTCCCCCACTCTCTCTCTCTCTCTCTCTCTCTCTGTTTTCCCACTCTCTCTGATTCTGCTCCCCTACTCTCTCTGACACTGTTCTCACTCTCTTTCTGACTCTGCTCCCCCACTCTCTGACTCTGTTCCCCCACTCTCTCTGTTCCGCCACTCTCTCTGACTCTGTTTCCCCCACTCTCTCTGACACTGTTCTCACTCTCTTTCTGACTCTGCTCCCCCATTCTCTCTGACTCTCCCCCCACTCTCTCTGACTGCTCCCCCACCTCTCTGACTCTGCACCCCCACTGTCTCTGATGTGTGCTCCCCCACTCTCTCTCTCTCTCTCTCTGTTTTCCCACTCTCTGTGATTCTGCTCCCCTACTCTTTCTGACTCTCCCCCCACTCTCACTGACTCTGTTCCCCCACTCTCTCTGACTCTCCCACCAACCTCTCTGACTCTGCACCCCCACTGTCTCTGATGTGTGCTCCCCCACTCTCTCTCTGTTTTCCCATTCTCTCTCACTCTGCTCCCCCCACTCTCTCTGACTCTGTTCCCCCCACTCTCTCTGACTCTGTTCCCCCACTCTCTCTGACTCTGCTCCATTTCTCTCTCTGACTCTGCTCCCCCACTCTCTCTGACTCTATTCTCCCACTCTCTCTCTCTCTGTTCCCCACTCTCTGTCATGTGCTCCCCCACTCTCTCTGACTCTGCACCCCCACTGTCTCTGATGTGTGCTCCCCCACTCTCTCTATCTCTCTCTCTTTTTCCCACTCTCTCTGTTTCTGCTCCCCTACTCTCTCTGACTCTCCCCCCACTCTCTCTGACTCTCCCCCCACTCTCTGACTTTGTTCCCGCACTCTCTCTGCTGTCTGTACCCCGACTCTCTCTGACTCTGTTCTCACTCTCTGAATCTCTACCGCCACTCTCTCTGACTCTGCACCCCCACTGTCTCTCTGTGTTCTCACTCACTCTGACTCAGCTCCCCTGCTCTGACTGATCCCCCACACTCTCTGCGGTGTGTTCCCCCACTCTCTCTGACTCTGTTCTCACTCTCTATGACTCTGTTCCCCCACCCTCAGACGCTGCTGACACTCCCTCTGACTCTGCCTCCCCACTCTTTCTGGCTCTGTTCCCCCACTCTCTCTGACTCTGTTTCCCCCACTCTCTCTGACACTGTTCTCACTCGCTTTCTGACTCTGCTCCCCCACTCTCTCTGACTCTGTTCCCCCACTCTCTCTGACTCTGTTCCCCCACTCCCTCTGACACTGTTTCCCCCACTCTCTCTGACTCTGTTCCCCCACTCTCTCTGACTCTGTTTCCCCCACTCTCTCTGACACTGTTCTCACTCTCTTTCTGACTCTGCTCCCCCACTCTCTGACTCTGTTCCCCCATTCTCTCTGACTGTTCCCCCACTCTCTGACTGTTCCCTCACTCTCTCTGACACAGCTCCCCTACTCTCTCTGACTCTCCCACCACTCTCTCTGACTGTTCCCCCACTCTCTCTGTCGTGTGTTCCCCCACTCTCTCTGACTCTCCCAGCACTCTCTCTGACTGTTCCCCCACTCTCTCTGACTCTGCTCCCCCACTCTCTCTGACTCTGTTTCCCCCACTCTCTCTGACTCTGCTCCCCCACTCTCTCTGCTGCCTGTTCCCCGACTCTCTCTGACTCTGTTTCCCCCACTCTCTCTGACACTGTTCTCACTCTCTTTCTGACTCTGCTCCCCCACTCTCTCTGACTCTGCTCCCCCACTCTCTCTGACTCTGTTTCCCCCACTCTCTCTGACTCTGCACCCCCACTGTCTCTCTGTGTTCTCACTCACTCTGACTCAGATGCCCTGCTCTGACTGTTCCCCCACACTCTCTGCGGTGTGTTCCCCCACTCTCTCTGACTCTGTTCTCACTCTCTCTGACTCTGTTCCCCCACCTTGAGATGCTGCTTCCACTCTCTCCGACTCTACTCGCCCACTCTCTCTGACTGTTCCCTCACTCTCTCTGACTATGGTTCCGCACTGTCTCTGACTGTTCCCCCACTGACTCTGCTCCCCCACTCTCTCAGACTCTGCTCCCCCTCTTTCTCTGACTCTATTCCCACACTCTCTCTGACTCTAATCTCCCACTCTCACTGAACTGTTTCCCCACTCTCTGTCATGTGCTCCCCCACTCTCTCTGACTCTGTTCTCACTCTCTTTCGGACTCTGCTCCCCCACTCTCTCAGACTCTCCCCCCACTTTCTCTGATTGTTCCCCCACTCTCTCTGTCTGTTCCCCCACTCTCATACGCTGCTTCCACTCTCTCTGACTCTGCTCCCACTCTCTCTTGACTGCTTCCCCACTCTCTGATTGTATTTCCCCCACTCCCTCTGACTCTGCCTCCCCAATCTCTCTGACTCTGTACCCCCACTCTCTCTGACACTGTTCTCACTCTCTTTCTGACTCTGCTCCCCCTCTCTCTCTCTCTCTCTCTCTCTCTTTCTGTTTTCCCACTCTCTCTGATTCTGCTCCCCTACTCTCTCTGACTCTGCCTCCCCACTCTTTCTGGCTCTGTTCCCCCACTCTCTCTGACTGTTTCCCCCACTCTCTCTGACTCTGTTCCCCCACTCTCTCTGACTCTCCCACCACCCTCTCTGACTCTGCACCCCCACTGTCTCTGATGTGTGCTCCCCCACTCTCTCTCTGTTTTCCCATTCTCTCTCACTCTGCTCCCCCCACTCTCTCTGACTCTGTTCCCCCACTCTCTCTGACTCTGTTCCCCCACTCTCTCTGACTCTGCTCCATTTCTCTCTCTGACTCTGCTCCCCCACTCTCTCTGACTCTATTCTCCCACTCTCTCTCTCTCTGTTCCCCACTCTCTGTCATGTGCTCCCCCACTCTCTCTGACTCTGCACCCCCACCTCTCTGACTCTGCACCCCCACTGTCTCTGATGTGTGCTCCCTCACTCTCTCTATCTCTCTCTCTTTTTCCCACTCTCTCTGTTTCTGCTCCCCTACTCTCTCTGACTCTCCCCCCACTCTCTCTGACTCTCCCCCCACTCTCTGACTTTGTTCCCACACTCTCTCTGCTGTCTGTACCCCGACTCTCTCTGACTCTGTTCTCACTCTCTGAATCTCTACCGCCACTCTCTCTGACTCTGCACCCCCACTGTCTCTCTGTGTTCTCACTCACTCTGACTCAGCTCCCCTGCTCTGACTGTTCCCCCACACTCTTTGCTGTCTGTTCCGCAACTCTCTCTGACTCTGCACCCCCTCTGTCTCTCTGTGTTCTCACTCACTCTGACTCAGCTCCCCTGCTCTGACTGTTCCCCCACACTCTCTGCGGTGTGTTCCCCCACTCTCTCTGACTCTGTTCTCACTCTCTATGACTCTGTTCCCCCACCCTCAGACGCTGCTGACACTCCCTCTGACTCTGCCTCCCCACTCTTTCTGGCTCTGTTCCCCCACTCTCTCTGACTCTGTTTCCCCCACTCTCTCTGACACTGTTCTCACTCGCTTTCTGACTCTGCTCCCCCACTCTCTCTGACTCTGTTCCCCCACTCTCTCTGACTCTGTTCCCCCACTCTCTGACTCTGTTCCCCCACTCTCTCTGTTCCGCCACTCTTTCTGGCTCTGTTCCCCCACTCTCTCTGACTCTGTTTCCCCCACTCTCTCTGACACTGTTCTCACTCTCTTTCTGACTCTGCTCCCCCACTCTCTGACTCTGTTCCCCCACTCTCTCTGTTCCGCCACTCTTTCTGGCTCTGTTCCCCCACTCTCTCTGACTCTGTTTCCCCCACTCTCTCTGACACTGTTCTCACTCGCTTTCTGACTCTGCTCCCCCATTCTCTCTGACTGTTCCCCCACTCTCTGACTGTTCCCTCACTCTCTCTGACACAGCTCCCCTACTCTCTCTGACTCTCCCACCACTCTCTCTGACTGTTCCCCCACTCTCTCTGTCGTGTGTTCCCCCACTCTCTCTGACTCTCCCAGCACTCTCTCTGACTGTTCCCCCACTCTCTCTGACTCTGTTTCCCCCACTCTCTCTGACTCTGCTCCCCCACTCTCTCTGCTGTCTGTTCCCAGACTCTCTCTGACTCTGTTTCCCCCACTCTCTCTGACACTGTTCTCACTCTCTTTCTGACTCTGCTCCCCCACTCTCTCTGACTCTGCTCCCCCACTCTCTCTGACTCTGTTTCCCCCACTCTCTCTGACTCTGCACCCACACTGTCTCTGATGTGTGCTCCCCCACTCTCTCTCTCTCTCTCTCTGTTTTCCCACTCTCTCTGATTCTGCTCCCCTACTCTCTCTGACACTGTTCTCACTCTCTGTCTGACTCTGCTCCCCCACTCTCTCTGACTCTGTTCCCCCACTCTCTCTGTTCCGCCACTCTTTCTGACTCTGTTCCCCCACTCTCTCTGACTCTACCCCCACTCTCTCTGACTGTTGCCCCACTCTCTTTGACTCTGTTCCCCCACCCTGAGACACTGCTTCCACTCTCTCTGACTATGGTTCCTCACTGTCTCTGACTGTTCCCCCACTGACTATGCTCCCCCACTCTCTCAGACTCTGTTTCCCCACTCTCTCTCTCTGTTCCCCACTCTGTCATGTGCTCCCCCACTCTCTCTGACTCTGCACCCCCACCTCTCTGACTCTGCACCCCCACTGTCTCTGATGTGTGCTCCCCCACTCTCTCTGACTCTCCCCCCACTCTCTGACTTTGTTCCCGCACTCTCTCTGCTGTCTGTTCCCCGACTCTCTCTGACTCTGTTCTCACTCTCTGAATCTCTACCGCCACTCTCTCTGACTCTGCACCCCCACTGTCTCTCTGTGTTCTCACTCACTCTGCCTCAGCTCCCCTGCTCTGACTGTTCCCCCACACTCTCTATGACTCTGTTCCCCCACCCTCAGGCGTTGCTGACACTCCCTCTGACTCTGCCTCCCCACTCTTTCTGGCTCTGTTCCCCCACTCTCTCTGACTCTGTTTCCCCCACTCTCTCTGACACTGTTCTCACTCTCTTTCTGACTCTGCTCCCCCATTCTCTCTGACTCTGCACCCCCACTCTCTCTGTTCCGCCACTCTTTCTGGCTCTGCTCCCCCACTCTCTCTCTCTCTCTGTTTTCCCAATCTCTCTGACACTGTTCTCACTCTCTTTCTGACTCTGCTCCCCCACTCTCTGACTCTGTTCCCCCACTCTCTCTGTTCCGCCACTCTTTCTGGCTCTGTTCCCCCACTCTCTCTGACTCTGTTTCCCCCACTCTCTCTGACACTGTTCTCACTCTCTTTCTGACTCTGCTCCCCTACTCTCTCTGACTCTCCCCCCACTCTCTGACTTTGTTCCCGCAATCTCTCTGCTGTCTGTTCCCCGACTCTCTCTGACTCTGTTCTCACTCTCTGAATCTCTACCGCCACTCTCTCTGACTCTGCACCCCCACTGTCTCTCTGTGTTCTCACTCACTCTGACTCAGCTCCCCTGCTCTGACTGTTCCCCCACACTCTCTGCGGTGTGTTCCCCCACTCTCTCTGACTCTGTTCTCACTCTCTATGACTCTGTTCCCCCACCCTCAGACGTTGCTGACACTCCCTCTGACTCTGCCTCCCCACTCTTTCTGGCTCTGTTCCCCCACTCCCTGACTCTGTTCCCCCACTCTCTCTGTTCCGCCACTCTTTCTGGCTCTGTTCCCCCACTCTCTCTGACACTGTTCTCACTCTCTTTCTGACTCTGCTCCCCCACTCCCTGACTCTGTTCCCCCACTCTCTCTGTCCGCCACTCTTTCTGGCTCTGTTCCCCCACTCTCTCTGACACTGTTCTCACTCTCTTTCTGACTCTGCTCCCCCACTCTCTCTGACTCTGTTCCCCTACTCTCTCTGTTCCGCCACTCTTTCTGACTCTGTTCCCCCACTCTCTCTGACTCTGTTTCCCCCACTCTCTCTGACACTGTTCTCACTCTCTTTCTGACTCTGCTCCCCCATTCTCTCTGACCCTCCCCCCACTCTCTCTGACTGCTCCCCCACCTCTCTGACTCTGCACCCCCACTGTCTCTGATGTGTGCTCCCCCACTCTCTCTCTCTCTCTCTGTTTTCCCACTCTCTCTGATTCTGCTCCCCTACTCTCTCTGACTCTCCCCCACTCTCTCTGACTCTGTTTCCCCACTCTCTCTGACTGTTTCCCCCACTCTCACTGACTGTTCCCCCACTCTCTCTGACTCTGCACCCCAACTCTCTCTGACTGTCACCCCACTCTCTCTGACTCTGCACCTCCACTGTCTCTGACTGTTCCCCCACTCTCTCTTACTACTCCACTACTCTCTCTGACTCTCCCACCACCCTCTCTGACTCTGCACCCCCACTGTCTCTGATGTGTACTCCTCCACTCTCTCTCTCTCTCTCTCTCTCTCTCTCTCTGTTTTCCCACTCTCTCTAACTCTCCCCCCACTCTCTCTGAATCTGAACCCCCACTCTCTGTCACCCCACTCTCTCTGAATCTTTTCCCCCACTCTCTCTGACTCTCCCCCACTCACTCTATCTCTTTTCCACGACTCTCTCTGACTGCTCTCCCATTCTCTCTGACTGTTCCCCTACTCTCTGACTGTTCCCTCACTCTCTCTGACACAGCTCCCCTACTCTCTCTGACTCTCCCACCACTCTCTCTGACTGTTCCCCCACTCTCTCTGTTGTGAGTTCCCCGACTCTCTCTGACTCTGTTCTCACTCTCTGAATCTCTACCGCCACTCTCTCTGACTCTGCACCCCCACTGTCTCTCTGTGTTCTCACTCACTCTGACTCAGCTGCCCTGCTCTGACTGTTCCCCCACTCTCTCTGACTCTGTTTCCCCCACTCTCTCTGACTCTGCTCCCCCACTCTCTCTGCTGTCTGTTCCCCGACTCTCTCTGACTCTGTTTCCCCCACTCTCTCTGACACTGTTCTCACTCTCTTTCTGACTCTGCTCCCCCACTCTCTCTGACTCTGCTCCCCCACTCTCTCTGACTCTGTTTCCCCCACTCTCTCTGACTCTGCACCCACACTGTCCCTGATGTGTGCTCCCCCACTCTCTCTCTCTCTCTCTGTTTTCCCACTCTCTCTGATTCTGCTCCCCTACTCTCTCTGACACTGTTCTCACTCTCTGTCTGACTCTGCTCCCCCACTCTCTCTGACTCTGTTCCCCCACTCTCTCTGTTCCGCCACTCTTTCTGACTCTGTTCCCCCACTCTCTCTGACTGTTCACCCACTCTCTCTGGCTCTGTTCCCCCACTCTCTCTGACTCTGCTCCCCCACTCGCTCTCTGTTCCCCCACTCTCTCTGACTCTGCTCCCCCACTCTCTCTGACTCTGCTCCCCCACTCTCTCTGACTCTGTTCCCCCACTCTCTCTGACTCTGCTCCACTTCTCTCTCTGACTCTACCCCCACTCTCTCTGACTGTTCCCCCACTCTCTCTGACTCTGTTCCCCCACTCGCTCTCTGTTCCCCCACTCTTTCTGGCTCTGTTTCACCCACTCTCTGACTCTGTTTCCCCCACTCTCTCTGACTCACCCCCTACTCTCACAGACTATTCCCCCACCTCTCTGACTGTTGCCCCACTCTCTTTGACTCTGTTCCCCCACCCTGAGACACTGCTTCCACTCTCTCTGACTATGGTTCCTCACTGTCTCTGACTGTTCCCCCACTGACTATGCTCCCCCACTCTCTCAGACTCTGTTCCCCCACTTTCTCTGACTCTATTCCCACACTCTCTCTGACTCTATTCTCCCACTCTCTCTGAACTGTTTCCCCACTCTCTCTCTCTGTTCCCCACTCTGTCATGTGCTCCCCCACTCTCTCTGACTCTGCACCCCCACCTCTCTGACTCTGCACCCCCACTGTCTCTGATGTGTGCTCCCTCACTCTCTCTGACTCTCCCCCCACTCTCTGACTTTGTTCCCGCACTCTCTCTGCTGTCTGTTCCCCGACTCTCTCTGACTCTGTTCTCACTCTCTGAATCTCTACCGCCACTCTCTCTGACTCTGCACCCCCACTGTCTCTCTGTGTTCTCACTCACTCTGCCTCAGCTCCCCTGCTCTGACTGTTCCCCCACACTCTCTATGACTCTGTTCCCCCACCCTCAGGCGTTGCTGACACTCCCTCTGACTCTGCCTCCCCACTCTTTCTGGCTCTGTTCCCCCACTCTCTCTGACTCTGTTTCCCCCACTCTCTCTGACACTGTTCACACTCTCTTTCTGACTCTGCTCCCCCACTCTCTCTGACTCTGTTCCCCCACTCACTCTGTTCCGCCACTCTTTCTGGCTCTGTTCCCCCACTCTCTCTGACTCTGTTTCCCCCACTCTCTCTGACACTGTTCTCACTCTCTTTCTGACTCTGCTCCCCCATTCTCTCTGACTCTGCACCCCCACTGTCTCTGATGTGTGCTCCCCCACTCTCTCTCTCTCTCTGTTTTCCCAATCTCTCTGACACTGTTCTCACTCTCTTTCTGACTCTGCTCCCCCACTCTCTGACTCTGTTCCCCCACTCTCTCTGTTCCGCCACTCTTTCTGGCTCTGTTCCCCCACTCTCTCTGACTCTGTTTCCCCCACTCTCTCTGACACTGTTCTCACTCTCTTTCTGACTCTGCTCCCCTACTCTCTCTGACTCTCCCCCCACTCTCTGACTTTGTTCCCGCACTCTCTCTGCT
The DNA here is from genome assembly GCF_048418815.1 of Hemitrygon akajei. Classification (NCBI taxonomy): domain Eukaryota; kingdom Metazoa; phylum Chordata; class Chondrichthyes; order Myliobatiformes; family Dasyatidae; genus Hemitrygon; species Hemitrygon akajei. Next base: position 68,828,125 of record NC_133124.1, read on the forward strand.
GTCTGTTCCCCGACTCTCTCTGACTCTGTTCTCACTCTCTGAATCTCTACCGCCACTCTCTCTGACTCTGCACCCCCACTGTCTCTCTGTGTTCTCACTCACTCTGACTCAGCTCCCCAGCTCTGACTGTTCCCCCACACTCTCTGCGGTGTGTTCCCCCACTCTCTCTGACTCTGTTCTCACTCTCTATGACTCTGTTCCCCCACCCTCAGACGTTGCTGACACTCCCTCTGACTCTGCCTCCCCACTCTTTCTGGCTCTGTTCCCCCACTCCCTGACTCTGTTCCCCCACTCTCTCTGTTCCGCCACTCTTTCTGGCTCTGTTCCCCCACTCTCTCTGACACTGTTCTCACTCTCTTTCTGACTCTGCTCCCCCACTCCCTGACTCTGTTCCCCCACTCTCTCTGTTCCGCCACTCTTTCTGGCTCTGTTCCCCCACTCTCTCTGACACTGTTCTCACTCTCTTTCTGACTCTGCTCCCCCACTCTCTCTGACTCTGTTCCCCTACTCTCTCTGACTCTCCCCCACTCACTCTATCTCTTTTCCACGACTCTCTCTGACTGCTCTCCCATTCTCTCTGACTGTTCCCCCACTCTCTGACTGTTCCCTCACTCTCTCTGACACAGCTCCCCTACTCTCTCTGACTCTGTTCTCACTCTCTGAATCTCTACCGCCACTCTCTATGACTCTGCACCCCCACTGTCTCTCTGTGTTCTCACTCTCTCTGACTCAGCTCCCCTGCTCTGACTGTTCCCCCATACTCTCTGCGGTGTGTTCCCCCACTCTCTCTGACTCTGTTCCCCCACCTTGAGACGCTGCTTCCACTCTCTCCGACTCTACTCGCCCACTCTCTCTGACTGTTCCCTCACTCTCTCTGACTATGGTTCCTCACTGTCTCTGACTGTTCCCCCACTGACTCTGCTCCCCCACTCTCTCAGACTCTGCTCCCCCACTTTCTCTGACTCTATTCCCACACTCTCTCTGACTCTAATCTCCCACTCTCACTGAACTGTTTCCCCACTCTCTGTCATGTGCTCCCCCACTCTCTCTGACTCTGTTCTCACTCTCTTTCGGACTCTGCTCCCCCACTCTCTCAGACTCTCCCCCCACTTTCTCTGATTGTTCCCCCACTCTCTCTGTCTGTTCCCCCACTCTCATACGCTGCTTCCACTCTCTCTGACTCTGCTCCCACTCTCTCTTGACTGCTTCCCCACTCTCTGATTGTATTTCCCCCACTCCCTCTGACTCTGCCTCCCCAATCTCTCTGACTCTGTACCCCCACTCTCTCTGACACTGTTCTCACTCTCTTTCTGACTCTGCTCCCCCACTCTCTCTCTCTCTCTCTCTCTTTCTGTTTTCCCACTCTCTCTGAATCTGCTCCCCTACTCTCTCTGACTCTGCCTCCCCACTCTTTCTGGCTCTGTTCCCCCACTCTCTCTGACTGTTTCCCCCACTCTCTCTGACACTGTTCTCACTCTCTTTCTGACTCTGCTCCCCCACTCTCTCTGACTCTGTTCCCCTACTCTCTCTGACTCTCCCCCACTCACTCTATCTCTTTTCCACGACTCTCTCTGACTGCTCTCCCATTCTCTCTGACTGTTCCCCCACTCTCTGACTGTTCCCTCACTCTCTCTGACACAGCTCCCCTACTCTCTCTGACTCTGTTCTCACTCTCTGAATCTCTACCGCCACTCTCTCTGACTCTGCACCCCCACTGTCTCTCTGTGTTCTCACTCTCTCTGACTCAGCTCCCCTGCTCTGACTGTTCCCCCATACTCTCTGCGGTGTGTTCCCCCACTCTCCCTGACTCTGCATCCCCACTGTCTCTCTGTGTTCTCACTCACTCTGACTCAGCTGCCCTGCTCTGACTGTTCCCCCACACTCTCTGCAGTGTGTTCCCCCACTCTCTCTGACTCTCCCAGCACTCTCTCTGACTGTTCCCCCACTCTCTCTGACTCTGCTCCCCCACTCTCTCTGACTCTGTTTCCCCCACTCTCTCTGACTCTGCTCCCCCACTCTCTCTGACTCTCCCAGCACTCTCTCTGACTGTTCCCCCACTCTCTCTGACTCTGCTCCCCCACTCTCTCTGCTGCCTGTTCCCCGACTCTCTCTGACTCTGTTTCCCCCACTCTCTCTGACACTGTTCTCACTCTCTTTCTGACTCTGCTCCCCCACTCTCTCTGACTCTGCTCCCCCACTCTCTCTGACTCTGTTTCCCCCACTCTCTCTGACTCTGCACCCCCACTGTCTCTCTGTGTTCTCACTCACTCTGACTCAGATGCCCTGCTCTGACTGTTCCCCCACACTCTCTGCGGTGTGTTCCCCCACTCTCTCTGACTCTGTTCTCACTCTCTCTGACTCTGTTCCCCCACCTTGAGATGCTGCTTCCACTCTCTCCGACTCTACTCGCCCACTCTCTCTGACTGTTCCCTCACTCTCTCTGACTATGGTTCCGCACTGTCTCTGACTGTTCCCCCACTGACTCTGCTCCCCCACTCTCTCAGACTCTGCTCCCCCACTTTCTCTGACTCTATTCCCACACTCTCTCTGACTCTAATCTCCCACTCTCACTGAACTGTTTCCCCACTCTCTGTCATGTGCTCCCCCACTCTCTCTGACTCTGTTCTCACTCTCTTTCGGACTCTGCTCCCCCACTCTCTCAGACTCTCCCCCCACTTTCTCTGATTGTTCCCCCACTCTCTCTGTCTGTTCCCCCACTCTCATACGCTGCTTCCACTCTCTCTGACTCTGCTCCCACTCTCTCTTGACTGCTTCCCCACTCTCTGATTGTATTTCCCCCACTCCCTCTGACTCTGCCTCCCCAATCTCTCTGACTCTGTACCCCCACTCTCTCTGACACTGTTCTCACTCTCTTTCTGACTCTGCTCCCCCACTCTCTCTCTCTCTCTCTCTCTCTTTCTGTTTTCCCACTCTCTCTGATTCTGCTCCCCTACTCTCTCTGACTCTGCCTCCCCACTCTTTCTGGCTCTGTTCCCCCACTCTCTCTGACTGTTTCCCCCACTCTCTCTGACTCTGTTCCCCCACTCTCTCTGACTCTCCCACCACCCTCTCTGACTCTGCACCCCCACTGTCTCTGATGTGTGCTCCCCCACTCTCTCTCTGTTTTCCCATTCTCTCTCACTCTGCTCCCCCACTCTCTCTGACTGCTCCCCCATTCTCTCTGACTGTTCCCCCACTCTCTCTGACTCTCCCAGCACTCTCTCTGACTGTTCCCCCACTCTCTCTGTCGTGTGTTCCCCCACTCTCTCTGACTCTGCACCCCCACTGTCTCTGATGTGTGCTCCCCCACTCTCTCTGACTCTGTTTCCCCCACTCTCTCTGACTCTGCTCCCCCACTCTCTCTGCTGTCTGTTCCCCGACTCTCTCTGACTCTGTTCTCACTCTCTGAATCTGTTCCGCCACTCTCTCAGACTCTGCTCCCCCAACTCTCTGACTCTGCACCCCCACTGTCTCTGATGTGTGCTCCCCCACTCTCTCTCTCTCTCTCTGTTATCCCACTCTCTCTGATTCTGCTCCCCTACTCTCTCTGACTCTCCCCCCAATCTCTCTGACTCTCCCCCCACTCTCTGACTTTGTTCCCGCACTCTCTCTGCTGTCTGTTCCCCGACTCTCTCTGACTCTGTTCTCACTCTCTGAATCTCTACCGCCACTCTCTCTGACTCTCCCCCCACTCTCTGACTTTGTTCCCCCAAACTCTCTGCGGTGTGTTCCCCCACTCTCTCTGACTCTGTTCTCACTCTCTCTGACTCTGCTCCCACTCTCTCTGATTGTATTTCCCCCACTCACTCTGACTCTGCCTCCCCACTCTCTCTGACTCTGTTGCCCCACTCTCTCTGTTCCGCCACTCTTTCTGGCTCTGTTCCCCCACTCTCTCTGACTCTGTTTCCCCCACTCTCTCTGACACTGTTCTCACTCTCTTTCTGACTCTGCTCGCCCACTCTCTCTGACTCTCCCCCCACTCTCTCTGACTGTTCCCCCACCTCTCTGACTCTGCACCCTCACTGTCTCTGATGTGTGCTCCCCCACTCTCTCTCTCTCTCTTTCTGTTTTCCCACTCTCTCTGACTCTGCACCCCAACTCTCTCTGACTGTCACCCCACTCTCTCTGACTCTGCACCTCCACTGTCTCTGACTGTTCCCCCACTCTCTCTTACTACTCCACTACTCTCTCTGACTCTCCCACCACCCTCTCTGACTCTGCACCCCCACTGTCTCTGATGTGTACTCCCCCACTCTCTCTCTCTCTCTCTGTTTTCCCACTCTCTCTAACTCTCCCCCCACTCTCTCTGACTGTTCACCCACTCTCTCTGAATCTGAACCCCCACTCTCTGTCACCCCACTCTCTCTGAATCTTTTCCCCCACTCTCTCTGACTCTGTTCCCCCACTCTCTCAGACTCTGCTCCCCCACTCTCTCAGACTCTGCTCCCACTCTGACTCTGCTCCCCCACTCTCTCTGACTGCTCCCCCAATCTCTGACTGTTCCCTCACTCTCTCTGACACAGCTCCCCTACTCTCTCTGACTCTCCCAGCACTCTCTCTGACTGTTCCCCCACTCTCTCTGTCGTGTGTTCCCCCACTCTCTCTGACTCTGCAACCCCACTGTCTCTGATGTGTGCTCCCCCACTCTGACTCAGCTCCCGCACTCTCTCTGACTCTGTTTCCCCTACTCTCTCTGACTCAGCTCCCCCACTCTCTCTGTCTCTGCTCCCCCACTCTCTCTCTGTTTTCCCACTCTCTCTGCTGTCTGATCCCCGACTCTCTCTGACTCTGTTCTCACTCTCTGAATCTGTTCCGCCACTCTCTCAGACTCTGCTCCCCCAACTCTCTGACTCTGCACCCCCACTGTCTCTGATGTGTGCTCCCCCACTCTCTCTCTCTCTCTCTCTCTCTCTGTTTTCCCACTCTCTCTGATTCTGCTCCCCTACTCTCTCTGACACTGCTCTCACTCTCTTTCTGACTCTGCTCCCCCACTCTCTGACTCTGTTCCCCCACTCTCTCTGTTCCGCCACTCTCTCTGACTCTGTTTCCCCCACTCTCTCTGACACTGTTCTCACTCTCTTTCTGACTCTGCTCCCCCATTCTCTCTGACTCTCCCCCCACTCTCTCTGACTGCTCCCCCACCTCTCTGACTCTGCACCCCCACTGTCTCTGATGTGTGCTCCCCCACTCTCTCTCTCTCTCTCTCTCTGTTTTCCCACTCTCTGTGATTCTGCTCCCCTACTCTTTCTGACTCTCCCCCCACTCTCACTGACTCTGTTTCACCCACTCTCTCTGACTCTGTTTCCCCACTCTCTCTGACTCACCCCCCACTCTCACTGACTCTGTTTCCCCACTCTCACTGACTCTGTTTCCCCACTCTCTCTGACTCTGCTCCCCCACTCTCTGACTCTGTTCCCCCACTCTCTCTGTTCCGCCACTCTTTCTGGCTCTGTTCCCCCACTCTCTCTGAATCTGTTCCCCCACTCTCTCTGACACTGTTCTCACTCTCTTTCTGACTCTGCTCCCCCACTCGCTCTCTGTTCCCCCACTCTCTCTGACTCTGCTCCCCCACTCTCTCTGACTGTTCACCCACTCTCTCTGACTCTGTGCCCCCACTCTCTCTGACTCTGCTCCACTTCTCTCTCTGACTCTACCCCCACTCTCTCTGACTGTTCCCCCACTCTCTCTGACTCTGTTCCCCCACTCGCTCTCTGTTCCCCCACTCTTTCTGGCTCTGTTTCACCCACTCTCTGACTCTGTTTCCCCCACTCTCCCTGACTCTGCATCCCCACTGTCTCTCTGTGTTCTCACTCACTCTGACTCAGCTGCCCTGCTCTGACTGTTCCCCCACACTCTCTGCAGTGTGTTCCCCCACTCTCTCTGACTCTGTTCTCACTCTCTCTGACTCTGTTCCCCCACCTTGAGACGCTGCTTCCACTCTCTCCGACTCTACTCGCCCACTCTCTCTGACTGTTCCCTCACTCTCTCTGACTATGGTTCCTCACTGTCTCTGACTGTTCTCCCACTGACTCTGACTCTGTTCTCACTCTCTTTCGGACTCTGCTCCCCCACTCTCTCAGACTCTCCCCCCACTTTCTCTGATTGTTCCCCCACTCTCTCTGTCTGTTCCCCCACTCTCATACGCTGCTTCCACTCTCTCTGACTCTGCTCCCACTCTCTCTTGACTGCTTCCCCACTCTCTGATTGTATTTCCCCCACTCCCTCTGACTCTGCCTCCCCAATCTCTCTGACTCTGTACCCCCACTCTCTCTGACACTGTTCTCACTCTCTTTCTGACTCTGCTCCCCCACTCTCTCTCTCTCTCTCTGTTTTCCCACTCTCTCTGACTCTGCCTCCCCACTCTTTCTGGCTCTGTTCCCCCACTCTCTCTGACTGTTTCCCCCACTCTCTCTGACTGTTTCCCCCACTCTCTCTGACTCTGTTCCCCCACTCTCTCTGACTCTCCCACCAACCTCTCTGACTCTGCACCCCCACTGTCTCTGATGTGTGCTCCCCCACTCTCTCTCTGTTTTCCCATTCTCTCTCACTCTGCTCCCCCCACTCTCTCTGACTCTGTTCCCCCCACTCTCTCTGACTCTGTTCCCCCACTCTCTCTGACTCTGCTCCATTTCTCTCTCTGACTCTGCTCCCCCACTCTCTCTGACTCTATTCTCCCACTCTCTCTCTCTCTGTTCCCCACTCTCTGTCATGTGCTCCCCCACTCTCTCTGACTCTGCACCCCCACTGTCTCTGATGTGTGCTCCCCCACTCTCTCTATCTCTCTCTCTTTTTCCCACTCTCTCTGTTTCTGCTCCCCTACTCTCTCTGACTCTCCCCCCACTCTCTCTGACTCTCCCCCCACTCTCTGACTTTGTTCCCGCACTCTCTCTGCTGTCTGTACCCCGACTCTCTCTGACTCTGTTCTCACTCTCTGAATCTCTACCGCCACTCTCTCTGACTCTGCACCCCCACTGTCTCTCTGTGTTCTCACTCACTCTGACTCAGCTCCCCTGCTCTGACTGATCCCCCACACTCTCTGCGGTGTGTTCCCCCACTCTCTCTGACTCTGTTCTCACTCTCTATGACTCTGTTCCCCCACCCTCAGACGCTGCTGACACTCCCTCTGACTCTGCCTCCCCACTCTTTCTGGCTCTGTTCCCCCACTCTCTCTGACTCTGTTTCCCCCACTCTCTCTGACACTGTTCTCACTCGCTTTCTGACTCTGCTCCCCCACTCTCTCTGACTCTGTTCCCCCACTCTCTCTGACTCTGTTCCCCCACTCCCTCTGACACTGTTTCCCCCACTCTCTCTGACTCTGTTCCCCCACTCTCTCTGACTCTGTTTCCCCCACTCTCTCTGACACTGTTCTCACTCTCTTTCTGACTCTGCTCCCCCACTCTCTGACTCTGTTCCCCCATTCTCTCTGACTGTTCCCCCACTCTCTGACTGTTCCCTCACTCTCTCTGACACAGCTCCCCTACTCTCTCTGACTCTCCCACCACTCTCTCTGACTGTTCCCCCACTCTCTCTGTCGTGTGTTCCCCCACTCTCTCTGACTCTCCCAGCACTCTCTCTGACTGTTCCCCCACTCTCTCTGACTCTGCTCCCCCACTCTCTCTGACTCTGTTTCCCCCACTCTCTCTGACTCTGCTCCCCCACTCTCTCTGCTGCCTGTTCCCCGACTCTCTCTGACTCTGTTTCCCCCACTCTCTCTGACACTGTTCTCACTCTCTTTCTGACTCTGCTCCCCCACTCTCTCTGACTCTGCTCCCCCACTCTCTCTGACTCTGTTTCCCCCACTCTCTCTGACTCTGCACCCCCACTGTCTCTCTGTGTTCTCACTCACTCTGACTCAGATGCCCTGCTCTGACTGTTCCCCCACACTCTCTGCGGTGTGTTCCCCCACTCTCTCTGACTCTGTTCTCACTCTCTCTGACTCTGTTCCCCCACCTTGAGATGCTGCTTCCACTCTCTCCGACTCTACTCGCCCACTCTCTCTGACTGTTCCCTCACTCTCTCTGACTATGGTTCCGCACTGTCTCTGACTGTTCCCCCACTGACTCTGCTCCCCCACTCTCTCAGACTCTGCTCCCCCTCTTTCTCTGACTCTATTCCCACACTCTCTCTGACTCTAATCTCCCACTCTCACTGAACTGTTTCCCCACTCTCTGTCATGTGCTCCCCCACTCTCTCTGACTCTGTTCTCACTCTCTTTCGGACTCTGCTCCCCCACTCTCTCAGACTCTCCCCCCACTTTCTCTGATTGTTCCCCCACTCTCTCTGTCTGTTCCCCCACTCTCATACGCTGCTTCCACTCTCTCTGACTCTGCTCCCACTCTCTCTTGACTGCTTCCCCACTCTCTGATTGTATTTCCCCCACTCCCTCTGACTCTGCCTCCCCAATCTCTCTGACTCTGTACCCCCACTCTCTCTGACACTGTTCTCACTCTCTTTCTGACTCTGCTCCCCCTCTCTCTCTCTCTCTCTCTCTCTCTCTTTCTGTTTTCCCACTCTCTCTGATTCTGCTCCCCTACTCTCTCTGACTCTGCCTCCCCACTCTTTCTGGCTCTGTTCCCCCACTCTCTCTGACTGTTTCCCCCACTCTCTCTGACTCTGTTCCCCCACTCTCTCTGACTCTCCCACCACCCTCTCTGACTCTGCACCCCCACTGTCTCTGATGTGTGCTCCCCCACTCTCTCTCTGTTTTCCCATTCTCTCTCACTCTGCTCCCCCCACTCTCTCTGACTCTGTTCCCCCACTCTCTCTGACTCTGTTCCCCCACTCTCTCTGACTCTGTTCCCCCACTCTCTCTGACTCTGCTCCCCCACTCTCTCTGACTCTATTCTCCCACTCTCTCTCTCTCTGTTCCCCACTCTCTGTCATGTGCTCCCCCACTCTCTCTGACTCTGCACCCCCACCTCTCTGACTCTGCACCCCCACTGTCTCTGATGTGTGCTCCCTCACTCTCTCTATCTCTCTCTCTTTTTCCCACTCTCTCTGTTTCTGCTCCCCTACTCTCTCTGACTCTCCCCCCACTCTCTCTGACTCTCCCCCCACTCTCTGACTTTGTTCCCACACTCTCTCTGCTGTCTGTACCCCGACTCTCTCTGACTCTGTTCTCACTCTCTGAATCTCTACCGCCACTCTCTCTGACTCTGCACCCCCACTGTCTCTCTGTGTTCTCACTCACTCTGACTCAGCTCCCCTGCTCTGACTGTTCCCCCACACTCTTTGCTGTCTGTTCCGCAACTCTCTCTGACTCTGCACCCCCTCTGTCTCTCTGTGTTCTCACTCACTCTGACTCAGCTCCCCTGCTCTGACTGTTCCCCCACACTCTCTGCGGTGTGTTCCCCCACTCTCTCTGACTCTGTTCTCACTCTCTATGACTCTGTTCCCCCACCCTCAGACGCTGCTGACACTCCCTCTGACTCTGCCTCCCCACTCTTTCTGGCTCTGTTCCCCCACTCTCTCTGACTCTGTTTCCCCCACTCTCTCTGACACTGTTCTCACTCGCTTTCTGACTCTGCTCCCCCACTCTCTCTGACTCTGTTCCCCCACTCTCTCTGACTCTGTTCCCCCACTCTCTGACTCTGTTCCCCCACTCTCTCTGTTCCGCCACTCTTTCTGGCTCTGTTCCCCCACTCTCTCTGACTCTGTTTCCCCCACTCTCTCTGACACTGTTCTCACTCTCTTTCTGACTCTGCTCCCCCACTCTCTGACTCTGTTCCCCCACTCTCTCTGTTCCGCCACTCTTTCTGGCTCTGTTCCCCCACTCTCTCTGACTCTGTTTCCCCCACTCTCTCTGACACTGTTCTCACTCGCTTTCTGACTCTGCTCCCCCATTCTCTCTGACTGTTCCCCCACTCTCTGACTGTTCCCTCACTCTCTCTGACACAGCTCCCCTACTCTCTCTGACTCTCCCACCACTCTCTCTGACTGTTCCCCCACTCTCTCTGTCGTGTGTTCCCCCACTCTCTCTGACTCTCCCAGCACTCTCTCTGACTGTTCCCCCACTCTCTCTGACTCTGTTTCCCCCACTCTCTCTGACTCTGCTCCCCCACTCTCTCTGCTGTCTGTTCCCAGACTCTCTCTGACTCTGTTTCCCCCACTCTCTCTGACACTGTTCTCACTCTCTTTCTGACTCTGCTCCCCCACTCTCTCTGACTCTGCTCCCCCACTCTCTCTGACTCTGTTTCCCCCACTCTCTCTGACTCTGCACCCACACTGTCTCTGATGTGTGCTCCCCCACTCTCTCTCTCTCTCTCTCTGTTTTCCCACTCTCTCTGATTCTGCTCCCCTACTCTCTCTGACACTGTTCTCACTCTCTGTCTGACTCTGCTCCCCCACTCTCTCTGACTCTGTTCCCCCACTCTCTCTGTTCCGCCACTCTTTCTGACTCTGTTCCCCCACTCTCTCTGACTCTACCCCCACTCTCTCTGACTGTTGCCCCACTCTCTTTGACTCTGTTCCCCCACCCTGAGACACTGCTTCCACTCTCTCTGACTATGGTTCCTCACTGTCTCTGACTGTTCCCCCACTGACTATGCTCCCCCACTCTCTCAGACTCTGTTTCCCCACTCTCTCTCTCTGTTCCCCACTCTGTCATGTGCTCCCCCACTCTCTCTGACTCTGCACCCCCACCTCTCTGACTCTGCACCCCCACTGTCTCTGATGTGTGCTCCCCCACTCTCTCTGACTCTCCCCCCACTCTCTGACTTTGTTCCCGCACTCTCTCTGCTGTCTGTTCCCCGACTCTCTCTGACTCTGTTCTCACTCTCTGAATCTCTACCGCCACTCTCTCTGACTCTGCACCCCCACTGTCTCTCTGTGTTCTCACTCACTCTGCCTCAGCTCCCCTGCTCTGACTGTTCCCCCACACTCTCTATGACTCTGTTCCCCCACCCTCAGGCGTTGCTGACACTCCCTCTGACTCTGCCTCCCCACTCTTTCTGGCTCTGTTCCCCCACTCTCTCTGACTCTGTTTCCCCCACTCTCTCTGACACTGTTCTCACTCTCTTTCTGACTCTGCTCCCCCATTCTCTCTGACTCTGCACCCCCACTCTCTCTGTTCCGCCACTCTTTCTGGCTCTGTTCCCCCACTCTCTCTGACTCTGTTTCCCCCACTCTCTCTGACACTGTTCTCACTCTCTTTCTGACTCTGCTCCCCTACTCTCTCTGACTCTCCCCCCACTCTCTGACTTTGTTCCCGCAATCTCTCTGCTGTCTGTTCCCCGACTCTCTCTGACTCTGTTCTCACTCTCTGAATCTCTACCGCCACTCTCTCTGACTCTGCACCCCCACTGTCTCTCTGTGTTCTCACTCACTCTGACTCAGCTCCCCTGCTCTGACTGTTCCCCCACACTCTCTGCGGTGTGTTCCCCCACTCTCTCTGACTCTGTTCTCACTCTCTATGACTCTGTTCCCCCACCCTCAGACGTTGCTGACACTCCCTCTGACTCTGCCTCCCCACTCTTTCTGGCTCTGTTCCCCCACTCCCTGACTCTGTTCCCCCACTCTCTCTGTTCCGCCACTCTTTCTGGCTCTGTTCCCCCACTCTCTCTGACACTGTTCTCACTCTCTTTCTGACTCTGCTCCCCCACTCCCTGACTCTGTTCCCCCACTCTCTCTGTCCGCCACTCTTTCTGGCTCTGTTCCCCCACTCTCTCTGACACTGTTCTCACTCTCTTTCTGACTCTGCTCCCCCACTCTCTCTGACTCTGTTCCCCTACTCTCTCTGTTCCGCCACTCTTTCTGACTCTGTTCCCCCACTCTCTCTGACTCTGTTTCCCCCACTCTCTCTGACACTGTTCTCACTCTCTTTCTGACTCTGCTCCCCCATTCTCTCTGACCCTCCCCCCACTCTCTCTGACTGCTCCCCCACCTCTCTGACTCTGCACCCCCACTGTCTCTGATGTGTGCTCCCCCACTCTCTCTCTCTCTCTCTGTTTTCCCACTCTCTCTGATTCTGCTCCCCTACTCTCTCTGACTCTCCCCCACTCTCTCTGACTCTGTTTCCCCACTCTCTCTGACTGTTTCCCCCACTCTCACTGACTGTTCCCCCACTCTCTCTGACTCTGCACCCCAACTCTCTCTGACTGTCACCCCACTCTCTCTGACTCTGCACCTCCACTGTCTCTGACTGTTCCCCCACTCTCTCTTACTACTCCACTACTCTCTCTGACTCTCCCACCACCCTCTCTGACTCTGCACCCCCACTGTCTCTGATGTGTACTCCTCCACTCTCTCTCTCTCTCTCTCTCTCTCTCTCTCTCTCTCTCTGTTTTCCCACTCTCTCTAACTCTCCCCCCACTCTCTCTGAATCTGAACCCCCACTCTCTGTCACCCCACTCTCTCTGAATCTTTTCCCCCACTCTCTCTGACTCTCCCCCACTCACTCTATCTCTTTTCCACGACTCTCTCTGACTGCTCTCCCATTCTCTCTGACTGTTCCCCTACTCTCTGACTGTTCCCTCACTCTCTCTGACACAGCTCCCCTACTCTCTCTGACTCTCCCACCACTCTCTCTGACTGTTCCCCCACTCTCTCTGTTGTGAGTTCCCCGACTCTCTCTGACTCTGTTCTCACTCTCTGAATCTCTACCGCCACTCTCTCTGACTCTGCACCCCCACTGTCTCTCTGTGTTCTCACTCACTCTGACTCAGCTGCCCTGCTCTGACTGTTCCCCCACTCTCTCTGACTCTGTTTCCCCCACTCTCTCTGACTCTGCTCCCCCACTCTCTCTGCTGTCTGTTCCCCGACTCTCTCTGACTCTGTTTCCCCCACTCTCTCTGACACTGTTCTCACTCTCTTTCTGACTCTGCTCCCCCACTCTCTCTGACTCTGCTCCCCCACTCTCTCTGACTCTGTTTCCCCCACTCTCTCTGACTCTGCACCCACACTGTCCCTGATGTGTGCTCCCCCACTCTCTCTCTCTCTCTCTGTTTTCCCACTCTCTCTGATTCTGCTCCCCTACTCTCTCTGACACTGTTCTCACTCTCTGTCTGACTCTGCTCCCCCACTCTCTCTGACTCTGTTCCCCCACTCTCTCTGTTCCGCCACTCTTTCTGACTCTGTTCCCCCACTCTCTCTGACTGTTCACCCACTCTCTCTGGCTCTGTTCCCCCACTCTCTCTGACTCTGCTCCCCCACTCGCTCTCTGTTCCCCCACTCTCTCTGACTCTGCTCCCCCACTCTCTCTGACTCTGCTCCCCCACTCTCTCTGACTCTGTTCCCCCACTCTCTCTGACTCTGCTCCACTTCTCTCTCTGACTCTACCCCCACTCTCTCTGACTGTTCCCCCACTCTCTCTGACTCTGTTCCCCCACTCGCTCTCTGTTCCCCCACTCTTTCTGGCTCTGTTTCACCCACTCTCTGACTCTGTTTCCCCCACTCTCTCTGACTCACCCCCTACTCTCACAGACTATTCCCCCACCTCTCTGACTGTTGCCCCACTCTCTTTGACTCTGTTCCCCCACCCTGAGACACTGCTTCCACTCTCTCTGACTATGGTTCCTCACTGTCTCTGACTGTTCCCCCACTGACTATGCTCCCCCACTCTCTCAGACTCTGTTCCCCCACTTTCTCTGACTCTATTCCCACACTCTCTCTGACTCTATTCTCCCACTCTCTCTGAACTGTTTCCCCACTCTCTCTCTCTGTTCCCCACTCTGTCATGTGCTCCCCCACTCTCTCTGACTCTGCACCCCCACCTCTCTGACTCTGCACCCCCACTGTCTCTGATGTGTGCTCCCTCACTCTCTCTGACTCTCCCCCCACTCTCTGACTTTGTTCCCGCACTCTCTCTGCTGTCTGTTCCCCGACTCTCTCTGACTCTGTTCTCACTCTCTGAATCTCTACCGCCACTCTCTCTGACTCTGCACCCCCACTGTCTCTCTGTGTTCTCACTCACTCTGCCTCAGCTCCCCTGCTCTGACTGTTCCCCCACACTCTCTATGACTCTGTTCCCCCACCCTCAGGCGTTGCTGACACTCCCTCTGACTCTGCCTCCCCACTCTTTCTGGCTCTGTTCCCCCACTCTCTCTGACTCTGTTTCCCCCACTCTCTCTGACACTGTTCACACTCTCTTTCTGACTCTGCTCCCCCACTCTCTCTGACTCTGTTTCCCCCACTCTCTCTGACACTGTTCACACTCTCTTTCTGACTCTGCTCCCCCACTCTCTCTGACTCTGCACCCCCACTGTCTCTGATGTGTGCTCCCCCACTCTCTCTCTCTCTCTGTTTTCCCAATCTCTCTGACACTGTTCTCACTCTCTTTCTGACTCTGCTCCCCCACTCTCTGACTCTGTTCCCCCACTCTCTCTGTTCCGCCACTCTTTCTGGCTCTGTTCCCCCACTCTCTCTGACTCTGTTTCCCCCACTCTCTCTGACACTGTTCTCACTCTCTTTCTGACTCTGCTCCCCTACTCTCTCTGACTCTCCCCCCACTCTCTGACTTTGTTCCCGCACTCTCTCTGCTGTCTGTTCCCCGACTCTCTCTGACTCTGTTCTCACTCTCTGAATCTCTACCGCCACTCTCTCTGACTCTGCACCCCCACTGTCTCTCTGTGTTCTCACTCACTCTGACTCAGCTCCCCAGCTCTGACTGTTCCCCCACACTCTCTGCGGTGTGTTCCCCCACTCTCTCTGACTCTGTTCTCACTCTCTATGACTCTGTTCCCCCACCCTCAGACGTTGCTGACACTCCCTCTGACTCTGCCTCCCCACTCTTTCTGGCTCTGTTCCCCCACTCCCTGACTCTGTTCCCCCACTCTCTCTGTTCCGCCACTCTTTCTGGCTCTGTTCCCCCACTCTCTCTGACACTGTTCTCACTCTCTTTCTGACTCTGCTCCCCCACTCCCTGACTCTGTTCCCCCACTCTCTCTGTTCCGCCACTCTTTCTGGCTCTGTTCCCCCACTCTCTCTGACACTGTTCTCACTCTCTTTCTGACTCTGCTCCCCCACTCTCTCTGACTCTGTTCCCCTACTCTCTCTGACTCTCCCCCACTCACTCTATCTCTTTTCCACGACTCTCTCTGACTGCTCTCCCATTCTCTCTGACTGTTCCCCCACTCTCTGACTGTTCCCTCACTCTCTCTGACACAGCTCCCCTACTCTCTCTGACTCTGTTCTCACTCTCTGAATCTCTACCGCCACTCTCTATGACTCTGCACCCCCACTGTCTCTCTGTGTTCTCACTCTCTCTGACTCAGCTCCCCTGCTCTGACTGTTCCCCCATACTCTCTGCGGTGTGTTCCCCCACTCTCTCTGACTCTGTTCCCCCACCTTGAGACGCTGCTTCCACTCTCTCCGACTCTACTCGCCCACTCTCTCTGACTGTTCCCTCACTCTCTCTGACTATGGTTCCTCACTGTCTCTGACTGTTCCCCCACTGACTCTGCTCCCCCACTCTCTCAGACTCTGCTCCCCCACTTTCTCTGACTCTATTCCCACACTCTCTCTGACTCTAATCTCCCACTCTCACTGAACTGTTTCCCCGCTCTCTGTCATGTGCTCCCCCACTCTCTCTGACTCTGTTCTCACTCTCTTTCGGACTCTGCTCCCCCACTCTCTCAGACTCTCCCCCCACTTTCTCTGATTGTTCCCCCACTCTCTCTGTCTGTTCCCCCACTCTCATACGCTGCTTCCACTCTCTCTGACTCTGCTCCCACTCTCTCTTGACTGCTTCCCCACTCTCTGATTGTATTTCCCCCACTCCCTCTGACTCTGCCTCCCCAATCTCTCTGACTCTGTACCCCCACTCTCTCTGACACTGTTCTCACTCTCTTTCTGACTCTGCTCCCCCACTCTCTCTCTCTCTCTCTCTCTCTTTCTGTTTTCCCACTCTCTCTGAATCTGCTCCCCTACTCTCTCTGACTCTGCCTCCCCACTCTTTCTGGCTCTGTTCCCCCACTCTCTCTGACTGTTTCCCCCACTCTCTCTGACACTGTTCTCACTCTCTTTCTGACTCTGCTCCCCCACTCTCTCTGACTCTGTTCCCCTACTCTCTCTGACTCTCCCCCACTCACTCTATCTCTTTTCCACGACTCTCTCTGACTGCTCTCCCATTCTCTCTGACTGTTCCCCCACTCTCTGACTGTTCCCTCACTCTCTCTGACACAGCTCCCCTACTCTCTCTGACTCTGTTCTCACTCTCTGAATCTCTACCGCCACTCTCTCTGACTCTGCACCCCCACTGTCTCTCTGTGTTCTCACTCTCTCTGACTCAGCTCCCCTGCTCTGACTGTTCCCCCATACTCTCTGCGGTGTGTTCCCCCACTCTCCCTGACTCTGCATCCCCACTGTCTCTCTGTGTTCTCACTCACTCTGACTCAGCTGCCCTGCTCTGACTGTTCCCCCACACTCTCTGCAGTGTGTTCCCCCACTCTCTCTGACTCTCCCAGCACTCTCTCTGACTGTTCCCCCACTCTCTCTGACTCTGCTCCCCCACTCTCTCTGACTCTGTTTCCCCCACTCTCTCTGACTCTGCTCCCCCACTCTCTCTGACTCTCCCAGCACTCTCTCTGACTGTTCCCCCACTCTCTCTGACTCTGCTCCCCCACTCTCTCTGCTGCCTGTTCCCCGACTCTCTCTGACTCTGTTTCCCCCACTCTCTCTGACACTGTTCTCACTCTCTTTCTGACTCTGCTCCCCCACTCTCTCTGACTCTGCTCCCCCACTCTCTCTGACTCTGTTTCCCCCACTCTCTCTGACTCTGCACCCCCACTGTCTCTCTGTGTTCTCACTCACTCTGACTCAGATGCCCTGCTCTGACTGTTCCCCCACACTCTCTGCGGTGTGTTCCCCCACTCTCTCTGACTCTGTTCTCACTCTCTCTGACTCTGTTCCCCCACCTTGAGATGCTGCTTCCACTCTCTCCGACTCTACTCGCCCACTCTCTCTGACTGTTCCCTCACTCTCTCTGACTATGGTTCCGCACTGTCTCTGACTGTTCCCCCACTGACTCTGCTCCCCCACTCTCTCAGACTCTGCTCCCCCACTTTCTCTGACTCTATTCCCACACTCTCTCTGACTCTAATCTCCCACTCTCACTGAACTGTTTCCCCACTCTCTGTCATGTGCTCCCCCACTCTCTCTGACTCTGTTCTCACTCTCTTTCGGACTCTGCTCCCCCACTCTCTCAGACTCTCCCCCCACTTTCTCTGATTGTTCCCCCACTCTCTCTGTCTGTTCCCCCACTCTCATACGCTGCTTCCACTCTCTCTGACTCTGCTCCCACTCTCTCTTGACTGCTTCCCCACTCTCTGATTGTATTTCCCCCACTCCCTCTGACTCTGCCTCCCCAATCTCTCTGACTCTGTACCCCCACTCTCTCTGACACTGTTCTCACTCTCTTTCTGACTCTGCTCCCCCACTCTCTCTCTCTCTCTCTCTCTCTTTCTGTTTTCCCACTCTCTCTGATTCTGCTCCCCTACTCTCTCTGACTCTGCCTCCCCACTCTTTCTGGCTCTGTTCCCCCACTCTCTCTGACTGTTTCCCCCACTCTCTCTGACTCTGTTCCCCCACTCTCTCTGACTCTCCCACCACCCTCTCTGACTCTGCACCCCCACTGTCTCTGATGTGTGCTCCCCCACTCTCTCTCTGTTTTCCCATTCTCTCTCACTCTGCTCCCCCACTCTCTCTGACTGCTCCCCCATTCTCTCTGACTGTTCCCCCACTCTCTCTGACTCTCCCAGCACTCTCTCTGACTGTTCCCCCACTCTCTCTGTCGTGTGTTCCCCCACTCTCTCTGACTCTGCACCCCCACTGTCTCTGATGTGTGCTCCCCCACTCTCTCTGACTCTGTTTCCCCCACTCTCTCTGACTCTGCTCCCCCACTCTCTCTGCTGTCTGTTCCCCGACTCTCTCTGACTCTGTTCTCACTCTCTGAATCTGTTCCGCCACTCTCTCAGACTCTGCTCCCCCAACTCTCTGACTCTGCACCCCCACTGTCTCTGATGTGTGCTCCCCCACTCTCTCTCTCTCTCTCTGTTATCCCACTCTCTCTGATTCTGCTCCCCTACTCTCTCTGACTCTCCCCCCAATCTCTCTGACTCTCCCCCCACTCTCTGACTTTGTTCCCGCACTCTCTCTGCTGTCTGTTCCCCGACTCTCTCTGACTCTGTTCTCACTCTCTGAATCTCTACCGCCACTCTCTCTGACTCTCCCCCCACTCTCTGACTTTGTTCCCCCAAACTCTCTGCGGTGTGTTCCCCCACTCTCTCTGACTCTGTTCTCACTCTCTCTGACTCTGCTCCCACTCTCTCTGATTGTATTTCCCCCACTCACTCTGACTCTGCCTCCCCACTCTCTCTGACTCTGTTGCCCCACTCTCTCTGTTCCGCCACTCTTTCTGGCTCTGTTCCCCCACTCTCTCTGACTCTGTTTCCCCCACTCTCTCTGACACTGTTCTCACTCTCTTTCTGACTCTGCTCGCCCACTCTCTCTGACTCTCCCCCCACTCTCTCTGACTGTTCCCCCACCTCTCTGACTCTGCACCCTCACTGTCTCTGATGTGTGCTCCCCCACTCTCTCTCTCTCTCTTTCTGTTTTCCCACTCTCTCTGATTCTGCTCCTCTACTCTCTCTGACTCTCTCCCCACTCTCTCTGACTATGCCTCCCCACTCTTTCTGGCTCTGTTCCCCCACCCTCTCTCTGACTCTGCACCCCCACAGTCTCTCTGTGTTCTCACTCACTCTGACTCAGCTCCCCTGCTCTGACTGTTCCCCCACACTCTCTGCGGTGTGTTCCCCCACTCTCTCTGACTCTGTTCTCACTCTCTCTAATTGTATTTCCCCCACTCCCTCTGACTCTGCCTCCCCACTCTCTGACTCTGTTCCCCACTCTCTCTGTTCCGCCACTCTTTCTGGCTCTGTTCCCCCACTCTCTCTGACTCTGTTTCCCCCACTCTCTCTGACAGTTCTCACTCTCTTTCTGACTCTGCTCCCCAATTCTCTCTGACTCTGCACCCCCACTGTCTCTGATGTGTGCTCCCCCACTCTCTCTCTCTCTCTCTCTCTCTCTCTGTTTTCCCACTCTCTCTGATTCTGCTCCCCTACTCTGACTCTCCCCCCACTCTCTCTGACTCTGTTTCCCCCACTCTCACTGACTGTTCCCCCACTCTCTCTGACTCTGCACCCCAACTCTCTCTGACTGTCACCCCACTCTCTCTGACTCTGCACCTCCACTGTCTCTGACTGTTCCCCCACTCTCTCTTACTACTCCACTACTCTCTCTGACTCTCCCACCACCCTCTCTGACTCTGCACCCCCACTGTCTCTGATGTGTACTCCCCCACTCTCTCTCTCTCTCTCTGTTTTCCCACTCTCTCTAACTCTCCCCCCACTCTCTCTGACTGTTCACCCACTCTCTCTGAATCTGAACCCCCACTCTCTGTCACCCCACTCTCTCTGAATCTTTTCCCCCACTCTCTCTGACTCTGTTCCCCCACTCTCTCAGACTCTGCTCCCCCACTCTCTCAGACTCTGCTCCCACTCTGACTCTGCTCCCCCACTCTCTCTGACTGCTCCCCCAATCTCTGACTGTTCCCTCACTCTCTCTGACACAGCTCCCCTACTCTCTCTGACTCTCCCAGCACTCTCTCTGACTGTTCCCCCACTCTCTCTGTCGTGTGTTCCCCCACTCTCTCTGACTCTGCAACCCCACTGTCTCTGATGTGTGCTCCCCCACTCTGACTCAGCTCCCGCACTCTCTCTGACTCTGTTTCCCCTACTCTCTCTGACTCAGCTCCCCCACTCTCTCTGTCTCTGCTCCCCCACTCTCTCTCTGTTTTCCCACTCTCTCTGCTGTCTGATCCCCGACTCTCTCTGACTCTGTTCTCACTCTCTGAATCTGTTCCGCCACTCTCTCAGACTCTGCTCCCCCAACTCTCTGACTCTGCACCCCCACTGTCTCTGATGTGTGCTCCCCCACTCTCTCTCTCTCTCTCTCTCTCTGTTTTCCCACTCTCTCTGACTCTGCTCCCACTCTCTCTGATTGTATTTCCCCCACTCACTCTGACTCTGCCTCCCCACTCTCTCTGACTCTGTTGCCCCACTCTCTCTGTTCCGCCACTCTTTCTGGCTCTGTTCCCCCACTCTCTCTGACTCTGTTTCCCCCACTCTCTCTGACACTGTTCTCACTCTCTTTCTGACTCTGCTCGCCCACTCTCTCTGACTCTCCCCCCACTCTCTCTGACTGTTCCCCCACCTCTCTGACTCTGCACCCTCACTGTCTCTGATGTGTGCTCCCCCACTCTCTCTCTCTCTCTTTCTGTTTTCCCACTCTCTCTGATTCTGCTCCTCTACTCTCTCTGACTCTCTCCCCACTCTCTCTGACTATGCCTCCCCACTCTTTCTGGCTCTGTTCCCCCACCCTCTCTCTGACTCTGCACCCCCACAGTCTCTCTGTGTTCTCACTCACTCTGACTCAGCTCCCCTGCTCTGACTGTTCCCCCACACTCTCTGCGGTGTGTTCCCCCACTCTCTCTGACTCTGTTCTCACTCTCTCTAATTGTATTTCCCCCACTCCCTCTGACTCTGCCTCCCCACTCTCTGACTCTGTTCCCCACTCTCTCTGTTCCGCCACTCTTTCTGGCTCTGTTCCCCCACTCTCTCTGACTCTGTTTCCCCCACTCTCTCTGACAGTTCTCACTCTCTTTCTGACTCTGCTCCCCAATTCTCTCTGACTCTGCACCCCCACTGTCTCTGATGTGTGCTCCCCCACTCTCTCTCTCTCTCTCTCTCTCTCTCTGTTTTCCCACTCTCTCTGATTCTGCTCCCCTACTCTGACTCTCCCCCCACTCTCTCTGACTCTGTTTCCCCCACTCTCACTGACTGTTCCCCCACTCTCTCTGACTCTGCACCCCAACTCTCTCTGACTGTCACCCCACTCTCTCTGACTCTGCACCTCCACTGTCTCTGACTGTTCCCCCACTCTCTCTTACTACTCCACTACTCTCTCTGACTCTCCCACCACCCTCTCTGACTCTGCACCCCCACTGTCTCTGATGTGTACTCCCCCACTCTCTCTCTCTCTCTCTGTTTTCCCACTCTCTCTAACTCTCCCCCCACTCTCTCTGACTGTTCACCCACTCTCTCTGAATCTGAACCCCCACTCTCTGTCACCCCACTCTCTCTGAATCTTTTCCCCCACTCTCTCTGACTCTGTTCCCCCACTCTCTCAGACTCTGCTCCCCCACTCTCTCAGACTCTGCTCCCACTCTGACTCTGCTCCCCCACTCTCTCTGACTGCTCCCCCAATCTCTGACTGTTCCCTCACTCTCTCTGACACAGCTCCCCTACTCTCTCTGACTCTCCCAGCACTCTCTCTGACTGTTCCCCCACTCTCTCTGTCGTGTGTTCCCCCACTCTCTCTGACTCTGCAACCCCACTGTCTCTGATGTGTGCTCCCCCACTCTGACTCAGCTCCCGCACTCTCTCTGACTCTGTTTCCCCTACTCTCTCTGACTCAGCTCCCCCACTCTCTCTGTCTCTGCTCCCCCACTCTCTCTCTGTTTTCCCACTCTCTCTGCTGTCTGATCCCCGACTCTCTCTGACTCTGTTCTCACTCTCTGAATCTGTTCCGCCACTCTCTCAGACTCTGCTCCCCCAACTCTCTGACTCTGCACCCCCACTGTCTCTGATGTGTGCTCCCCCACTCTCTCTCTCTCTCTCTCTCTCTCTGTTTTCCCACTCTCTCTGATTCTGCTCCCCTACTCTCTCTGACACTGTTCTCACTCTCTTTCTGACTCTGCTCCCCCACTCTCTGACTCTGTTC
This sequence comes from Hemitrygon akajei, assembly GCF_048418815.1. Lineage (NCBI taxonomy): Eukaryota > Metazoa > Chordata > Chondrichthyes > Myliobatiformes > Dasyatidae > Hemitrygon > Hemitrygon akajei. The sequence continues at coordinate 68,849,899 of NC_133124.1, forward strand.
CCCCACTCTCTCTGTTCCGCCACTCTCTCTGACTCTGTTTCCCCCACTCTCTCTGACACTGTTCTCACTCTCTTTCTGACTCTGCTCCCCCATTCTCTCTGACTCTCCCCCCACTCTCTCTGACTGCTCCCCCACCTCTCTGACTCTGCACCCCCACTGTCTCTGATGTGTGCTCCCCCACTCTCTCTCTCTCTCTCTCTGTTTTCCCACTCTCTGTGATTCTGCTCCCCTACTCTTTCTGACTCTCCCCCCACTCTCACTGACTCTGTTTCACCCACTCTCTCTGACTCTGTTTCCCCACTCTCTCTGACTCACCCCCCACTCTCACTGACTCTGTTTCCCCACTCTCACTGACTCTGTTTCCCCACTCTCTCTGACTCTGCTCCCCCACTCTCTGACTCTGTTCCCCCACTCTCTCTGTTCCGCCACTCTTTCTGGCTCTGTTCCCCCACTCTCTCTGAATCTGTTCCCCCACTCTCTCTGACACTGTTCTCACTCTCTTTCTGACTCTGCTCCCCCACTCGCTCTCTGTTCCCCCACTCTCTCTGACTCTGCTCCCCCACTCTCTCTGACTGTTCACCCACTCTCTCTGACTCTGTGCCCCCACTCTCTCTGACTCTGCTCCACTTCTCTCTCTGACTCTACCCCCACTCTCTCTGACTGTTCCCCCACTCTCTCTGACTCTGTTCCCCCACTCGCTCTCTGTTCCCCCACTCTTTCTGGCTCTGTTTCACCCACTCTCTGACTCTGTTTCCCCCACTCTCCCTGACTCTGCATCCCCACTGTCTCTCTGTGTTCTCACTCACTCTGACTCAGCTGCCCTGCTCTGACTGTTCCCCCACACTCTCTGCAGTGTGTTCCCCCACTCTCTCTGACTCTGTTCTCACTCTCTCTGACTCTGTTCCCCCACCTTGAGACGCTGCTTCCACTCTCTCCGACTCTACTCGCCCACTCTCTCTGACTGTTCCCTCACTCTCTCTGACTATGGTTCCTCACTGTCTCTGACTGTTCTCCCACTGACTCTGACTCTGTTCTCACTCTCTTTCGGACTCTGCTCCCCCACTCTCTCAGACTCTCCCCCCACTTTCTCTGATTGTTCCCCCACTCTCTCTGTCTGTTCCCCCACTCTCATACGCTGCTTCCACTCTCTCTGACTCTGCTCCCACTCTCTCTTGACTGCTTCCCCACTCTCTGATTGTATTTCCCCCACTCCCTCTGACTCTGCCTCCCCAATCTCTCTGACTCTGTACCCCCACTCTCTCTGACACTGTTCTCACTCTCTTTCTGACTCTGCTCCCCCACTCTCTCTCTCTCTCTCTGTTTTCCCACTCTCTCTGACTCTGCCTCCCCACTCTTTCTGGCTCTGTTCCCCCACTCTCTCTGACTCTCCCACCAACCTCTCTGACTCTGCACCCCCACTGTCTCTGATGTGTGCTCCCCCACTCTCTCTCTGTTTTCCCATTCTCTCTCACTCTGCTCCCCCCACTCTCTCTGACTCTGTTCCCCCCACTCTCTCTGACTCTGTTCCCCCACTCTCTCTGACTCTGCTCCATTTCTCTCTCTGACTCTGCTCCCCCACTCTCTCTGACTCTATTCTCCCACTCTCTCTCTCTCTGTTCCCCACTCTCTGTCATGTGCTCCCCCACTCTCTCTGACTCTGCACCCCCACTGTCTCTGATGTGTGCTCCCCCACTCTCTCTATCTCTCTCTCTTTTTCCCACTCTCTCTGTTTCTGCTCCCCTACTCTCTCTGACTCTCCCCCCACTCTCTCTGACTCTCCCCCCACTCTCTGACTTTGTTCCCGCACTCTCTCTGCTGTCTGTACCCCGACTCTCTCTGACTCTGTTCTCACTCTCTGAATCTCTACCGCCACTCTCTCTGACTCTGCACCCCCACTGTCTCTCTGTGTTCTCACTCACTCTGACTCAGCTCCCCTGCTCTGACTGATCCCCCACACTCTCTGCGGTGTGTTCCCCCACTCTCTCTGACTCTGTTCTCACTCTCTATGACTCTGTTCCCCCACCCTCAGACGCTGCTGACACTCCCTCTGACTCTGCCTCCCCACTCTTTCTGGCTCTGTTCCCCCACTCTCTCTGACTCTGTTTCCCCCACTCTCTCTGACACTGTTCTCACTCGCTTTCTGACTCTGCTCCCCCACTCTCTCTGACTCTGTTCCCCCACTCTCTCTGACTCTGTTCCCCCACTCCCTCTGACACTGTTTCCCCCACTCTCTCTGACTCTGTTCCCCCACTCTCTCTGACTCTGTTTCCCCCACTCTCTCTGACACTGTTCTCACTCTCTTTCTGACTCTGCTCCCCCACTCTCTGACTCTGTTCCCCCATTCTCTCTGACTGTTCCCCCACTCTCTGACTGTTCCCTCACTCTCTCTGACACAGCTCCCCTACTCTCTCTGACTCTCCCACCACTCTCTCTGACTGTTCCCCCACTCTCTCTGTCGTGTGTTCCCCCACTCTCTCTGACTCTCCCAGCACTCTCTCTGACTGTTCCCCCACTCTCTCTGACTCTGCTCCCCCACTCTCTCTGCTGCCTGTTCCCCGACTCTCTCTGACTCTGTTTCCCCCACTCTCTCTGACACTGTTCTCACTCTCTTTCTGACTCTGCTCCCCCACTCTCTCTGACTCTGCTCCCCCACTCTCTCTGACTCTGTTTCCCCCACTCTCTCTGACTCTGCACCCCCACTGTCTCTCTGTGTTCTCACTCACTCTGACTCAGATGCCCTGCTCTGACTGTTCCCCCACACTCTCTGCGGTGTGTTCCCCCACTCTCTCTGACTCTGTTCTCACTCTCTCTGACTCTGTTCCCCCACCTTGAGATGCTGCTTCCACTCTCTCCGACTCTACTCGCCCACTCTCTCTGACTGTTCCCTCACTCTCTCTGACTATGGTTCCGCACTGTCTCTGACTGTTCCCCCACTGACTCTGCTCCCCCACTCTCTCAGACTCTGCTCCCCCTCTTTCTCTGACTCTATTCCCACACTCTCTCTGACTCTAATCTCCCACTCTCACTGAACTGTTTCCCCACTCTCTGTCATGTGCTCCCCCACTCTCTCTGACTCTGTTCTCACTCTCTTTCGGACTCTGCTCCCCCACTCTCTCAGACTCTCCCCCCACTTTCTCTGATTGTTCCCCCACTCTCTCTGTCTGTTCCCCCACTCTCATACGCTGCTTCCACTCTCTCTGACTCTGCTCCCACTCTCTCTTGACTGCTTCCCCACTCTCTGATTGTATTTCCCCCACTCCCTCTGACTCTGCCTCCCCAATCTCTCTGACTCTGTACCCCCACTCTCTCTGACACTGTTCTCACTCTCTTTCTGACTCTGCTCCCCCACTCTCTCTCTCTCTCTCTCTCTCTTTCTGTTTTCCCACTCTCTCTGATTCTGCTCCCCTACTCTCTCTGACTCTGCCTCCCCACTCTTTCTGGCTCTGTTCCCCCACTCTCTCTGACTGTTTCCCCCACTCTCTCTGACTCTGTTCCCCCACTCTCTCTGACTCTCCCACCACCCTCTCTGACTCTGCACCCCCACTGTCTCTGATGTGTGCTCCCCCACTCTCTCTCTGTTTTCCCATTCTCTCTCACTCTGCTCCCCCCACTCTCTCTGACTCTGTTCCCCCACTCTCTCTGACTCTGTTCCCCCACTCTCTCTGACTCTGCTCCATTTCTCTCTCTGACTCTGCTCCCCCACTCTCTCTGACTCTATTCTCCCACTCTCTCTCTCTCTGTTCCCCACTCTCTGTCATGTGCTCCCCCACTCTCTCTGACTCTGCACCCCCACCTCTCTGACTCTGCACCCCCACTGTCTCTGATGTGTGCTCCCTCACTCTCTCTATCTCTCTCTCTTTTTCCCACTCTCTCTGTTTCTGCTCCCCTACTCTCTCTGACTCTCCCCCCACTCTCTCTGACTCTCCCCCCACTCTCTGACTTTGTTCCCACACTCTCTCTGCTGTCTGTACCCCGACTCTCTCTGACTCTGTTCTCACTCTCTGAATCTCTACCGCCACTCTCTCTGACTCTGCACCCCCACTGTCTCTCTGTGTTCTCACTCACTCTGACTCAGCTCCCCTGCTCTGACTGTTCCCCCACACTCTTTGCTGTCTGTTCCGCAACTCTCTCTGACTCTGCACCCCCTCTGTCTCTCTGTGTTCTCACTCACTCTGACTCAGCTCCCCTGCTCTGACTGTTCCCCCACACTCTCTGCGGTGTGTTCCCCCACTCTCTCTGACTCTGTTCTCACTCTCTATGACTCTGTTCCCCCACCCTCAGACGCTGCTGACACTCCCTCTGACTCTGCCTCCCCACTCTTTCTGGCTCTGTTCCCCCACTCTCTCTGACTCTGTTTCCCCCACTCTCTCTGACACTGTTCTCACTCGCTTTCTGACTCTGCTCCCCCACTCTCTCTGACTCTGTTCCCCCACTCTCTCTGACTCTGTTCCCCCACTCTCTGACTCTGTTCCCCCACTCTCTCTGTTCCGCCACTCTTTCTGGCTCTGTTCCCCCACTCTCTCTGACTCTGTTTCCCCCACTCTCTCTGACACTGTTCTCACTCTCTTTCTGACTCTGCTCCCCCACTCTCTGACTCTGTTCCCCCACTCTCTCTGTTCCGCCACTCTTTCTGGCTCTGTTCCCCCACTCTCTCTGACTCTGTTTCCCCCACTCTCTCTGACACTGTTCTCACTCGCTTTCTGACTCTGCTCCCCCATTCTCTCTGACTGTTCCCCCACTCTCTGACTGTTCCCTCACTCTCTCTGACACAGCTCCCCTACTCTCTCTGACTCTCCCACCACTCTCTCTGACTGTTCCCCCACTCTCTCTGTCGTGTGTTCCCCCACTCTCTCTGACTCTCCCAGCACTCTCTCTGACTGTTCCCCCACTCTCTCTGACTCTGTTTCCCCCACTCTCTCTGACTCTGCTCCCCCACTCTCTCTGCTGTCTGTTCCCAGACTCTCTCTGACTCTGTTTCCCCCACTCTCTCTGACACTGTTCTCACTCTCTTTCTGACTCTGCTCCCCCACTCTCTCTGACTCTGCTCCCCCACTCTCTCTGACTCTGTTTCCCCCACTCTCTCTGACTCTGCACCCACACTGTCTCTGATGTGTGCTCCCCCACTCTCTCTCTCTCTCTCTCTGTTTTCCCACTCTCTCTGATTCTGCTCCCCTACTCTCTCTGACACTGTTCTCACTCTCTGTCTGACTCTGCTCCCCCACTCTCTCTGACTCTGTTCCCCCACTCTCTCTGTTCCGCCACTCTTTCTGACTCTGTTCCCCCACTCTCTCTGACTCTACCCCCACTCTCTCTGACTGTTGCCCCACTCTCTTTGACTCTGTTCCCCCACCCTGAGACACTGCTTCCACTCTCTCTGACTATGGTTCCTCACTGTCTCTGACTGTTCCCCCACTGACTATGCTCCCCCACTCTCTCAGACTCTGTTTCCCCACTCTCTCTCTCTGTTCCCCACTCTGTCATGTGCTCCCCCACTCTCTCTGACTCTGCACCCCCACCTCTCTGACTCTGCACCCCCACTGTCTCTGATGTGTGCTCCCCCACTCTCTCTGACTCTCCCCCCACTCTCTGACTTTGTTCCCGCACTCTCTCTGACTCTCCCAGCACTCTCTCTGACTGTTCCCCCACTCTCTCTGACTCTGCTCCCCCACTCTCTCTGACTCTGTTTCCCCCACTCTCTCTGACTCTGCTCCCCCACTCTCTCTGCTGCCTGTTCCCCGACTCTCTCTGACTCTGTTTCCCCCACTCTCTCTGACACTGTTCTCACTCTCTTTCTGACTCTGCTCCCCCACTCTCTCTGACTCTGCTCCCCCACTCTCTCTGACTCTGTTTCCCCCACTCTCTCTGACTCTGCACCCCCACTGTCTCTCTGTGTTCTCACTCACTCTGACTCAGATGCCCTGCTCTGACTGTTCCCCCACACTCTCTGCGGTGTGTTCCCCCACTCTCTCTGACTCTGTTCTCACTCTCTCTGACTCTGTTCCCCCACCTTGAGATGCTGCTTCCACTCTCTCCGACTCTACTCGCCCACTCTCTCTGACTGTTCCCTCACTCTCTCTGACTATGGTTCCGCACTGTCTCTGACTGTTCCCCCACTGACTCTGCTCCCCCACTCTCTCAGACTCTGCTCCCCCTCTTTCTCTGACTCTATTCCCACACTCTCTCTGACTCTAATCTCCCACTCTCACTGAACTGTTTCCCCACTCTCTGTCATGTGCTCCCCCACTCTCTCTGACTCTGTTCTCACTCTCTTTCGGACTCTGCTCCCCCACTCTCTCAGACTCTCCCCCCACTTTCTCTGATTGTTCCCCCACTCTCTCTGTCTGTTCCCCCACTCTCATACGCTGCTTCCACTCTCTCTGACTCTGCTCCCACTCTCTCTTGACTGCTTCCCCACTCTCTGATTGTATTTCCCCCACTCCCTCTGACTCTGCCTCCCCAATCTCTCTGACTCTGTACCCCCACTCTCTCTGACACTGTTCTCACTCTCTTTCTGACTCTGCTCCCCCACTCTCTCTCTCTCTCTCTCTCTCTTTCTGTTTTCCCACTCTCTCTGATTCTGCTCCCCTACTCTCTCTGACTCTGCCTCCCCACTCTTTCTGGCTCTGTTCCCCCACTCTCTCTGACTGTTTCCCCCACTCTCTCTGACTCTGTTCCCCCACTCTCTCTGACTCTCCCACCACCCTCTCTGACTCTGCACCCCCACTGTCTCTGATGTGTGCTCCCCCACTCTCTCTCTGTTTTCCCATTCTCTCTCACTCTGCTCCCCCCACTCTCTCTGACTCTGTTCCCCCACTCTCTCTGACTCTGTTCCCCCACTCTCTCTGACTCTGCTCCATTTCTCTCTCTGACTCTGCTCCCCCACTCTCTCTGACTCTATTCTCCCACTCTCTCTCTCTCTGTTCCCCACTCTCTGTCATGTGCTCCCCCACTCTCTCTGACTCTGCACCCCCACCTCTCTGACTCTGCACCCCCACTGTCTCTGATGTGTGCTCCCTCACTCTCTCTATCTCTCTCTCTTTTTCCCACTCTCTCTGTTTCTGCTCCCCTACTCTCTCTGACTCTCCCCCCACTCTCTCTGACTCTCCCCCCACTCTCTGACTTTGTTCCCACACTCTCTCTGCTGTCTGTACCCCGACTCTCTCTGACTCTGTTCTCACTCTCTGAATCTCTACCGCCACTCTCTCTGACTCTGCACCCCCACTGTCTCTCTGTGTTCTCACTCACTCTGACTCAGCTCCCCTGCTCTGACTGTTCCCCCACACTCTTTGCTGTCTGTTCCGCAACTCTCTCTGACTCTGCACCCCCTCTGTCTCTCTGTGTTCTCACTCACTCTGACTCAGCTCCCCTGCTCTGACTGTTCCCCCACACTCTCTGCGGTGTGTTCCCCCACTCTCTCTGACTCTGTTCTCACTCTCTATGACTCTGTTCCCCCACCCTCAGACGCTGCTGACACTCCCTCTGACTCTGCCTCCCCACTCTTTCTGGCTCTGTTCCCCCACTCTCTCTGACTCTGTTTCCCCCACTCTCTCTGACACTGTTCTCACTCGCTTTCTGACTCTGCTCCCCCACTCTCTCTGACTCTGTTCCCCCACTCTCTCTGACTCTGTTCCCCCACTCTCTGACTCTGTTCCCCCACTCTCTCTGTTCCGCCACTCTTTCTGGCTCTGTTCCCCCACTCTCTCTGACTCTGTTTCCCCCACTCTCTCTGACACTGTTCTCACTCTCTTTCTGACTCTGCTCCCCCACTCTCTGACTCTGTTCCCCCACTCTCTCTGTTCCGCCACTCTTTCTGGCTCTGTTCCCCCACTCTCTCTGACTCTGTTTCCCCCACTCTCTCTGACACTGTTCTCACTCGCTTTCTGACTCTGCTCCCCCATTCTCTCTGACTGTTCCCCCACTCTCTGACTGTTCCCTCACTCTCTCTGACACAGCTCCCCTACTCTCTCTGACTCTCCCACCACTCTCTCTGACTGTTCCCCCACTCTCTCTGTCGTGTGTTCCCCCACTCTCTCTGACTCTCCCAGCACTCTCTCTGACTGTTCCCCCACTCTCTCTGACTCTGTTTCCCCCACTCTCTCTGACTCTGCTCCCCCACTCTCTCTGCTGTCTGTTCCCAGACTCTCTCTGACTCTGTTTCCCCCACTCTCTCTGACACTGTTCTCACTCTCTTTCTGACTCTGCTCCCCCACTCTCTCTGACTCTGCTCCCCCACTCTCTCTGACTCTGTTTCCCCCACTCTCTCTGACTCTGCACCCACACTGTCTCTGATGTGTGCTCCCCCACTCTCTCTCTCTCTCTCTCTGTTTTCCCACTCTCTCTGATTCTGCTCCCCTACTCTCTCTGACACTGTTCTCACTCTCTGTCTGACTCTGCTCCCCCACTCTCTCTGACTCTGTTCCCCCACTCTCTCTGTTCCGCCACTCTTTCTGACTCTGTTCCCCCACTCTCTCTGACTCTACCCCCACTCTCTCTGACTGTTGCCCCACTCTCTTTGACTCTGTTCCCCCACCCTGAGACACTGCTTCCACTCTCTCTGACTATGGTTCCTCACTGTCTCTGACTGTTCCCCCACTGACTATGCTCCCCCACTCTCTCAGACTCTGTTTCCCCACTCTCTCTCTCTGTTCCCCACTCTGTCATGTGCTCCCCCACTCTCTCTGACTCTGCACCCCCACCTCTCTGACTCTGCACCCCCACTGTCTCTGATGTGTGCTCCCCCACTCTCTCTGACTCTCCCCCCACTCTCTGACTTTGTTCCCGCACTCTCTCTGACTCTCCCAGCACTCTCTCTGACTGTTCCCCCACTCTCTCTGACTCTGCTCCCCCACTCTCTCTGACTCTGTTTCCCCCACTCTCTCTGACTCTGCTCCCCCACTCTCTCTGCTGCCTGTTCCCCGACTCTCTCTGACTCTGTTTCCCCCACTCTCTCTGACACTGTTCTCACTCTCTTTCTGACTCTGCTCCCCCACTCTCTCTGACTCTGCTCCCCCACTCTCTCTGACTCTGTTTCCCCCACTCTCTCTGACTCTGCACCCCCACTGTCTCTCTGTGTTCTCACTCACTCTGACTCAGATGCCCTGCTCTGACTGTTCCCCCACACTCTCTGCGGTGTGTTCCCCCACTCTCTCTGACTCTGTTCTCACTCTCTCTGACTCTGTTCCCCCACCTTGAGATGCTGCTTCCACTCTCTCCGACTCTACTCGCCCACTCTCTCTGACTGTTCCCTCACTCTCTCTGACTATGGTTCCGCACTGTCTCTGACTGTTCCCCCACTGACTCTGCTCCCCCACTCTCTCAGACTCTGCTCCCCCTCTTTCTCTGACTCTATTCCCACACTCTCTCTGACTCTAATCTCCCACTCTCACTGAACTGTTTCCCCACTCTCTGTCATGTGCTCCCCCACTCTCTCTGACTCTGTTCTCACTCTCTTTCGGACTCTGCTCCCCCACTCTCTCAGACTCTCCCCCCACTTTCTCTGATTGTTCCCCCACTCTCTCTGTCTGTTCCCCCACTCTCATACGCTGCTTCCACTCTCTCTGACTCTGCTCCCACTCTCTCTTGACTGCTTCCCCACTCTCTGATTGTATTTCCCCCACTCCCTCTGACTCTGCCTCCCCAATCTCTCTGACTCTGTACCCCCACTCTCTCTGACACTGTTCTCACTCTCTTTCTGACTCTGCTCCCCCACTCTCTCTCTCTCTCTCTCTCTCTTTCTGTTTTCCCACTCTCTCTGATTCTGCTCCCCTACTCTCTCTGACTCTGCCTCCCCACTCTTTCTGGCTCTGTTCCCCCACTCTCTCTGACTGTTTCCCCCACTCTCTCTGACTCTGTTCCCCCACTCTCTCTGACTCTCCCACCACCCTCTCTGACTCTGCACCCCCACTGTCTCTGATGTGTGCTCCCCCACTCTCTCTCTGTTTTCCCATTCTCTCTCACTCTGCTCCCCCCACTCTCTCTGACTCTGTTCCCCCACTCTCTCTGACTCTGTTCCCCCACTCTCTCTGACTCTGCTCCATTTCTCTCTCTGACTCTGCTCCCCCACTCTCTCTGACTCTATTCTCCCACTCTCTCTCTCTCTGTTCCCCACTCTCTGTCATGTGCTCCCCCACTCTCTCTGACTCTGCACCCCCACCTCTCTGACTCTGCACCCCCACTGTCTCTGATGTGTGCTCCCTCACTCTCTCTATCTCTCTCTCTTTTTCCCACTCTCTCTGTTTCTGCTCCCCTACTCTCTCTGACTCTCCCCCCACTCTCTCTGACTCTCCCCCCACTCTCTGACTTTGTTCCCACACTCTCTCTGCTGTCTGTACCCCGACTCTCTCTGACTCTGTTCTCACTCTCTGAATCTCTACCGCCACTCTCTCTGACTCTGCACCCCCACTGTCTCTCTGTGTTCTCACTCACTCTGACTCAGCTCCCCTGCTCTGACTGTTCCCCCACACTCTTTGCTGTCTGTTCCGCAACTCTCTCTGACTCTGCACCCCCTCTGTCTCTCTGTGTTCTCACTCACTCTGACTCAGCTCCCCTGCTCTGACTGTTCCCCCACACTCTCTGCGGTGTGTTCCCCCACTCTCTCTGACTCTGTTCTCACTCTCTATGACTCTGTTCCCCCACCCTCAGACGCTGCTGACACTCCCTCTGACTCTGCCTCCCCACTCTTTCTGGCTCTGTTCCCCCACTCTCTCTGACTCTGTTTCCCCCACTCTCTCTGACACTGTTCTCACTCGCTTTCTGACTCTGCTCCCCCACTCTCTCTGACTCTGTTCCCCCACTCTCTCTGACTCTGTTCCCCCACTCTCTGACTCTGTTCCCCCACTCTCTCTGTTCCGCCACTCTTTCTGGCTCTGTTCCCCCACTCTCTCTGACTCTGTTTCCCCCACTCTCTCTGACACTGTTCTCACTCTCTTTCTGACTCTGCTCCCCCACTCTCTGACTCTGTTCCCCCACTCTCTCTGTTCCGCCACTCTTTCTGGCTCTGTTCCCCCACTCTCTCTGACTCTGTTTCCCCCACTCTCTCTGACACTGTTCTCACTCGCTTTCTGACTCTGCTCCCCCATTCTCTCTGACTGTTCCCCCACTCTCTGACTGTTCCCTCACTCTCTCTGACACAGCTCCCCTACTCTCTCTGACTCTCCCACCACTCTCTCTGACTGTTCCCCCACTCTCTCTGTCGTGTGTTCCCCCACTCTCTCTGACTCTCCCAGCACTCTCTCTGACTGTTCCCCCACTCTCTCTGACTCTGTTTCCCCCACTCTCTCTGACTCTGCTCCCCCACTCTCTCTGCTGTCTGTTCCCAGACTCTCTCTGACTCTGTTTCCCCCACTCTCTCTGACACTGTTCTCACTCTCTTTCTGACTCTGCTCCCCCACTCTCTCTGACTCTGCTCCCCCACTCTCTCTGACTCTGTTTCCCCCACTCTCTCTGACTCTGCACCCACACTGTCTCTGATGTGTGCTCCCCCACTCTCTCTCTCTCTCTCTCTGTTTTCCCACTCTCTCTGATTCTGCTCCCCTACTCTCTCTGACACTGTTCTCACTCTCTGTCTGACTCTGCTCCCCCACTCTCTCTGACTCTGTTCCCCCACTCTCTCTGTTCCGCCACTCTTTCTGACTCTGTTCCCCCACTCTCTCTGACTCTACCCCCACTCTCTCTGACTGTTGCCCCACTCTCTTTGACTCTGTTCCCCCACCCTGAGACACTGCTTCCACTCTCTCTGACTATGGTTCCTCACTGTCTCTGACTGTTCCCCCACTGACTATGCTCCCCCACTCTCTCAGACTCTGTTTCCCCACTCTCTCTCTCTGTTCCCCACTCTGTCATGTGCTCCCCCACTCTCTCTGACTCTGCACCCCCACCTCTCTGACTCTGCACCCCCACTGTCTCTGATGTGTGCTCCCCCACTCTCTCTGACTCTCCCCCCACTCTCTGACTTTGTTCCCGCACTCTCTCTGCTGTCTGTTCCCCGACTCTCTCTGACTCTGTTCTCACTCTCTGAATCTCTACCGCCACTCTCTCTGACTCTGCACCCCCACTGTCTCTCTGTGTTCTCACTCACTCTGCCTCAGCTCCCCTGCTCTGACTGTTCCCCCACACTCTCTATGACTCTGTTCCCCCACCCTCAGGCGTTGCTGACACTCCCTCTGACTCTGCCTCCCCACTCTTTCTGGCTCTGTTCCCCCACTCTCTCTGACTCTGTTTCCCCCACTCTCTCTGACACTGTTCTCACTCTCTTTCTGACTCTGCTCCCCCATTCTCTCTGACTCTGCACCCCCACTCTCTCTGTTCCGCCACTCTTTCTGGCTCTGCTCCCCCACTCTCTCTCTCTCTCTGTTTTCCCAATCTCTCTGACACTGTTCTCACTCTCTTTCTGACTCTGCTCCCCCACTCTCTGACTCTGTTCCCCCACTCTCTCTGTTCCGCCACTCTTTCTGGCTCTGTTCCCCCACTCTCTCTGACTCTGTTTCCCCCACTCTCTCTGACACTGTTCTCACTCTCTTTCTGACTCTGCTCCCCTACTCTCTCTGACTCTCCCCCCACTCTCTGACTTTGTTCCCGCAATCTCTCTGCTGTCTGTTCCCCGACTCTCTCTGACTCTGTTCTCACTCTCTGAATCTCTACCGCCACTCTCTCTGACTCTGCACCCCCACTGTCTCTCTGTGTTCTCACTCACTCTGACTCAGCTCCCCTGCTCTGACTGTTCCCCCACACTCTCTGCGGTGTGTTCCCCCACTCTCTCTGACTCTGTTCTCACTCTCTATGACTCTGTTCCCCCACCCTCAGACGTTGCTGACACTCCCTCTGACTCTGCCTCCCCACTCTTTCTGGCTCTGTTCCCCCACTCCCTGACTCTGTTCCCCCACTCTCTCTGTTCCGCCACTCTTTCTGGCTCTGTTCCCCCACTCTCTCTGACACTGTTCTCACTCTCTTTCTGACTCTGCTCCCCCACTCCCTGACTCTGTTCCCCCACTCTCTCTGTCCGCCACTCTTTCTGGCTCTGTTCCCCCACTCTCTCTGACACTGTTCTCACTCTCTTTCTGACTCTGCTCCCCCACTCTCTCTGACTCTGTTCCCCTACTCTCTCTGTTCCGCCACTCTTTCTGACTCTGTTCCCCCACTCTCTCTGACTCTGTTTCCCCCACTCTCTCTGACACTGTTCTCACTCTCTTTCTGACTCTGCTCCCCCATTCTCTCTGACCCTCCCCCCACTCTCTCTGACTGCTCCCCCACCTCTCTGACTCTGCACCCCCACTGTCTCTGATGTGTGCTCCCCCACTCTCTCTCTCTCTCTCTGTTTTCCCACTCTCTCTGATTCTGCTCCCCTACTCTCTCTGACTCTCCCCCACTCTCTCTGACTCTGTTTCCCCACTCTCTCTGACTGTTTCCCCCACTCTCACTGACTGTTCCCCCACTCTCTCTGACTCTGCACCCCAACTCTCTCTGACTGTCACCCCACTCTCTCTGACTCTGCACCTCCACTGTCTCTGACTGTTCCCCCACTCTCTCTTACTACTCCACTACTCTCTCTGACTCTCCCACCACCCTCTCTGACTCTGCACCCCCACTGTCTCTGATGTGTACTCCTCCACTCTCTCTCTCTCTCTCTCTCTCTCTCTCTCTCTGTTTTCCCACTCTCTCTAACTCTCCCCCCACTCTCTCTGAATCTGAACCCCCACTCTCTGTCACCCCACTCTCTCTGAATCTTTTCCCCCACTCTCTCTGACTCTCCCCCACTCACTCTATCTCTTTTCCACGACTCTCTCTGACTGCTCTCCCATTCTCTCTGACTGTTCCCCTACTCTCTGACTGTTCCCTCACTCTCTCTGACACAGCTCCCCTACTCTCTCTGACTCTCCCACCACTCTCTCTGACTGTTCCCCCACTCTCTCTGTTGTGAGTTCCCCGACTCTCTCTGACTCTGTTCTCACTCTCTGAATCTCTACCGCCACTCTCTCTGACTCTGCACCCCCACTGTCTCTCTGTGTTCTCACTCACTCTGACTCAGCTGCCCTGCTCTGACTGTTCCCCCACTCTCTCTGACTCTGTTTCCCCCACTCTCTCTGACTCTGCTCCCCCACTCTCTCTGCTGTCTGTTCCCCGACTCTCTCTGACTCTGTTTCCCCCACTCTCTCTGACACTGTTCTCACTCTCTTTCTGACTCTGCTCCCCCACTCTCTCTGACTCTGCTCCCCCACTCTCTCTGACTCTGTTTCCCCCACTCTCTCTGACTCTGCACCCACACTGTCCCTGATGTGTGCTCCCCCACTCTCTCTCTCTCTCTCTGTTTTCCCACTCTCTCTGATTCTGCTCCCCTACTCTCTCTGACACTGTTCTCACTCTCTGTCTGACTCTGCTCCCCCACTCTCTCTGACTCTGTTCCCCCACTCTCTCTGTTCCGCCACTCTTTCTGACTCTGTTCCCCCACTCTCTCTGACTGTTCACCCACTCTCTCTGGCTCTGTTCCCCCACTCTCTCTGACTCTGCTCCCCCACTCGCTCTCTGTTCCCCCACTCTCTCTGACTCTGCTCCCCCACTCTCTCTGACTCTGCTCCCCCACTCTCTCTGACTCTGTTCCCCCACTCTCTCTGACTCTGCTCCACTTCTCTCTCTGACTCTACCCCCACTCTCTCTGACTGTTCCCCCACTCTCTCTGACTCTGTTCCCCCACTCGCTCTCTGTTCCCCCACTCTTTCTGGCTCTGTTTCACCCACTCTCTGACTCTGTTTCCCCCACTCTCTCTGACTCACCCCCTACTCTCACAGACTATTCCCCCACCTCTCTGACTGTTGCCCCACTCTCTTTGACTCTGTTCCCCCACCCTGAGACACTGCTTCCACTCTCTCTGACTATGGTTCCTCACTGTCTCTGACTGTTCCCCCACTGACTATGCTCCCCCACTCTCTCAGACTCTGTTCCCCCACTTTCTCTGACTCTATTCCCACACTCTCTCTGACTCTATTCTCCCACTCTCTCTGAACTGTTTCCCCACTCTCTCTCTCTGTTCCCCACTCTGTCATGTGCTCCCCCACTCTCTCTGACTCTGCACCCCCACCTCTCTGACTCTGCACCCCCACTGTCTCTGATGTGTGCTCCCTCACTCTCTCTGACTCTCCCCCCACTCTCTGACTTTGTTCCCGCACTCTCTCTGCTGTCTGTTCCCCGACTCTCTCTGACTCTGTTCTCACTCTCTGAATCTCTACCGCCACTCTCTCTGACTCTGCACCCCCACTGTCTCTCTGTGTTCTCACTCACTCTGCCTCAGCTCCCCTGCTCTGACTGTTCCCCCACACTCTCTATGACTCTGTTCCCCCACCCTCAGGCGTTGCTGACACTCCCTCTGACTCTGCCTCCCCACTCTTTCTGGCTCTGTTCCCCCACTCTCTCTGACTCTGTTTCCCCCACTCTCTCTGACACTGTTCACACTCTCTTTCTGACTCTGCTCCCCCACTCTCTCTGACTCTGTTCCCCCACTCACTCTGTTCCGCCACTCTTTCTGGCTCTGTTCCCCCACTCTCTCTGACTCTGTTTCCCCCACTCTCTCTGACACTGTTCTCACTCTCTTTCTGACTCTGCTCCCCCATTCTCTCTGACTCTGCACCCCCACTGTCTCTGATGTGTGCTCCCCCACTCTCTCTCTCTCTCTGTTTTCCCAATCTCTCTGACACTGTTCTCACTCTCTTTCTGACTCTGCTCCCCCACTCTCTGACTCTGTTCCCCCACTCTCTCTGTTCCGCCACTCTTTCTGGCTCTGTTCCCCCACTCTCTCTGACTCTGTTTCCCCCACTCTCTCTGACACTGTTCTCACTCTCTTTCTGACTCTGCTCCCCTACTCTCTCTGACTCTCCCCCCACTCTCTGACTTTGTTCCCGCACTCTCTCTGCTGTCTGTTCCCCGACTCTCTCTGACTCTGTTCTCACTCTCTGAATCTCTACCGCCACTCTCTCTGACTCTGCACCCCCACTGTCTCTCTGTGTTCTCACTCACTCTGACTCAGCTCCCCAGCTCTGACTGTTCCCCCACACTCTCTGCGGTGTGTTCCCCCACTCTCTCTGACTCTGTTCTCACTCTCTATGACTCTGTTCCCCCACCCTCAGACGTTGCTGACACTCCCTCTGACTCTGCCTCCCCACTCTTTCTGGCTCTGTTCCCCCACTCCCTGACTCTGTTCCCCCACTCTCTCTGTTCCGCCACTCTTTCTGGCTCTGTTCCCCCACTCTCTCTGACACTGTTCTCACTCTCTTTCTGACTCTGCTCCCCCACTCCCTGACTCTGTTCCCCCACTCTCTCTGTTCCGCCACTCTTTCTGGCTCTGTTCCCCCACTCTCTCTGACACTGTTCTCACTCTCTTTCTGACTCTGCTCCCCCACTCTCTCTGACTCTGTTCCCCTACTCTCTCTGACTCTCCCCCACTCACTCTATCTCTTTTCCACGACTCTCTCTGACTGCTCTCCCATTCTCTCTGACTGTTCCCCCACTCTCTGACTGTTCCCTCACTCTCTCTGACACAGCTCCCCTACTCTCTCTGACTCTGTTCTCACTCTCTGAATCTCTACCGCCACTCTCTATGACTCTGCACCCCCACTGTCTCTCTGTGTTCTCACTCTCTCTGACTCAGCTCCCCTGCTCTGACTGTTCCCCCATACTCTCTGCGGTGTGTTCCCCCACTCTCTCTGACTCTGTTCCCCCACCTTGAGACGCTGCTTCCACTCTCTCCGACTCTACTCGCCCACTCTCTCTGACTGTTCCCTCACTCTCTCTGACTATGGTTCCTCACTGTCTCTGACTGTTCCCCCACTGACTCTGCTCCCCCACTCTCTCAGACTCTGCTCCCCCACTTTCTCTGACTCTATTCCCACACTCTCTCTGACTCTAATCTCCCACTCTCACTGAACTGTTTCCCCACTCTCTGTCATGTGCTCCCCCACTCTCTCTGACTCTGTTCTCACTCTCTTTCGGACTCTGCTCCCCCACTCTCTCAGACTCTCCCCCCACTTTCTCTGATTGTTCCCCCACTCTCTCTGTCTGTTCCCCCACTCTCATACGCTGCTTCCACTCTCTCTGACTCTGCTCCCACTCTCTCTTGACTGCTTCCCCACTCTCTGATTGTATTTCCCCCACTCCCTCTGACTCTGCCTCCCCAATCTCTCTGACTCTGTACCCCCACTCTCTCTGACACTGTTCTCACTCTCTTTCTGACTCTGCTCCCCCACTCTCTCTGACTCTGTTCCCCTACTCTCTCTGACTCTCCCCCACTCACTCTATCTCTTTTCCACGACTCTCTCTGACTGCTCTCCCATTCTCTCTGACTGTTCCCCCACTCTCTGACTGTTCCCTCACTCTCTCTGACACAGCTCCCCTACTCTCTCTGACTCTGTTCTCACTCTCTGAATCTCTACCGCCACTCTCTCTGACTCTGCACCCCCACTGTCTCTCTGTGTTCTCACTCTCTCTGACTCAGCTCCCCTGCTCTGACTGTTCCCCCATACTCTCTGCGGTGTGTTCCCCCACTCTCCCTGACTCTGCATCCCCACTGTCTCTCTGTGTTCTCACTCACTCTGACTCAGCTGCCCTGCTCTGACTGTTCCCCCACACTCTCTGCAGTGTGTTCCCCCACTCTCTCTGACTCTGTTCTCACTCTCTCTGACTCTGTTCCCCCACCTTGAGACGCTGCTTCCACTCTCTCCGACTCTACTCGCCCACTCTCTCTGACTGTTCCCTCACTCTCTCTGACTATGGTTCCTCACTGTCTCTGACTGTTCCCCCACTGACTCTGCTCCCCCACTCTCTCAGACTCTGCTCCCCCACTTTCTCTGACTCTATTCCCACACTCTCTCTGACTCTAATCTCCCACTCTCACTGAACTGTTTCCCCACTCTCTGTCATGTGCTCCCCCACTCTCTCTGACTCTGTTCTCACTCTCTTTCGGACTCTGCTCCCCCACTCTCTCAGACTCTCCCCCCACTTTCTCTGATTGTTCCCCCACTCTCTCTGTCTGTTCCCCCACTCTCATACGCTGCTTCCACTCTCTCTGACTCTGCTCCCACTCTCTCTTGACTGCTTCCCCACTCTCTGATTGTATTTCCCCCACTCCCTCTGACTCTGCCTCCCCAATCTCTCTGACTCTGTACCCCCACTCTCTCTGACACTGTTCTCACTCTCTTTCTGACTCTGCTCCCCCACTCTCTCTCTCTCTCTCTCTCTTTCTGTTTTCCCACTCTCTCTGAATCTGCTCCCCTACTCTCTCTGACTCTGCCTCCCCACTCTTTCTGGCTCTGTTCCCCCACTCTCTCTGACTGTTTCCCCCACTCTCTCTGACTCTGTTCCCCCACTCTCTCTGACTCTCCCACCACCCTCTCTGACTCTGCACCCCCACTGTCTCTGATGTGTGCTCCCCCACTCTCTCTCTGTTTTCCCATTCTCTCTCACTCTGCTCCCCCCACTCTCTCTGACTCTGTTCCCCCCACTCTCTCTGACTCTGTTCCCCCACTCTCTCTGACTCTGCTCCATTTCTCTCTCTGACTCTGCTCCCCCACTCTCTCTGACTCTATTCTCCCACTCTCTCTCTCTCTGTTCCCCACTCTCTGTCATGTGCTCCCCCACTCTCTCTGACACTGCACCCCCACCTCTCTGACTCTGCACCCCCACTGTCTCTGATGTGTGCTCCCCCACTCTCTCTATCTCTCTCTCTTTTTCCACTCTCTCTGTTTCTGCTCCCCTACTCTCTGACTCTCCCCCCACTCTCTCTGACTCTCCCCCCACTCTCTGACTTTGTTCCCGCACTCTGTCTGCTGTCTGTTCCCCGACTCTCTCTGACTCTGTTCTCACTCTCTGAATCTCTACCGCCACTCTCTCTGACTCTGCACCCCCACTGTCTCTCTGTGTTCTCACTCACTCTGACTCAGCTCCCCTGCTCTGACTGTTCCCCCACACTCTTTGCTGTCTGTTCCGCCACTCTCTCTGACTCTGCACCCCCACTGTCTCTCTGTGTTCTCACTCACTCTGACTCAGCTCCCCTGCTCTGACTGTTCCCCCACACTCTTTGCTGTCTGTTCCGCAACTCTCTCTGACTCTGCACCCCCTCTGTCTCTCTGTGTTCTCACTCACTCTGACTCAGCTCCCCTGCTCTGACTGTTCCCCCACACTCTCTGCGGTGTGTTCCCCCACTCTCTCTGACTCTGTTCTCACTCTCTATGACTCTGTTCCCCCACCCTCAGACGCTGCTGACACTCCCTCTGACTCTGCCTCCCCACTCTTTCTGGCTCTGTTCCCCCACTCTCTGACTCTGTTTCCCCCACTCTCTCTGACACTGTTCTCACTCGCTTTCTGACTCTGCTCCCCCACTCTCTCTGACTCTGTTCCCCCACTCTCTCTGACTCTGTTCCCCCACTCTCTCTGACACTGTTTCCCCCACTCTCTCTGACTCTGTTCCCCCACTCTCTCTGACTCTGTTTCCCCCACTCTCTCTGACACTGTTCTCACTCTCTTTCTGACTCTGCTCCCCCACTCTCTGACTCTGTTCCCCCACTCTCTCTGTTCCGCCACTCTTTCTGGCTCTGTTCCCCCACTCTCTCTGACTCTGTTTCCCCCACTCTCTCTGACACTGTTCTCACTCGCTTTCTGACTCTGCTCCCCCACTCTCTCTGACTCTGTTCCCCCACTCTCTCTGTTCCGCCACTCTTTCTGGCTCTGTTCCCCCACTCTCTCTGACACTGTTCTCACTCTCTTTCTGACTCTGCTCCCCCATTCTCTCTGACTCTCCCCCCACTCTCACTGACTGTTCCCCCACTCTCTCTGACTCTGCACCCCAACTCTCTCTGACTGTCACCCCACTCTCTCTGACTCTGCACCTCCACTGTCTCTGACTGTTCCCCCACTCTCTCTTACTACTCCACTACTCTCTCTGACTCTCCCACCACCCTCTCTGACTGCACCCCCACTGTCTCTGATGTGTACTCCCCCACTCTCTCTCTCTCTCTGTTTTCCCACTCTCTCTAACTCTCCCCCCACTCTCTCTGACTGTTCACCCACTCTCTCGGAATCTGAACCCCCACTCTCTGTCACCCCACTCTCTCTGAATCTTTTCCCCCACTCTCTCTGACTCTCCCCCACTCACTCTGACTCTTTTCCACAACTCTCTCTGACTCTGTTCCCCCACTCTCTCAGACTCTGCTCCCACTCTGACTCTGCTCCCCCACTCTCTCTGACTGCTCCCCCATTCTCTCTGACTGTTCCCCCACTCTCTGACTGTTCCCTCACTCTCTCTGACACAGCTCCCCTACTCTCTCTGACTCTCCCAGCACTCTCTCTGACTGTTCCCCCACTCTCTCTGTGTTCTCACTCACTTTGACTCAGCTGCCCTGCTCTGACTGTTCCCCCACTCTCTCTGACTCTGTTCTCACTCTCTCTGACACTGTTCCCCCACCCTCAGATGCTGCTGACACTCTCTCTGACTCTGCTCCCACTCTCTCTGATTGTATTTCCCCCACTCCCTCTGACTCTGCCTCCCCACTCTCTCTGACTCTGTTCCCCCACTCTCTCTGTTCCGCCACTCTTTCTGGCTCTGTTCCCCCACTCTCTCTGACACTGTTCTCACTCTCTTTCTGACTCTGCTCACCCACTCTCTCTGACTCTCCCCCCACCTCTCTGACTCTGCACCCCCACTGTCTCTGATGTGTGCTCCCCCACTCTCTCTCTCTCTCTCTCTCTCTCTCTCTTTCTGTTTTCCCACTCTCTCTGATTCTGCTCACCTACTCTCTCTGACTCTGCCTCCCCACTCTTTCTGGCTCTGTTCCCCCACTCTCTCTGACTGTTTCCCCCACTTTCTCTGACTCTGTTCCCCCACTCTCTCTGACTCTGTTTCCCCACTCTCTCTGACTCACCCCCCACTCTCACTGACTGTTCCCCCACTCTCTCTGACTGTTCACCCACTCCCTCTGACTCTGCACCCCAACTCTCTCTGACTGTCACCCCACTCTCTCTGACACCGTTCCCCCACTCTCTCTGACTCTGCATCTCCACTGTCTCTGACTGTTCCCCCACTCTCTCTGATTGCTCCCCTACTCTCTCTGACTCTCCCACCACCCTCTCTGACTCTGCACCCCCACTGTCTCTGATGTGTACTCCCCCACTCTCTCTCTCTGTTTTCCCATTCTCTCTGACTCTGCTCCCCCACTCTCTCTGACTCTGTTCCCCCACTCTCACTGACTCTGCTCCACTTCTCTCTCTGACTCTGCTCCCCCACTCTCTCTGACTCTGTTCTCACTCTCTTTCTGACTCTGCTCCCCCACTCTCTCTCTCTCTCTCTCTTTGTTTTCCCACTCTCTCTGATTCTCTCCCCTACTCTCTCTGACTCTCCCCCCACTCTCTGACTTTGTTCCCCGACTCTCCCTGACTCTGTTCTCACTCTCTGAATCTCTACCGCCACTCTCTCTGACTCTGCACCACTTCTCTCTCTGACTCTCCCCCCACACTCTCTGACTCTGTTCCCCCACTCTCTCTGACTCTGTTCGCCCACTCTCTCTGACTCTGTTCGCCCACTCTCTCTGACTCTGTTCTCATTCTCTGAATCTCTACCGCCACTGTCTCTCTGTTTTCTCACTTTCTCTGACTGTTCCCCCACTCTCTCTGACTCACCCACACTCTCTCTGACTCTCCCCCACTAACTCTGACTCTTTTCCATGACTCTCTCTGACTCTGTTCCCCCACTCTCTCTGACTCACCCACACTCTCTCTGACTCTCCCCCACTAACTCTGACTCTTTTCCATGACTCTCTCTGACTGTTCCCTCACTCTCTCTGACTCTGCACCCCCACTCTCTCTGACTGTTCCCCCACTCTCTCTGACTGTTCACCCACTCTCTCTGAATCTGAACCCCCACTCTCTGTCACCCCACTCTCTCTGAATCTTTCCCCCCACTCTCTGACTGTTCCCCCACTCTCTCTGACTGTTCCCCCACACTCTCTGACTTTCCCCCAACTCTCTCTGACTGTTCCCCCACACTCTCTGACTGTTCCCCCACTCTCTCTGACTTTCCCCCAACTCTCTTTGACTGTTCCCCCACACTCTCTGACTGTTCCCCCAGTCTCAGACATTGCTTCCACTCTCTCTGACTCTGCTCCCACTCTCTCTGACTCTGCACCCCCACTCTCTCTGACTGTCACCCCACTCTCTCTGACTCTTTTCTCCACTCTCTCTGTCACCCCACTCTCTCTTGACTGTTCCCCCACTCTCTCTGACTCTGCTCCCACTCTCTCTGCCATGTGCTCCCCACTCTCTCTGACTCTGTCTCACTCTCTGACTCTGCTCCCCCACTCTCTCAGACTCTCCCCCCACTTTCTCTGATTGTTCCCCCACTCTCTGTCTGTTCCCCCACTCTCATACGCTGCTTCCACTCTCTCTGACTCTGCTCCCACTCTCTCTTGACTGCTTCCCCACTCTCTGTGACTCTCCCCCCACACTCTCTGACTCTTCTTCCACTCTCTCTGCTGTGTGTACCCCCACTCTCTCTTGACTGCTTCCCCACTCTCTGTGACTCTCCCCCCACACTTCCTGACTCTTCTCCCACTCTCTCTGCTGTGTGTACCCCCACTCTCTCTGACTGCACCCCCACCCTCAAACGCTGCTAACACTCTCTCTGACTCTACTCTCCCACTCTCTCTGACGCTGCTCCCTCACTGTCTCTGACTGTT
Source organism: Hemitrygon akajei (assembly GCF_048418815.1). Taxonomy (NCBI): domain Eukaryota; kingdom Metazoa; phylum Chordata; class Chondrichthyes; order Myliobatiformes; family Dasyatidae; genus Hemitrygon; species Hemitrygon akajei. The sequence continues at coordinate 68,872,605 of NC_133124.1, forward strand.
CCCCCACCTACTCAGCTCCCCCACTCACTCTGACTGTTTCCCCCACTCTCTCTGACTCTCCCCCCACTCTCTCTGACTCTCCCCCCACTCTCTCTGCCGTGTGTTCCCCCACTCTCTCTGACTGTTCCCCCACTCTCTCTGACTCTTTCCCCCCACTCTCAGATGCAGCTTCCATTCTCTCGAACTGTGCTCCCACTCTCTCTGAATCTGTTCTCCCACTCTCTCTCTCTTTTCCCCCCACTCTCTCTGACTGTTCCCCCACTCTCTGACTCAGCTCCCCTCCCTCTCTGACTCTGCACCCCAACTCTCTCTGCTGTCTGCTCCCCCACTCTCTCTGACTCTGTTTCGCCCACTCTCTCTAACTCTCCCCCCACTCTCTCTGACCCTGCTCCCCTACTCTCTCTGACTCTGCACCCACACTGTCTCTGATGTGTGCTCCCCCACTCTCTCTGACTCTGTTCCCCTACTCTCTTTGACTCTGCTCTCCCACTTTCTCTGCTGTGTTCCCCGACTCTCTCTGACTCTGTTCTAATTGTCTGAATCTGTTCCACCACTCTCTCTGACTCTGCACCCTCACTGTCTCTCTGTTTTCTCACTCTCTCAGACTCTGCTCCCACTCTCTCTGACTCCATTTCCCCACTTTCTCAGACTCTGCTCCTCTACTCTCTCTGACTCTCCCCCCACTCCCTCTGATTCTGTTCTCACTCTCTCTGACTGTTCCCCCACTCTTTCAGACCGTTCCCCCACTCTCTCTGACTCTGCTCCCCCACTCTCTCAGACTGTTCCCCCACTCTCTCTGACTCTGCTCCCCCACTCTCTCAGACTGTTCCCCCACTCTCTCTGACTCTGTTCCCCCACTCTCTGCTGTGTGCTCCCCCACTCTCTGCTGTGTGCTCCCCCACTCTTACTGACTCTGCTCCCCCACTCTCTCAGACTGTTCCCCCACTCTCTCTGACTCTGCTCCCCAACTTTCTTTGCCATGTGTTCCCCCATTCTCTCCGACTCTGTTACCTCACTCTCTCTGACTCTGTTCCCCCACTCTCTCTGACTGCTCCCCCACCCTCTCTGCTGTGTGTTCTCGGGGTGAGAAAGGTCCTCCTCAGTTCCCTTCTATAGTTCTTCCCCTTCCCCCTGAATTTACCTGTAAGAGGGGAAAGTTTCCTGCATTATCCCCTATCTCCTCCCCACATAGAATATAGTCCACAGTACACTGAACATTACAGCACAGTCAATAATTGACCCGGAAAAGCCTCTTCCTATTCCCTCTCCATCACTCCCTCCCTCCTTCTCTCTCTCCTCTTCCCTCCAACCCCCTTTCCCAATCTCACTCTCTCTTTCCTTCCCATTTTCACCCCTACTCCCTCTCCAGTGAGTTCTGATTCATTTATTTTCTGTTGCAGAGTAATGCTGAGATCCCAATCCCCAGATACATTTCCAGAGAGGCAGAGAAGCTCCGTGAGGAACGCAAGATATTTCTGGGGCAGCTTCTGGAGGAGGAGAGCTCAGCAGTGGTGAGTAGCTCTTTTCTGGGAGCCATAGTTTCTCTGATCTCAAAGCCCACTCCTGGAGCACTGAGTGCTGTACTGAATATTCCCGAAGATTGGAACCCTGTCACTGACACCCTAGTGCTGTTATGGACAAGGTTCTGTCATGGACAACGTAGTCCTGTAATGGACTGGTCCAAATATGGATAGTGGTGTCCAGAATGGGCCAGACTAATGAATGATGTGGCCCTGTGATGGCTATTGATGTCCTGTAATTGACTGGTTCTGTAATGGAGAATGTGGTCATGTAATGGACGGTAAAGTCCTGTACAGAGGATTTTGATGCCATACTGCAGCCTCGATCACAGGGTGAATGCACTATCAGAGATCTGTGGTCAGTGACTGGCACAGACCACTGTCAAGCATGAAGCAGCGGGTTGACTGAGATTGGCTACATGGTGAGTAGGGTCTGCCTGTGCACTGTTTCAGCTGGAAGAAGCAGTGCTGACCACAGATGAGGCTGTCCGCATCATCCAGGTGGCAGAACGCGGGAGACAGGGCCGCCTGCGTGCAGAGTTCATGAAGAAGATCTGGGACGAACAACAGAGGGGCAAACGCAGGAAGATGATGGCCCCCATCTCCATGGAGAGTCAAGAGGCTGCCACACTCATCCAGAAGGTAAAGGGGCAAGGGTCAACCTCTGTGTGGTGGTGGGAGGGCAAAAGGGGTGAGGATTTTTGAGGAAGGAAAGGGTCAGGGATGATGGGGAGAGAGAGGGAAAGGGTGGATTTTGATGGGTACGATGAGGCTGAACCTTGGGAAGGGATATGGGGTAGGAGTGAGGGGTGTGAGGTGGAGGGAGGAAGGAGAGGGATGGGGAGGGGTATGTAGAGAGGGAGAGAAGGAAGAGCAGAAAAGGGGAGCTGGGTGGGGAGAAGGAGGGAAGAGGGTAAAGGAAAAGGAAGAGGAAATGGGAGGGAGAGGGAGTGGGAAAGGAGAGAGACAGAGGACAAGAAAACCCTCTCATCCTGGGGATGATCCCACTGAGCCTTGTTGGGACGGCTTCCAGAGGTACAAAATCCCAGAGTGGGGCAGACGCTACACAGTGCTCCAGCTCCCAGTCTCAGCAACACCCTAAGTAGCTGGAACAGAATCTTCCCGTCCTGCAGCGGTAACCCCTCATGATGAAGACCAACACACCATTCTCCTCCTGAACCATTCGTCCAGGAGCAGTCCACCGATCCACTGGTCACCCTTCGCAAACCTCCCACTCACCCAGCCCTCTCACAGCCCCTCTCTTCCTGCTCCCCACAGGTGTGGAGGGGTTACTATCAGAGAAAGCAAACCGTCTGCGAGCGAGCCCAAGAACTTGAGCTCATCGGAATGGTGAGTGTACCCACGTGTGTGTGTGTGTGTGTGTGCGCGCGCGCACGTGGATGTGTGCATGTGGGTGTGTGCGCGTGGGTGTGGGTGTGCGCGTGGGTGTGTGTGTGTGCGCGCGCACGCACGTGTGTGTGTGTGTGTATGTGTGCATGTGCATGTGCATATGTGCTTGTGTGTCTATGTGTGTTTCTGAGCATCTACTGAGGATGTGAACAGTCCAACGTTCACTGCCCAGGGGATGTTGGGAGACAGCCCTTCCTCGGTGTGGGGAAGAGGGGTTCACAATGGAGAGAAGGACTGACCTAGTGGGGAGAGAGTCCTTGGCAGGACAGTGTGTGACATGGCACAGAAGCTGAGGGTGGTGGTGATCTCTGTCAATGGGGGGGGGGGGGGGACCTGGGAGAGTAATTGTGGTGATGGTTGGTAGATGGTGCCCGTTGCAGTCACTGTGGGGGGTGGTGGGAATGGAGGAGAGGTTGTTTGGAGGGTGCAGGTATCGTGCGTGAGGTGCGTTGTGCGTTTGTGTAGGGAAAGGATTGCTTGCTGTATTTGGGATGGTATGTTTCAGCAGTGGAGTTTTGGGGGAATGTTTGTGATGGGTGAGAGACTGGAATGTTTCATGGGTGAGGGAAAGAAATGTTTGGAGTTGGTATGAGAGGGTTGTTTGGGAGGAGAGTTTCATGGGTGGCAGTGTTTGGGGTTGGTAGGGGAGGGGAGTTTATGGTGGGTGAGGGAGGAGTGTTTCATGGTGGGTGTGTTTGTGGTTGGTTGGGGAGGGGTATTTATTGTGGGTGAGGGAGTGTGTAAGGTGTAAGGTGTGTTTGGTGTGTGGGGCAGTTCCCCTAATGTCTATGCTGTTGATCCCCTAGGGGCTGGGAAGGGAGGGACCAGTGGGGGGGGGCAGGACCACTAGAGATGGAAGGGAACCAATTGGAGGGGCAAGACCAGCACGCTGGGCTGCAGAATCAGGCAGAGCCACACCGAGGTGGTGGTTGGGGTGTGGGAGAGGGAGGGTGGGAAGGGGGGAGTGGGAGGCGGATCCTGCGGCGATCACTTACTCCCATTTGAGGAATGAATTTATTTTTGTGTTCGGTACTTGTCCCATTAGTAAGTGTTTAGTTCAGCGTTTTAAATAATTGAGTGTTCTGAATGATATTTAAAATACATTTGGGAGGCAATGAGGCAACAAAGTGCTGAGGTTTTTTTGATGGCCCGCCAGCCATCAGAGGAGGAGAGCGGCCGATGAATATTACAACCTCATTACAGGAGTCATTTGCTGTGAGCGGCGCTCGCCTAATGACAGCTCGGCGGCCCGCTCCAGCCTCCTAATGTCACCTCCATTACGGCAGCCGCAGCTTCCCCACACACAGATTGCATCCCGCTTAAAACACATTCCTTTCCCTATTAGTCCTGTCTCCATGGTAACCGGCGGGGAGATGGAAATGGTAGCAACATGGCTCCATTATACAAACTAGAAATCAGCTCTCAGCCCCCGAGCTGTAACCTGGTTCCTAACTTCACCAGAGCCTCGGCCAAAGGCATAGAATAGTTGGGGGTTAGTGGGTCACCGGGGAGAGGGGTTGTAGTGGGAGAGGCACTCCTCTGCTGGGAGGGAGATGGGGGGGTAGAACATAGACAGCAGAGCACAATGCAGGCCCTTCGGCCCACAATATTGTGCCGAACATTTAACTAACTCTAAAATCAGTTTAACCTTCCCCACATTGCCCTCCATTTTACTTTAACTACGAGCCTATCAAAAGGACTCTCAAATTTCCCTCATGTATCTGCCTCTACTACCACTCCTGGCAGCCCATTCCATGCCCCTACAACTCTCTGTATAAAAATAACTACCTCTGACACCCCTCCCTATACTTTCCTCCAAATACTTCAAAATTATTCCTACTCATATTAGCCATTCTGCCCTGGGAAAAGGTAACTGGCTGTCCACTCTAGCTATGCCTCTTATCATCTTGTACAGCTCTATCAAGTCACCTCTCATCCTCCTTCTCTCCAAAAGAGAAAAGCACTAACTCACTCAACATATCCTCATTAGACGTGCATCTAATCCAGGCAGCATCCTGGGAATCTCCTCTGCACCCTCTCTAAAGTTTTCACATACTTTCTATAATGAGATGACCAGAACTCATCACAACATTCCAAGTGTAGGCTAATCAGAGTTTGACAGGGCAGCAACATTCCTTCTGGCTCTAGAACTCAGTCCTTTGACTAATGGAGGCCAACACACCATACACCTTAAACTCTATCACATTGTGCTGCAAGTTGGAGAAATCTATGGACGTGGATCCCAAGATCCCTCTGTTCCTCCACACTGCTGGTAATCCTGCCATTAACCCTGTGCCCTGCCTTCAAGTTCGACCTTCCAAAGTGAATCACGCCACATATTTCTGGATTTAACCACATCTGGCACTTCAAAGCCCACCTCTGCATCCTATAGTGTGATGCAATTACAGTTTTGGGCATTCCAGAGTTCGGAGTTCAATTCCAGCATCATCCATAAGGAGTTTGTACGTTCTCCCTGTGAACTGTATAGCTGTCCTCCAGGTGTTCTGATTTCCTCCCTCAGTCCAAAGAGATTCTCAACCTTAGAAGTCAGGCTAAATAGCCAAGAATTTCCTTTCTTCCACCTCCCTCCCTTCCTAAATACTGGAGTGACATTTGCAATTTTCCAGTCCTCAGGAACCATTCTGTAATCTAACGATTCTTGAAAGATCATTACTAAAGCCTCCACAATCTCTTCAGAACCTTGATATGTAGTCCATCTGGCCAGGTGACTCATCTACCTTCAGATCTTTTCACTTCCCAAGCACCTTCTCCTTAGTGATAGCAACTACACTCACTTCTGCCCCCTGACACTCTCGAATTTCTGGCATACTGCCAATGCCTTCCACAGTGAATACCGATGCAAAATACTTATTCAGTTTGTCTGCCATTTCCTTGTCCCCCCCATTACTACCTCTCCAGCATCTATTTACCAGTGGTCTGATATCTATCCTTGCCTCTTTTTTTTACTCTTTCTGTATCTAAAGGAACTTTTGGTATCCTCTTTAATATTATTGGCTAGCTAACCTTTGTATCCAATCTTGTCCTTCTGTGTGACATTTTTAGTTGCCTTCTGTTGGCATTCCAGCTTCCCATTCTCTAAATTGCCTCTATTTTCACTCCATTATATACCACCCCCTCCTCTTTGGCTTTTATGTTGGCCTTGACTGCTCTTGTCAGCCATTATTCTGTCATGCTTCCTCTGGAATAATTCTTCCTCTTTGGGATAGATATATCCTGCACTTTCCCAATTGCTTCCAGAATTTCTAGCCATTGCTGCTCTGCTATCATCCCTGCCAGTGTTCTTTTCCAATCAATTCTGGCCAAGTCTTCTCTCATGCCTTTTTAATTCCCTTTACTCCCCTGTAATGATACATCTGACTTTAGCTTCTCAAATTACAGGTTGAATTCTATCATATTAAAATCACTTTATCCTGAGGGTTCCTTTACCTTAAGCTCTCTCATCAATTTTGGTTCATTGCACAACACCCAATCCAAAATAGCTGATCCCCTAGTGAGCTAAACCATGAGCTGCTCCAAAGTGCCATCTTGTAGACGTTCTAGAAATTCCCCCGTTGAGATCCAGCATCAATCTAACTTTCGCAATCTCCTGCATATTGAAATCCCCTATGACTATCGTAAAATTGCCTTTAGGCATGCATTTTGTATCTTCTGTTGTAATTTGCAGACCACATCCTTACTGTTTTGGTGTTTGTAAATAACTCCCATCATTGTCTTTTTACCCTTACAGTTCCTTAGCTCTAACCACAACAATTCAATACCTTCCAGCCCTATGTCACCTCTAATGATTTGATTTCACTTTTTACCAACAGAGCCACATCACCCCCTCTGCTTACCTGCCTGTCCTTTTGATACAATGTATATTCTTGGATGTTAAGCTCCCAGCTATAAACTTCTTCCTGCCACAACTCAGTGATGCCCAGAACATCATACATGCCAATCTGTAACTGTGCTAAAAATTCATCTAGTTTATTCCGTATACTGCAGGCATTCAAATATAACACCTCCAGTCCTGAATTCATCATCCTTTTCTGACTTTTAAATTGCAACTCATCCTATTGACTGCAATTTTGCCCTATCATAAGCCTCTCCTTGCTTGCAGTCTCACTGCACACTGCCTCTCTTTGTAAACCAACTACCTCATCCTCAGCACCATCCTCAGAACTCTGGTTCCCATTCCCTCAGCCAAATTACTTTAAACCCCCCCCTGAAAAGCTCTAGCAAACTCGCCCACAAGGATATTGGTTCCCCTCAGGTACCTTCCCCAGAAGTGGTCACAATGATCCAGAAATCTGAACCCCTGCTCCCTGCACCAGTTCCTCAGCCACTCATTCATCTGTCAATTCATCTTATTCGTAGCCTCACCGTATCCAGAGATTCCTACCCTGGAGGTCGTGATTTTCAGCTTTCTGCCCAGCTCCCTGAAATGTCTCTTCAGGGCATTCTCACTTTTTCTGAATTATGTCATTGGTGCCAATATGTACCAAGACTTCTGGCTGATCACCCCTCCCCTCGTGAATACTGTAGACCCAGTCCGAGACACCCCTGACCCTGGCACCTGGGTGGGAGGCAACATAACCTCATTTATTAACCCCTTCATTCCTGGAATCATCCTCATGAACCTCGTCTGGACTCTCTCCAATGACAATACATTCTTTCTGAGATAAGGGCCCAAAACCCCTAGTTGCAGGAGGCGAGTGGCTGGGTGACTATCAGGAGAAATGGAAATGTGAATAAACAGTTAACAAAAAGCACCCATGAGGCCATTCCCTTCAAAAATAAGTATGCCATTTTGGATACTGTTGTGGGGGAATACTACGCAGGGGAATACTACGGAGACCAGGATACTGGCACTGAGCATGGGTCCATGGTGCAGAAGGTAAAGAGGGAGAAGAGGAGAGAGGTAGTGATAGGGGACTCAATAGTCAGAGGAACAGACAAGAGAATCTGTGGACATGAACGAGACCCTTGGATGGTATGTTGCCTCTAAGGTACCAGGGTCAGGGACATATCGAATCGCTTCCACAGCATTTAAGAGAGGGAGGGGGAGCAGCCAGATGTCTTGGTACATATTGGTACCAAAGACATAGGAAGGAAAAGCAATGAGGTCCTGAAGAAAGAATTTAGAGAGCTAGGTCGAAAGCTGAGAAGCAGAACCTCCTGGGTAGTAATTTCTGGATTGCTGCCTGTGCCACACATCAGTGAGGGTAGAAACAGGATGATTTGGCAGATAAACATGAGGCTGAGGGGGACCAGTATTCTCATGGGCAGGTATGTTAGAGCTGTTGGAAAGGGTTTAAGCTACTTTGGCAGAGGGGTGGGAACCAGAGTGACGGGACTCAGGATAGGACAGATGGTAAAAAAGCAAAAATAGCGGGTAGTCAGACTGTCAGGAAGGACAGGAAGATGATAGGACATAATTTCAGTCAGCAGGGTGAGTATCAGTGCATTAGGAATGCAGAATCAAAAAGTGTAGCAAATACAGTACTTAAAGTATTATATCTCAATGCACGGAATATAAGAAATATTGTGGTTGATCTTATTACATTATTACAGATTGATGTTGTGGCCATCACTGAATCATGGCTGAATTGCTGGGAGCTGAATGTCCAAGGTTACACATTATGTTGGAGGGTTAGGAAGGTAGGCAGAGGGGGTGGCGTGGCTCTTCTGGTAAGGAATGGCAACAAATCAGTGGAAAGATGTGACATAGGATCAGAAGATGTTGAACCCTTGTGGGTTGAGTTAAGAAACTGCAAGGGTAAAAGGACCCTGATGGCAGTTATATGCAGGCCTCCCAACAGTAGCTGGGAGGTGTACCACAGATTACAACAGGAAATAGAGATGTTTAAATCTCCCATGACTGTCATATCAGGTTGGTAATGGATCTCAAGAGAGAGAGTTTGTTGAATGCCTATCGGATAGCTTTTTAGAGCAGTTTGTCGTTGAGCCTTCTAGGGGATCAGCTATACTGGATTGGGTGCTATGCAGTGAACTGGAGGCGTTTAGGGAGCTTAAGGTAAAAGAGTCCTTAGGAGCCAGTGATCACAATATGATTGAGTTCAACTCAAAATTTGATAGGGAGAAAGTAAAGTCTGATGTAGCAGTATTTCAGTAGAGTAGAGGAAATTACAGTGATACGTGAGAGGAATTGGCCAAAGTAAATTGGAAGGAGCTGCCACCAGGGATGTCAACAGATCAGCAATGGCATGACTTTCTAAGAAAAATGAGGAATGTGTAGGACAGATGTATTCCAAAAATGAAGAAATACTCAAATGGCAAAATAGTACAACCATGGCTGACAAGGGAAATCAAAGCTATTGTAAAAACAAAAGAGAGGGCATAAAACAAAGCAAAAAATATTGAGAAGATGGAGGATTGGGAAGCTTTTAAAAACCTTTGAGAGCAACTCAAAGAATCATTAGAAGGGATAAGATGAAATATGGAAGCAAGCTAGCAAACAATATCAAAGTGGATAGTAAAAACTTTTTCAAGTATGTAAAAAACAAAAGAGTGATGAGGGTGGATATAGGACTGCTAGAATATGAGGCCTGAGAAATAATAATGGGGGACAAGGAGATGGCAGATGAACTAAATGAGTACATTGCATCGGTCTTCACTGTGGAAGACACTAGTGGTGTGCTAGATGTTGTAATGTATGAAGGGAGAGAAGTGAGTGCAGTTACTATTAAAAAGGGAGAAGTTGCTCAAAAAGCTGAAAGACCTAAGGGTACAAAAGTCACACAGAACAAATGAACTGCACCCCCTAGGGTTCTGAAAGAGGTAGCTTTAGAGCTTGTGGAGGCATTAGCAATGATTTTTCAAAAATCATTAGACTCTGGCATGGACTCTCATGTTATTAATTTTCAAAAATCATAGACTCTTCCCGTTTAGATAATAGTCTGCACTTTTGTTCCTTTTACCAAAATGCATTATCATACATTTTCCAACATTTTATTCCATCTGCCACTTTTTTGCCCATTCCTTCAATTTGTCTAAGTCCTGCTGCAATTGCATTGCTTCCTCAGCACTACCTACCCCTCTACCTATCTTCATATCATCTGCTAACTTTGCCACAAAGCCATCAATTCCACTATCTAAATCATTGACAAACAATGTCAAAAGTACTGGTCCCTGAGGAATACCACTAGTCATTGCCAACCAACCAGGAAAGGCCCTCTTTATTCCCACTCACTGCCTCCTGCCTGTCAGCCATTCATCTTTTTCTACATGCCAGTATCTTTCCTGTAACACCATTGGATTTTATCTTGTTAAGCAGCTCTATGTGAGGCACCTTATCAAATGCCTTCTGAAAATCTAAGTAAATGATATCCACTGCCCCTCCTTTGTCCACCCTGCTTGTTACTTCCTTGAAGGATTCTAACAGATTTGTCGGGCGAGATTTCCCTTTACAGAAACCATGCTGACTTTGACTTATTTTATCATTAGTCTCCAAGTATCCCCAAAACCTCGTCCTTAATAATGACTCCAACAACTGAGGTCAGGCTAGCTGACCTATAATTTCCTCTCTTTTGTCTTCCCTTCTTAAAAGTAGAGTGACATTTGCAACTTTCTAGTCCTCTGGGACCACGCCAGAATCAAATGATTCTTAAAAGATCATGACCAATGCATCCAGTATCTTTTCAGCCACCTCCTTCAGGACTCTCGGATGTAGTCCATCTGGTCCTGGTGACTTAACCACCTTAAGACCTTTCAGTTTGCCTCGCACTTTTTCCTTTGTAATGGCAATGGCACTCACTCCATTCCTCTTCACCTCTCTTCCCTCCTGATCCACAGCACCAGACTCAGTGCCAGAGACCCAGTCACTGTGGCTTGCCCTGGTAGGTTATCCCCCTGAACAGTATCCAAAGTGGATTACTTTTTATTGAGGGAATTGGCCACAGTGATGCACTGCACTGACTGCCCATTTCCCTTCCTTCTCCTGAGTCAGCCCATTAACCTGCCTCCTGCAACCTAGGGGTGACTACCTCCCTGTAGCTCCAAACTATCACTTCTTCATTCTCCTGTATGAGCTGAAGCTCATCGAGCTGCAGCTCCAGTTCCTTAATACATCCTCTGAGGAGCCACCACTCGGTGCACCAGGTGTAGATGTGATTATCCTGGTTCTGATCCATTGATAAAGTGGGCAGATGGAATTAATGCTGATACTCTTTTGGAGGACTATTTGAGGGTAGAACAAAGACCATGAATGGTAGGGCCTGAGAGAACACTGAGGAACAGGAAGACCTTGGTCTACATGATGGCAGTGATAGTGAAGAAAGGAAACAGGAAACTTGCCTTCATTAGCTGGGGCAAGAGCAGAGAGCTTAAAGTACAACTTTATAAAATATCATTCGGGCCTCAGCTGGAATATTGTACACAGTTTTGGTCACCACACTGTAGGAAGGATGTGATTGCACTGGAGGTTCCTTCACACATCACAAGTCAAGTCAAGTTTATTGTCATTTAACTACAAACATTTGTATATATGTGTATAACATATATAATGTATATAGAAACAAGACAATGTTTCTTCAAACTAGGTGTAAAACACATCACACACGATACCTTATGCAGGTAAGGAGAAAATCTACAGATGACTCACACATAAATAACAAACTAAAGTATATTAATATCAAATATTGTAAGGTACAGAACAGATTAACCAGTGAAACTTCAAATACAATGCGGCCAGGAGTTCAGAAGCCTAATGGCCTGGGGGAAGAAATTGTTTCTCATCCTGACTCTTCTTGTTTTTATGTATCACAGTCTTCTGCCTGATGGTAGGAAGTTAAAGAGGATACTGGATGGATGGGTGGGATCCTTAATAATACTAAATATGGTCTGGTCACCGAATTATAGGAAAGATGTCAACAAAATAGAGAGCGTACAGAGAAGATTTACTAGAAAGTTACCTGGGTTTAGCACCTAAGTTACATGGAAAGATTGAACAAGTTAGGTCTTTATTCTTTGGACCGTAGAAGGTTGAGGGGGGACTTGATAGAGGTATTTTAAATTATGAGAAGGATAGATAGAGTTGATGTGGATAGGCTTTTTCCATTGAGAGTAAGGGAGATTCAAACAAGAGGACATGATTTGAGACCTAGGGGGCAAAAGTTTAAGGGTAACATGAGGGGAAATTTCTTTACTCAGAGTGGTAGCTGTGTGGAATGAGCTTCCAGTAGAAGTGGTAGGGGCAGGTTCAGTATTGTCATTTAAAGTAAAATTGGATAGGTATATGGACAGGAAAGGAATGGAGGGTTATGGGCTGAGTGCGGGCCAGTGGGACTAGGTGACAGTAAGCGTTCGGCACTGACTAGAAGGGCTGAGATAGCCTGTTTACGTGCTGTAATTGTTATATGGTTATTTCAGTGCCAGAAATCTGGGTTCAGTTCCACTGTTGTCTGTATTGAGTAGTGCAGGCTCACTGGGCCAGAAGGGCCTGATACTGTGCTGTATCTCTGACTGACTAACTTGTTTGCCACCACTGATGTAAGACTCACTGGCCTATAATTCCTAGGGTTATCACTATTACAATATCCTTATTGAACAAAGGAATAACATTTGCCACCCTCTTATCTTCTGCCACTACTCCTATGGACAGTGCAGACACAAAGATCATCGTCAAGGGTGTAGCAACCTCTTGACTCACTTCCTATCTATCTTACATATCTATATATCTTAACATTTTTCAGAATTTCCAGCATATCCTTTCTTAACGTCGACATATTCCAGTATATCAGTGTGTTCTAAGCTGACCACATTTTTCAAAGTCCCTCTCAATGGTGAATACTGAAGCAAAGTATTCATTAAGGACCCCACCTCCACCACTACCACCTCCTCCGACTCCAGGAACATTTCCTCTTTTATCCCTGATTGGTCCTACCTTAATTCTAGTCATCCACCTTTTCTTCATGTATGTCTAGAACACCTTGGGGTTTTCCCTAATCCTACTTGCCAAGGCCTTCTCATATCGCTCTTCCTCTTGACTAGATGTTCCACGTCTCTTGTCAACCATGGTTCCTTCACCCCACCATCCTTTCCCCGCATCAATGAATCAAACCTATACAGAACCCCTGTAAAATGCTCCCCAAACAACCTCCACTTTTCTGTTGTGAATTTTCTTGAGTACACCCATTCCCAATTCACCATAAGATCCTAAGACATAGCAGCAGAATTAGGCCACTTGGCCAATCAAACCTTCTCTGCCATTCCATCACAGCTGATTTATTATCCCTCTCAGCCCCATTCTCCTGCCTTCTCCCTGAAACCTTTGACATCCTGATCAACAAAGAACCTATCAACTTCTGCTTTAAATATACTCAAATGACTTGGCCTCCACAGCAGTCCATAGCAATAAATTCCATAAATTCAACACCCTCTGGCTGAAGAAATTCCTTCTCATCTCTGTTCTAAATGGGCATCCGTCTATTCTGAAGCTGTGCTCTCTGGTCCTAGACTAACCGACTATAAGAAACATTCTCTCCACTTCCACTGACTATTCCTTGTAATATTCAATAGGTTTCAATGAACTCCCCCCCCCCCCACCATTCTTCTAACCCCAGCCAGTACAAGCCCAGAGCTATCAAACACTCCTCACACATTAACCCTTTCATTCCTGTGATCATTCTCATGAACCTCCTCTGGACCCTCTCCAATGCTAGCACATCTGTTAATTAAGAGGCCCTCCTTGGAGAGGTACATGGATGAGAGGTGTATGGAGCGATATGGTCCAGGTCAGTGGGACTAGGCAGAAAAATGGTTCGGCACAATCAAGAAGGGCCAAAAGGCCTGTTTCTGTGCTGTAATGTTCTATGGTTCTAACTGCTCACAATACTCCCAGTGCAGTCTGACCAATACCTTATAAAGCCTCGGCATCACATCATTGTTCTTATGTTCTAGTCCTCTTGAAATGAATGCTAACATTGCATTTGCCTTCCTTATCACCAACTTAACCTGTAAGTTAACACATAGGGAATCCTGCACGGGGTCTCCCAAGTCCCTTTGTACCACTGATTTTTGAATTTTATCCCCATTTAGAAAATAATCCATGCCTTTCTCCCTTCCACCAAATTGCATGACCATACACTTCCCTACACTATATTCCATCTGCCACTTCTTCGCCCAGTTTCATAATCTGTCCAAGTCCTTCTGCAGACTCCCTGCATCCTCAACACTACCTGCCCCTCCATGTATTTTTGTACCATCTGCAAACTTGGCCACAAAGTCATTAATTCCATCACCAAAATTGTTGACGGATGATGTGAAAAGAAACAGTCACAATACTGAACCCTGCAAAACCCAACGTCACCAGCAGCCAACCAAAATAGGCTCCTTTTATTTCCATTCTTTGCCTGCTGATGTCAGCTAATCTTCTATCCATGCTAGTATCTTTCTTGTAATATCATGGGCTTTTATCTTGTTAAGCAACCTCATGTGTGGCACCTTGTCAAAGGCCTTCTAAAAGTCCAAATATACAACATCCACTATATCACCTTTATCTATCCTACTCATAATCTCCTCAAAGAATTCCAACAGGTTCATCACGCCTTCTGAAAATCCAAGTACTCAACATCAACTGATTCTCCCTTGTCTATCCTGCCTGTTATTTCCTCAAGGAATTCCAACAGATTTGTCAGGCAAGATCTCCCCTTAAGGTAACCATGCTGACTTTGACCTATTTTATCATGTGCCTCCAAGTACCCTGAAACCTTACCCTTAACAAAGGACTCCAACATCTTCCTAACCACAGAAGTCAGGTTAACTGACCTATAATTTCCTTTCTTCCGTCTCCCCTTTTAAATAGTGGAGTGATATTTGCAATTTTCCAGTCCTCAGGAACCATTCCAGAATTTAACGATACTTGAAAGATCATTACTAATGCTTCCACTGTTCTATTCAGCTCCCTCTTTCAGAACCCTGGGGTGTAGTCCATCTGGTCCAGGTGACTTATCTACCTTCAGACCTTTCAGTTTCCAAGCACCTTCTTCTTAGTAATAGCAACTTCACTCACTTCTGCCCCACTGACACTCTCGAATTTCTGGCATACTACTTGTGTTTTCCACAGTGAAAACTGGTGCAAAATACTTATTACGTATGTCCACTATTTCTTTGGCCCCATTAGTACCTTTCCAGTGTCATTTTCCAAATCCACTCTTGCCTCTTTTCTAAAAAAACTTTCTTTTATATTATTGGCTGGCTTGCCTTCGTATTTCATCTGTTCTCTCCTTATGGTTTTTTTAAGTTGCCTTCTGTTGTAAAAACCTCCAAAGTCCTCTAACTTCCCACTAATTTTTGCTATATTATATGTCCTCTCTTGTGCTTTTATGCTGTCATTGACTTCCCTTGTCAGCCACTGTTGCCTTACTCTCTCTTTAGAATACTTTTTCATCTTTGGGATGTATCTTGCACCTTCTGAATTGCCCCCAGAAATTCCAGCCTTTGTTGTTCTGCCGTCATCCCTGCTAGTATCCCCTTCGAATCAGCCTTGGCCAGCTACTCACTCATACCTCTGCAATTCCCATTACTCCATACTAATACTGATACATCTGACTTTATTTTCTCCCTGTCAAACTGCTGGGTGAATTCTATCATTATGATCAGTGTCTCCCAAGGGTTCCCCTACCTTAAGGTCCCTAATCAAATCCAATCCAGTATTGCCTTTCCCCTGATGGGCTCAACCACAAGCTGCTTTAAAAAGCCATCTCGTAGGTATTCTACAAATACTCTCTCTTGGGATCCAGTACCAACCTGATTTTTCCAATATATTTGCATATTGAAATCCCCAATGATTATCATAACATTGCCCTTATTACCTGCCTTTTCTATTTCCTGTTGAAATTTATACCCTACATCCTGGCTGCTGTTCGGGGACCTGTATATAGCTCCCATCAGGGTCTTTTCACCCTTGCAGTTTCTTTACTCTACCCACAACGATTCTACACCTTACAATCCAATGCCAGCTCGTTCTCAGGATTTCATTTATTATTTTACCAACATAGCCGCACCACCCCCTCTGCCTACCTACCTGCCTTTTGATACAAGGTGTATCCTTGGATGTTAAGCTCTCAACTATGATCTTCTTTCAGCTACATCTCAGTGATGCCCATATCATACCTGTCGATCTTTAACTGTGCTACATGATCATCTATCTTATTTTGTATACTTTGTGTATTTAAGTATAACACATACATTCATCACCCTTTTCGATTTTGCCATGTTACACTGCAGCTCATCCCACTGACTGCAATTTTGCCCTGTCCTTCCTCACAGTCTCACTACACACTGCATTGACTTTATCAGCTGCCCCTCCTCAGCCCTATCACTCCAGTTCCCAAACCCTTGCCAACTTAGTTTAAAGTTGAACTAAGTCAAACCTGCTACAGCATGAATGATAATTCTATTATACCCTCCCCCAATTAAATACTTTCTCATGCCATCAGCTCCTATCTCTGTCCAAGGGTATGACAAAGGTCAGGAAGTTGTGGTCACTGTTTCCAAAATGCTGACACACTGAGAGATCTGACATCTGACCAGGTTCATTGCCTGGTACTAGATCCAGTATAGCCTCTCCTCCAATCAGCCTGTCTGCATGTTATATTATGAATTCTTCCTGGACACACCTAACACATTCTGTGCCATTTTTTGTACTAAGGAGGGGGCAATCAGTATCAGGGAAGCTGAAGTCACACATGGCAACAACTCTGTTATTTCTGTATATTTCAAAAATGTGTCTTTATCGATGAATGCTGGCAGTAGAGTGATTGCTCCCTTCCTTTTACTGACTTCCACCCACACAGACTCAGAAGAAAATCCCTCCAGGACATCTTCTCTTTCTACACCTGATAAGCAATGCCACTTCCCAACCTCTTTCACCTCTTTCCTTGTCTCTTTTGAAATATCTAAACCCCAGAACATCCTGCAGCCATTACTGTCCTTGTAACAGCCAAGACTCTGTAATGGTCACAGCATCATAGTTCCATGTACTGATCCGTACTCTAAGTTCATCGCCCTTGTTCCTGATACTTCTTGTATTAAAATAGACAAACTCCAGCCCAGCCAACTGATTGCAGTTACGCACCTCCCACTGCCTATCCTCCCTTCCAGCCCCTCCACACAGTATACCAAGGTAGCAGGGTGGGATGATGCCTGGGAGAGAGAGGTCTCCTGAGAGGGATGGAGGGAAGGAATGACCCCTAGAAAGGAGTATCACTCCTCTGGATGGAGGGAAGTGATAGTGGGATAGTCACCCCTGGGAGGGAGGAAAGGGTCAGTCCTGGAGAGGTGGGAGAGAAGGAGAGAGGGGGTTATCACTGCTGGCAAGGATGAAACTGACCGTTGGGAGGGAAGAGAATCATTTCCAGGAAGGTTGGCAAGGGTGACACTTGGTAGGGAGAGAAGGGTAACTCCTGGGAGGGAGAGGAGGAACAGGGTGACCCTGGGAGAGAGGAGTTCACTCCTGGAGAGGGATGGAGAAGAGGGTGACCCCTGGTTTGGAGAGAGTGAACAGGCAACAGGAAGGAGTTGCTCACCCCCTCTCACTACTGTGTGCTGAGGAGATGATGGTTGCTCTGACTTCAGTTTCAGTTCCATTCCTTCTCTGCTCCACACCTTCCTCCCCCCACTAGTCCATTGGCATCCATGGATCCCCACAGCCCCACAGAATTCCAGAGGGACCACCCTCAGAGAGGAAGAAAGAGACCCCTACCCCCAGGGGAGACCCAGAGGCGCCACCTGCTGGAGCTCAGAGGGTCAGACAGTGTCAGTGTGGGGTGGGGGGAAGAATCTTGAGATCTGCAGGTCATATCTGTCATTCCTCCCCCCAGATGAGAGGACACTGTAAATCTGCCTCATCCGTGTTTCCCATTCTCCCCCTCAGGAACGTCACACTGAGCTTCACACATTACACCCACCCCCGGAACCATCCTCAATCCTCTCCCCACTGCCCTCTACAGACAGAGTGACAGGGAGAATTGAAGTGGATACAGTGTGGGATCTCTGATGTTACCCCCTCCTGTTCTCAGAATGCCTCCAGTTCTCCCACCCATCCACATGCTGGGATCTGCTGGGGCAGACTCAGGGGTGTGGGGTGGAAGTGGGAGGCAAGGGCCTGTTTTACTTCTTGTGTGTGGCTGCAGGTCCCCAGGTGGACCAGATCAGTGGTGTGAGGGGTCTCATGCAGCAAGGGGCTGAGGCTGGAAGGTGAGGACCTGTTTTAAGCCATGTGTGTGTTTACAGGTCCCCAGTGTGGACACAGAGGAGCCGGGAGCTGCCTCGGTGGCAGCGGAGGAGGCTGCAGAAAGGATGCATGAGTTACAGCAGCGGCACTGGGTAGAGTTCGTCAGAGACCAAGACCGCATCAAGCAGCTGGTGATGGACACGGAGGGTCCCAACATGAAGGAGACCCTCAAGGACCAGATCCGCAAATGGTTCATTGAGTGCTGGTGAGCCCACTCTCTTTCATCGGGACTCCACCTCCACACCATGGGAAATCCCCAGAGCCAGGCAGCATGTCATAGGATAAGGGGGGACAAAGAGGGAGGGTGGAGATGGTGAAGTTCCACCTTGGAGGATGGGGCTGACATTTCTACTGGTCAGGAGAAACTCTGAGTGGATTTCTGCATGGAAGGGGTAAGGAGGGGGAGGAGATGAGTGTGGGACCAGGAGTGGAAAGAGGGAAGAAGGAAATGGGTGAGAGACCAAGTGTAGAAGGGAAGAAAATGTGTGACAGATTAATAGGAGTAGGAGAAAAGGGATGGGCGAGGGGCCTGGGGTTGAAGGAAGGGGAATAGTGAGGGGCCTGGTATTGTAGGTTGGAAGGGGATGGGTGAGGCACCTGAGGTTGGAGGGGGAAAAGGGATGGGTGAGGCACCTGAGATTGGAGGGGGAAAAGGGATGGGTGAGGGGTCTGGGGTTGGAGGAGAAAAGGGATGGGTGAGGGGCCTGGGGTTGGAGGGGGAAAAGGGATGGGTGAGGGGTCTGGGGTTGGAGGGGGAAAAGGGATGGGTGAGGGGTCTGGGGTTGGAGGAGAAAAGGGATGGGTGAGGCACCTGAGGTTGGAGGGGGAAAAGGGAATGGTGAGGGGTCTGGGGTTGGAGGAGAAAAGGGATGGGTTAGGGGCCTGGGGTTGGAGGAGAAAAGGGATGGGTGAGGGGCCTGGAGTTAGAGGGAGGAAGGAGATGAGTGAGGGCCTTGAGGGAGGGAGGAAGGGGATGGGTAAAGGACCAGGGGTTGGAGGGAGGAAGGAGATGGGTGAGGGCCTTGAGAGAGGGAGGAAGGAGATGGGTGAAGGCCTGGAGGGAGGGGCGATGGTTTGCTGAGGTCTGGTCACAATGCAGGTGTGGGTGCCAGCAGCAGATCAACTTCATTAAGATGGATTTGGGTTTACATCTATTACAAACTGGTGAAACATCAGGATAGAAGCTGTGCAACTTTTCTTTGGAATAATGGAGTCTATGTGTTGTTTTAAACTGTTTAAGTCTGTGTCTGACGTTGACCGAACAATCATGTAAACTCTTTAAACACTCATCCCAGACCTCTTCTGTCAGTTCTATACCCAATTCATCCACCCATGCCTATTTAAGATCTGCAGTGTTCACCTGAGCTCCATTATGTAGGATCTGATAAAAATAGGATAAGGCCCTACGAGTAACCAGATCAAATTTATTTATTGCCGACAGGGACTCATGTTTGTCTAAAACTTTGAAATTAGGTATATATTTCCTAACATAATCTCAAATTTGTAAATATCTAAAAAAAACTAGAGGTAGGGATATTGTAAACTGCTTGTAACTGCACAAATGTAACTTGTCACATTCATTCTGGTCATGTTGTAAGCTTTACGCATACTGGAAAAGTACTGTTCTCTGTTTCTCTGAGGCTTATGGGAAGCAGTGGAAACCAGGCCCACTCATAGCCATCCTTGGAGCAACAAGCTCCCTATCATCAGCTAATAAGTATGAAAAAATGGCTGTATTGTTTGGAATGGTGATTGCTAAGAAGTTAATCCTGCAAATGTGGAAAATGGACTCTGTGCCTATGTACAATCTGTGGCTGAGAGAACTGGCAAATACTTTACATTTGGAGAGACTGAGACTATGTAATGAGGACAGAGGAAACATCTTTGAAAGGATATGGGGCATTGTGTTGGACTTTCTTATGGGGTGAGGAGTGAAGTTTTTTTGGTGCGGTGCACATGTTTACTTTTGCCTTTATATTATTCTCCCTTTTGATGCTCAATATTTAATTTGATTTTGTTATGGTCGTGGTTTTTGTGGATGTGCTGTTTTTTTTTGTTTGTTAAAAAAAAGATGGATTTGGGGAGAGGGGAAGTAGAGTTCCACTCCCACTCTAGGGCTCACCATTCTGCTTCTCCCCCTGGGGCAGTGGTTGGGTTAGGTGGGAGTGGGTGGGTTTAATCTTCTGCCCCTCCCCATCATCCCCTCCCTCACCCTCCCCCCTCCCACACCTCTCTCCTTCCAGCCCCTCACACTGCTCTCTGTTTTTCCCACAGTAATTCCACCGGCAAATTCCCTGATTTTCCCAGTGTGGAACAAGGTGGCTCAGAGATCATCTTCACCGAGAACACACCAGAGCAGGTCCTGTCTGAGCCAGGAATGGGCATCAGGGGGAGTGTGGGGGGGTGGGTGGTCAATGTGTGGTTGCATTAGAACCATAGAGTCAATGTGAATAGAACACATTCCGCCCCAACCAAAACACCCACCGAGCTAATCTCAATTTCCTGTGCTAGGGTCATATCCGTTCAAGCCTTGTCCCTCCATGTACCCATCCAAGAGCTTCCTAAGCGATATATTGTACCTGCCTCAACCACTTCCGCTGACTGTTCATCCCATATACTCACCACCCTCTGTGTGAAAAGGAGCCCCTCAGATCCCTTTTAAATCTGCCTCCTTTTACCTAAAATCAATGGCCCAAGTTTTAGACTTCCCTACCCTGAGGAAAAGATCATTACTATCCACCTTTTCCTATGCCCCTCATAATGTCATAATGGCAATAAGTTTGCTCCTCATTCTCCTACATTCCAGGGAATGAAGACATAGCCTGGCCAATCTCTCTCTAGAGCACAGACCCTCTCGTCCAGTCAATGTCCTCATAAATCTTCTCGGCGCTCTTTCCAGTTTAACCACTTTTTTGCCTATAACTGTGTGATTAAAACCGTGCTTCAAATACAGCCTCACCAATGACTTATGCAACTGCAACAGCAAGTTCCAACTTCTCTACTCATTGTCCTGACATTACTGGGGTGTGCGTGTGTTTGTCTGTGTGCGTGTAGCAGTTGTAGAAGCTACGGTTTAGGGTTGCGCCTGGGATTGGGACTGGGGCTGGGATCAGGGTTGGTTTGGGGTCAGATTCAGTCTGAGTTACTGGGGCCGTGAGAGGAATAGGAAGACAGATGTGTGTTGACTCTGCTAACATCTGGAATTGCTGTTGCAGTTATTGGCTGAAATGGCAGCAGAAGCTGAGGAGAAGGAACGTCAGGCAGCAAATAAACGTTCCAAGAAGGAGACAGTGCCTCAGGAGAAGAAGAGTGCAGAGGTGAGGCTGTGTTCACATGTTGAATGCTGTATCCTCCACTCAGCACACAGTGTACAGGACTGTGTCATGGCCTGTACGCAGGGCATCAGGGCATACAACTACATTGAACTGCTGACACTAAATAACAAGTTTCGTGACCCATGTTAGTGTTAATAACCCTGATTCTGATTTGAGACCATAAGATATAGGAGCAGAATTAGACCAATTGGCCCATTGAGTCTGCCCCACCATTTCATCATGGCTGATCCAATTTTCCTCTCAGCCCCAATCTCCTGCCTTCTCACCGTATCCCTTCATGCCTTGACTAGTCAAGAATCTATCAACCTCTGCCTTAAATATATCCAATGACTTGGTCTCTACAGGTGCCTGTGGAAACAATTTCCACAGATTCTCCACGTTCTGGCTCAAGAAATTCCTCCTCACCTCTGTTCAAAAGGATGCCCCTCTATTTTGACGCTATGTCCTCTGGTCTTAGACTCCATAAAAAAAATCCTCTCCACATCCACTCTATTGAGGCCTTTCAACATTCAATGGGTTTCAATGAGGTCACCCCTCATTGTTTTGAATTCCAATGAGTAGAAGCTCAGAGCCATGAAACACTCCTCATATGACAAGTCTTTCAATCTCGGAATCATTTTTTTTAACCTCCTTTGAACTCTCTCCAATATCAGCACATCCTTTCTAAGATAATGAGCCCCAAACCACTCACAAATTCCAAGTGAAGTCTCACCAATACCTTATAAAGCCTCAATATTACATCCTTGCTCTTATACTGCAGATGGAGTTCAACCCAGATAAGTGTGAAGTGGTTCATTTTGGTAGGTCAAATATAATGGCAGAATATAGTATTAATGGTAAGACTCTTGGCAGTGTGAAGGATCAGAAGGATCTTGTGGTCCGAGTCCATAGGACACTCAAAGCTGCTGAGCAGGTTGACTCTGTGGTTAAGAAGGCATACGGTGTATTGGCCTTCATCAATCATGGGATTAAGTTTAGGAGCCAAGAGGTAACATTACAGCTTTATTCGACCCTGGACAGACCCCACTTGAAGTACTGTGCTCAGTTCTGGTCACCTCACTACAGGAAGAATGTGGAAACCATAGAAAGGGTGCAGAAGAGATTTACAAGGATGTTTTCTGGATTGGGGAGCATGCCTTATGAGAATAGGTTGAGTGAATTCGGCCTTTTCTCCTTGGAGCGATGGAAGATGAGAGGTGACCTGATAGAGGTGTATAAGATGATGAGAGGCATTGATCATGTGGATAGTCAGAGGCTTTTTCCCAGAGCTGAAATGGCTAGCATGAGAGGGCACAGTTTTAAGGTGCTTGGAAGTAGGTACAGAGGAGATGTTAGGGGTAAGTTTTTTACACAGAGAGTGGTGAGTGGTGAGAATGGGCTGCTGATGATGGTGGTGGAGACAGATAAGATAGGGTCTTTTAAGAGACTCCTGGATAGAGGGCTATGGGTAACCCTAGGTAATTTCTAAGGTAAGGACATGTTTGGCACAGCTTTGTGAGCCAAAGGGCCTGTATTGTGCTGTAGGTTTTCTATGTTTGTCCTATCTTGTCCTATGTCACCAAGTAGTCCATAACCTCATCCTTAACAACTGACTCCACTGAGGTCAGGTTAACAGGTCTATAATTTCCTTTCTGTTGCCTTCATCCTTTCTTAAAGAGTGGACTGACATTTGCCAGAGTCCAATGATTTTTGAAAGATCTTTGCTAATGCCTCCAATATCTCTAACGCTGTCTCTTTCAGAACCCTGGGGTACAGTTCATCTGGTCCAGGTGACTTATGTCCCCACAGTTTTCAGCTTTTTGAGCACCTTGTCTCTTGTAAAGTAACTGCACTCACTTCTCTCCCTTCACACACTACAACATCTGGCACACTGTCAGTGTCTTCCACAGTGTCTATCTCCTTGATCCCTGTTATTATTTCTTGGGCCTCATTTTCTAGTTATCCTATATCCACCCTTATCTCTTTTTTTTACACATTTGAAAAAGCTTACTATCCACTTTGATACTGTTTGCTAGCTTGATTTCATATTTCATCTTTTCCCTTCTAACGATTCTTTCAGTTGCTTTGTAGGCTTTTAAAAGTTTCCCAAACCTCACTAATTTGTGCTTTGTTGTATGCCCTCTCTTTTGTTTTTACATTAGCTTTGACTTCCCTTGTCAGCCATGGCTGTACTATTTTGCCATTTGAGTATTTCTTCACTTTTGGAATACATCTGTCCTGCACGTTTCTCATTTTCCCAGTAAGTCTCGCCATTGCTGTTCTGCTGTCATCCCTGCCAGAAGCTCCTTCCAATTTACTTTGGCCAACTCCTCTCTCATACCACTGTAATTTCCTTTACTCCACTGAAATACTGCTATGTCAGAATTTATTTTCACCCTATCAAATTTCAAATTCAACTCAATCATATTGTGATCACTGGCTCCTAAAGGCTCTTTTACCTTAAGCTCCTTAATCACCTCCAGTTCATTACATAACACCCAATCCAGTATAGCTGATCCCCTAGCAGGCACATCGATAAATTGCTCTAAAAAGCTATCTCATAGGCATTCAACAAACTCTCTCTCTTGAGATCCATTACCAATCTGATATGATAGTCAAGGGAGGTTTTAACATCAATCTGCATGTTAAAATCTTCCATGAATATCATAACATTGCCCTTTGACACACCTTTTCTATTTCCTGTTGTAATCTGTGGTACACATCCCAGCTACTGTTGAGAGGCCTGCATAAGTTATTCTGTCTGGAATTATGAATTGAAATAACAAATATGGGTGATTTCAAAATAATAGTCTGTGGTGGGGAAATTTCATGATAATTTCCATGATCAGCAGCCCAAATTCCATAAGGTACACACAAAAGTATTCAGGAAGCAAAATCTGTGTTGTCCAATGTAACCAAAAGGTAGATGTAGGTAAGGCAGTGGATGTTGTCAATTTTGACTTTACAAGGCTTTCAACAAAGTAGGGCATATGGTTGGTTGGTCTGGTAAGTTAGATCTCATGGAATCCAGAGAGAGCTAGTTGGATGGATTCAAAATTAACTCTAGTTAGGAAGCAGAGAAAGGTGGTTGAAGACAGTTTCTTGAAATGGAGCCTGGTGACTAGATATGTGCCAGAGGGATTGGTGTTGGGACCCTTGTTTTTCATTATTTATATGTGTTTTGGATGCAAATGCACAAGGCTTGATCAATTAGTTTGCAGATGACACAAAATTAGGGGGTGTTGTTGACAGAGCAGATGGTTGCCATAGATTACATGCATTGATCAGATAGGGAAATGGGTTCAGCAGTGACAAATGGGTTTCAATACAGGTAAGTGTGAGGTGATGTAGCTTGGAAAGTCAAAGCTGTGTAGGACTTGTATTATGGAACAGAGGGACCTAGGGGTACAGTGCATAGTTCATTGAAAGTGGTGTCACAGGTAGACATGGTGGAAAAAATGGATACCCTCTTATAGGAAGGACATAATCAGACTAGAAACAGCACCATGCTGTGTGAAGTCTTTCTCGTACAGTACACAGGTCCAAGTGTTGCATTGTGGGTTATGCTTACAGTAATACACCTGTGCACTGCACTGTGTGCTGAGTTTACCAAACACAGGTCCGTGCATTGTGTTGTGTGCAGTGTTGACAGTGCAAGGTATTGTGTACTGTAGACACTACACACACTGCAGTACACACTGCACTGTGTACAATGTTTACAGTACACAGGGGCCATGTACTGAGTTGCGTAGAGTGTTTACAGTACATAGAATTGTGCATATGGTAGATAATAACTTCTGTGTGCTTTGTGATTTCAGCCCAAACCAGAGGGTATCTCCAAGTTCCTCTCTGATATTGCCCAGGAACACAAAATATACACAGGTACACAGCACAATGACTCTGGGCAGAGAGGAGTGGGTGTACCTAGGTCAGGTCGGTGGGTCTGGATTCAGAATTAGCCCCTTTGTCCCATCTCTCCTGTGCTGACTATGGTGAATATCTACACTGGTCCCATTGCCTATGTTTGCCCACATCCCTCATCACCTTCCCTCTGAATGTACCCGTCCATCTGTCTAACACTGTCATTGTAGCCCTTCACCACCCCTTCTGGCAGCTCATCCCACACACCTACCATTTTCTGGATGAAGTTACCCTCATCCCCTTTGAGTTTTACCTTCTAATGTGCCCTCAGGCTGAGGACAACCCACCCACAGGACAACCTGTCTGATCTCCAGCCCACAAGGGGCCACCCTCTCAAGGGGAGGGCCCTTCCCCCGGTTCCCACTGAGATGCCCCACCCAGGAGAAGAGTGAGATCCAGTGGTGCCCACTATGGGGAGAGGTCAGGGGAGCAGAGTGAGGTTGTTTGGTAAGGAATCAGGGGTGTTGCTGCAATGGTCAGGGGGTAGGGGGATCAGAGGACTTGGGTGGCAGGGTCAGGGGAGGGATAGCAAGTGGGGGAGGCATGAGGGTCAAGAGGTCAGTGACAATCCCTGACCAGTTCATCTCTCCCAGACAGGGGTTGGATGGATGGGTCGGGGACCAGGGAGGGGAGTTTGGAGTCAGGGGTTAGGGAGGTGAGGTGTGTTCAACGGTCAGATGGAATGGGTTAGGGGTTGGAGAGGAGGAGGTGGTTGAATCAGGTTGATGGGGTCAGGGGTCAGGGTTTAGGGAAGGGAGGAGGGGGTACAGGGGTTGGAGATGAGCACTGACCACTCCCTCTACCCCAGCCGTGTGGAAGGGACGGGACGACTCCTCCAACTTGCAGCAGCAACACGATGTGGAGCTGGAGAAGGAGGTGAAGAGGAAAGAAGTGGAGGCGGAGATCCGTCAACAGGTACTGACCCACTGATTCACACCAGCAGGGACACACCAACATATAGGAGAAAGGATACCAGCAGGAAGGGAGAGAAAGGAACTCAGTAAAAAAATGTATTTATTCCAGTGTTCAAGGTTTAACAGGTAAAGCAGACAAACTCAGTGTGAATTGGCTCTGAGGAGTGGGATGTTCCAGTCATAGCAGAAACATGCCTGAGAGAAAGGGCTGGCAGTTCAATGTTCCCAGATACGGATGCTATAGACATGACAGAGGTACCAGTCAGGGAGGAGGGAGAGCAGACTTCTTCATAAGGGAGGATATAACAGCAGTGCTTAGAGATGACATTCTTGAGGGACATTCCAGCAAGGCCATGTAGATAGAACTTCAAAGCTTTAGTGGGCTGTATTATAAACCCCTCCCCAGCACCCTGCAATAGTCAGGGAAAACCTGAGGAGCAGGTATATAGAGAAGTTGCTCATAGCAGTAAGAATAACTGCGTTGTAGTAGAGAAATACTTTAATTTCCATGGTGCTGACTGTGCCACCCAGAGTTTCAAGGGCCTGAACGAGGTGGAATTTATGAATGTGTCCAAAAAAGATCCCCGAGTTAACATATAAAGGACCCTACTGGAGGGGGAATCAATATAGGACCTCTTCTGTGGGAACAAGACAGGACAAGTAACTGAGGTGGCAGTCAAGGAGCACTTTGGCTTTACTGACCATAATTCAAGTAGTTTTGAGATAGTGATGCAATAGGACAGATCCACAGGTTAAGGGTAGCCACCATGGTCGGCATGGACTGAATGATCAGAAGGGTCTGTGATAATGGCACTCAGCTTGCGGGTGGGGGTCAGGGGTCAGCTGTCATGTCAGAGTTAGGAGTGGATGGTAGGTGCAGTGGGCAGGGATCATAGCTGTTTTCAGAGGTCAGTGGTTTGATTTGGATTGAGGGTTAAAGGATAGATTGAATGTTGGGTCTGGAATTGGGTCAAGGGTTAAAGGTTGGGGTCAGAGTCAGGTGTTGGTCAACAGTCAGGGCACTGGTTGAAGTCAGGGGTTGAGGTTTGGGGTCAGTGTCAAAGTCAAGTGTTGGGTCACTGTTAGTGTTCGGGCACAAAGATTGAAGGTCAGGTATTGCGTCAGGGATCAGGCTTAGTGTTAGCCTATAGGGAAGGCAGGTGGGGCTCAGACAGGGTGACCTTGGGAGAGGAGTGGGGGGCCAACTGTATTGCAGACTCTAACACCCATGGGATCTGAATTCATTGCTGACAGTGACCTCTGACCCTGACAGGTGGATGAACTGATGAGGGAGGAGCTGAGGAATTTACGAATGGCGATTGAACAAGATTTCAGTGAACCACTCAAAGCGAAGCCCAAGCCAAAGAAGGTACGACAGGGTTCAGTGGTCACGGTGGAGTCAGACGCCACATCTATGTAACGTTATCCAGAACCCCAGCCACCCACCCCCTGGTCCCCATCTACCCCACATCCAGGATATCCCACCCCCTAGCCCTAGTATCAGTGGGTAGGGGATTGCGGAGTGGGGGGTAGGGTGTGACCGACATCTGAGGCTGGTCGACAGCGCCAGGCACCATCAGATTCAGCAATCCAGCTTTTTGCATCACCTGACCCTGATCCCCATGCACTCTGACCCATAACCCCCATTGCACTGATCCCTGTGCACTGTCCTCCTGACCACTGTGCACTGTAACTCTGAACTCTCTCTCTCTCACCCCCTCTCTCCCTCCCTCTCTCTCTCTCCCCACCTCCCCCTCTCCCTCTCTCTCTCTCCCCCTCTCTCACTCTCTCCCTGTCTCCAGAAAGGCAAAGATAAAGGTGCAAAGAAGAAGGACAAAGACCTGACGGCACACAGGTAACTGCACACCCATAGGTGCCCTGGGATCCCAGGTGGACCCCCAGAAAATGGTACCTCTGTCTCTGCCACTGGATCCCCTAGGATCCTTGTCTGTCTTCAGACCCTGCACATGGAAAGGGAAGGTGGGAGTGAGGAGAGAGAACAGGGTGGGAGTGAGGAGAGAGAACAGGGGAGGAGTGGGGAGATGGAAGGGATGGACAGGTAGGAGTGGGAAGGGATGAATGAGAGTGAGGAAGAGGGGAGGGTTGAAGTGTGAATGAGGAGGGGATGGGAGGAGGAGGGAATGGGGACCTGGGAGGGGTGGGTGTTAGTGGGGAAGATCAGCACAGACCAGTGAACTGCAGTGATGCCAACTGAAGGAGAAGCTCCCAACACTTTGTTTTCCCTCTATAATTTCTTAAGCATCGACCTGTGAAGGACCCTCATAAACCTCTCACACTCTAGCTCTACCCTACTGTCTCCTCTAACAACCATTCCTGATTGTTTCCTCCAACCTCCTGTTCTAGATTTTGTAGCTTTCTCAATTTTATGTCTATGGCTAATTTGGGAACATTAGGAACCTTTTTCCTTTGATTTTAAAATGTCTTTAATGACCACCTTTTAAATACACCATACTTCTTTTCCTGTTATGTTTTCTTGCTTTGTAAACAATGCATTAATTCTTTGAACATCAGCCCTTTGTCATTGTATTGAACAGGATGTGGGCTCACCTGCTCTCTCAAATACTGACCCCAGAACTTCACCCCCCACACTACTGATTGGCTCAGTTCAGTACACATTACAATACCCCAGGATCATTGTACTATCCTAATCCATGCCCCTCTAATAACTCAGTTCACACTCTACCCCATGTCATAGTTCCCATTTGTGGCCTGTGGGCATGGCCCTCCATACTCTATTCAAACTCATTCATTTTCCTCATATTGAGTATTTGGGGGCTTGTGCTTGGGATTGTTGTTGGGGCTTTGGGATAGGAGCATGGAATTTATATAATCTTCATAAAAGAAACACTCCACCCAGGAATCCTCTCTGCACCCTCTCCAGTGCAGTCACATTCTTCTTATAGTGTGGTGACCAGACTATATTCCAGCTGTGGCCCCAATTATAAAGTTGTACCATAACTTCTCTGCTATTGCCCCAGTTAACAAAAGCAAATAATCTGTTTGCTTTCTCCACCATCACTGCAATCTTCAGTGATCATTAGACTTGTCGACCAATGTTCCTCAGTGTTCACTCAGGCCCTGCCATTCGTGGTCTTTGTCCTATCCTCATTAGTCAGCCAGAAGAGTATCAGGATTAAATTCCATCTGCCCATCTTACCAATGGATCAGAATCGGAATCAGGTTTATCATCAATGACATACGTTGTGAAGTTTGCTGTTTGCGGCAGCAGTACAGTGCAATACATTAAAAATTACAAGTTACAATAAGTATATTAAAAATTACAAAATAAATAGTTGAAAGAGAGAGCAAAACCATGAGGAGGTGTTCATGAACCACTTAGAAATCTGATGCTGGGGGGGAAAGAAGCTGTTCCTAAAATGTTGAGTGGGGTCTTCAGGCTCCTGTACCTCCTCCCTGATGATAGTAATGAGAAGAGGGCTTGTCTTGGACAGTGAGAGTCCATAATGAGGGATACCATCTTCTTGAAGCATCACCTCTTGAAGATGTCCTCCGTGGTGGGGAGGCTAGTGACCATGATGGAGCTGACTGAGTTTACAATACTCAGGAGCTTAAAATCATCCCCTTTCCCATGATCGCCTTCCTGCCTATCAGCAACACCAATTTTTGTGAAAACAGCAAAACTAACAATCTGAGCTCTCTTTATCCATACCTAAATCATCATTGTACATAATAAAAGCAAGGGTCCCAGCACGGATTCCTCTTGTACACTGCTAATCACAGGCTTCCAGTCTCAATAGCAACTCTCCGTCACTGCCTTCTGCCTCCTGTCATGAGCCAGTTGAGGATCCATTTTGCCAACTTGGCCTGGATCCCTCGAGCTCTGATCTTCTCGACCAGTCTCACATCAAAAGCCTTACCAAAGTCCATTTGGACCATATTCACACTGTACATTTCATCATCTTCTTGAAAGAAAGTTCAATCAAATTGGTCAAGAGAATCACCTCTAACAAATTACCCCTCAACTATCAGGCTCTTCCACAAGAGGGGATAACTTCAATCACCTCAGCAGTGAGCTGATTCCACACCCTATGGACTCACCTTTAAGGACAGTTTGTTGTCTTTTGCACAGTGGATTGCTCATCCGTCTCTGTCGTGTGTGGTTTTTCATTGATTCTATCGTGTTTCTTTCTGTTTACTGTGAATGTCCACAAGAAAACGAATCTCAGGGTAGTATATGGTGACATGTAAGTACTTATAATAAATTTATGTTGAACTTTAAAATGCCTGCTATCTATTATTAATTCTAGCCTGTCCAAGTGCAGAATAATACCGTCCCTCAGAAGATTTTCCATTCCTCTTTTCCCAAACAGATCTCACTCTTTTCCTAGTTACCCTCTCTAGGCCATAATGTACAATGCTTTTGATTTTCAAAATTCATGCTGGGATTTCACATTGGGCTACGCTGTCGGGATTTCACATTGGGCTTTGCTGTCGGGGTTTCACGTTGGGCTATGCTGTCGGGGTTTCACGCTGGGCTATGCTGTCGGGGTTTCACGCTGGGCTAAGCTGTTGGGATTTCACGTTGGGCTTTGCTGTCGGGGTTTCACATTGGGCTTTGCTGTTGGGGTTTCACGCTGGGCTAAGCTGTTGGGATTTCACGTTGGGCTATGCTGTCGGGGTTTCACGCTGGGCTTTGCTGTCGGGGTTTCACGTTGGGCTATGCTGTCGGGGTTTCACGCTGGGCTATGCTGTCGGGGTTTCACGCTGGGCTAAGCTGTCGGGGTTTCACGTTGGGCTTTGCTGTCGGGGTTTCACGTTGGGCTTTGCTGTCGGGGTTTCAGGTTGGGCTATGCTGTCGGGGTTTCACGTCGGGCTATGCTGTCGGGGTTTCACACTGGGCTATGCTATCGGGATTTCACGTTGGGCTATGCTGTCCGGATTTCACGCTGGGCTATGCTGTCGGGATTTCACGCTGGGCTATGCTGTCGGGATTTCACGTTGGGCTATGCTGTCGGGGTTTCACGTTGGGCTTTGCTGTCAGGGTTTCACGCTGGGTTATGCTGTTGGGATTTCACGC
Source organism: Hemitrygon akajei (assembly GCF_048418815.1). Classification (NCBI taxonomy): domain Eukaryota; kingdom Metazoa; phylum Chordata; class Chondrichthyes; order Myliobatiformes; family Dasyatidae; genus Hemitrygon; species Hemitrygon akajei. Next base: position 68,903,999 of record NC_133124.1, read on the forward strand.
TGGGTTATGCTGTTGGGATTTCACGCTGGGTTATGCTGTCGGGATTTCACGTTGGGTTATGCTGTCGGGATTTCACGTTGGGCTTTGCTGTCGGGGTTTCACGTTGGGCTATGCTGTCGGGGTTTCACGCTGGGCTATGCTGTCGGGGTTTCACGCTGGGTTATGCTGTCGGGGTTTCACGCTGGGCTATGCTGTCGGGGTTTCACGTCGGGCTATGCTGTTGGGATTTCACGCTGGGCTATGCTGTCGGGGTTTCACGCTGGGCTACGCTGTCGGGATTTCACGCTGGGCTTTGCCATCGGGATTTCACGTTGGGCTATGCTGTCGGGGTTTCACGCTGGGCTATACTGTCATGATTTCACGCTGGGCTATGCTGTTGGGGTTTCACGCTGGACTATGCTGTCGGGATTTCACATTGGGCTTTGCTGTCGGGATTTCACGCTGGGCTATGCTGTTGGGGTTTCACGCTGGACTATGCTGTTGGGGTTTCATGCTGGACTATGCTGTCCCTGGACTATGCTGTCAGGAATTCACGTTGAGCTATGCTGTCGGGAATTCACGTTGAGCTATGCTGTCGGGAATTCACGTTGGGCTATGCTATCGGGGTTTCACGTCGGGCTATGCTGTTGGGATTTCACATTGGGCTATGCTGTCGGGGTTTCACGTCGGGCTATGCTGTCGGGGTTTCACGTCGGGCTATGCTGTTGGGGTTTCACGTTGGGCTATGCTTTTGGGATTTCATGTTGGGCTCTGTGTGTCCCTTAGGACCCTGACCTCACTGTGCGACGAGCTGATCAAGCAAGGACTGATGAAAGCTGCACCCCATGTCCGTCTCTCCAATTATCTGGGTGAGTGAAGCTGGTGCATCGATGCGTGACCCCCGACCGCACCCCCTCACCTGATACTTCCTCATCTGCACTCTGACCCCTGACCTAAACCATCAGACACCTGACCTCTATGTATTTTTTTTATTGAAGTTCCTCATCAAACAAACATTTCCATAAGATGTATTTCAGACATTGTACATATATATCATATGATCATATATATCACAAATCTCCACAAAGTATTTATCTGAGGTATACACTTATAGAAAAGAGTGGAAAGAAAAAACAAGCAAAAGGAAAGAACTATGTACAAGTAGGGAGTGATCTTTTTTTTTACAACAGATTCATTGATTTGTGAGAATAAAATCAGGACTATGAGGCATTATGTAGTTAAACCATTTTTCCCAGTGTGAATCAGATTGTTCCATCTTATGATTAACAGATGCTGTTATCTTCTCTATTTTGTAAATGTCGACACCTGACCTCTAAATCCCGGCAATGAGAAACCAAATTGCTCCAAACTGTGATGGATGACACTGTCTATCAACCCAAACCCTTGCTTCCTCCCCCACCATCCTCCAGCCTCACATTCCTCACCTACTCCCTCAAACCCTCCCTCCCTATATAGCCCCCCTCTGACTGAAGCACTCCCTCCCTCCCACAGGAGACTTTGGTTACCTGGGCAGTTCTTTGTTGGCTGCCGACATCGAGCCTCAGCCCTCGCTTTGCGACATCCGGCAGATCATCACCATGTACGCCATCTTGCCGCTGGGTGAGTGGGAACAACACAGACAGCTGTGGGGTGAGGGGAGGGAGTGTGAGTTTGTGAGGGGTGGGGTGACACGATGACGATAGAAGGGCTGAGGGAGATCAAAGGTTCAGGAAAAAAAGTTTCAAAGGTTCATTTATTATCAAAGTGTAGAGGCAGTATACAGCTCTGAGATTTTTCTTCTCCAGATAGCCACAAAACCGAGGAAAAACCATGGAAGTCAATTCAGAGAAACAGCAAACCCACCATCCCCAGCCCGCACATAAAAGGATGACAACATGATTATCAATCCCCAAACCCTCTCCCCTGCACAAAATGCAAAAAGAACATCATCCTTCAAATTCCCCCCCCCCCCCACCACCACACAACACAAGAATATCGACCCCAAAATCCCCTCTCCCGCACCAAAGAAACAAGAATGGGCAAAAACACAGAATATAAAAACTGTAAAACAGAAAAAAAATCCATAGTCTATAGTCCAAATCCATATCCATAAACGCAGATAATCCCGGTAACATCATCTGGGCACAGGCTTCCCTCTCCAGCACATGGTGCTGGGGGATGTTGGTGTGGGTCTATGAGGTTAAGGGAGACTTTGGAGATGATAGACCAAGTCAGCTGCTCTATCCTAGTCCACTAGATGAAGTACCTCATCGTCCCACTCCCACACCCCGTCTTCTGTCCCCACTCACCTCAATTACCTCCTCCTCTGTCTGCATCTGGGTTACATCTTCGGACTGTATCCGGGCAGGTGAAGGGATTGGGTCTGTATCAAGTTTGCAAGTCATAGAATCATAGAGCACTACAGCACAGAAACAAGCTCTTCAGCCCATCGAGCCCATGCCAGAGTATTGTTCTGCCTAATCCCATCGACCCCCTCCTGGACCATATCCCACCATATCCCTCCCATCCATGTTCTTATCTAAACTTCTCTTAAATGTTGCATTCAAACCCACATCACCCTCTGACTAAAGAGTTCCCTCTCAGGTCCCACCTAACTATTTCACCATTCACCCACCTCTACTAGTGTCGCCTAATAACAGTGGGAAAAGCCTGCTTGAATTTACACTTTCTATACCTTTATCTGGGTGGCTGGTGAACATACGTCTCTACCAAAGGAGGTGTAAGGTGTTCTTCCCTTTTGCTAGGCTGCAGGTCACCCTTGGGCAAGGTGTAGCACCTGTTTAGCTCCCCGATCAGGGTCACATGAAGCATAGGAGCATGTGGTGGATGGTCATTTGAGCAGCTGGTGCATATCTCAATTCCTCATTATACCACTGCTAATGCCAGGTGGACAATCTCTGAAGAGTATTGATAATGGCTTGGGTCACCTGTCTTATAAAAACACTGCCCAGAACTTGAACAATGGCAAACTCTGTAGAGCAATTTGCCAAGAACAATCAAGGTCATAGGTAAGACCATGATCACCCATGACATACGATACTGCACATAATAATGATGATGACACCTTTATTAGATCTCCCTTCATTCTCCTACACTTCAGGGAAATAATGTACTAATCTTTTCAACCTTTCTGTATAACTCCCAGCAACGTTCTTATAAATGTTCTCTACACTCTTTCAGTCTTATTAATACCTTTACTATACATACTATACAAACTGCAGACAACAATCCAAATTTGGCCTCACCAATGTCTTGTACACCTTCAGCATACCATCCCAGCTCCTCTACTCAATAGTCCTGATGAAGGGTCTTGGGCCAAAACATCCACTGTTTATTCCTTTTTTATAGATGCTGTCTAACACACTGATTTCCTCCAGCATTTTGTGTGTGTTGATCTGGATTTCAAGCATTTGCAGAATCTCATGTATTTATCCTCTACTCAATACTCTGATTTATGAAAGCTAATGTGAAAGCAATGGAAGCTCATGAAAGCAATGCTCTCTTTATAATCCTATCTACCTGTGAAATCACTGTGTTCCCAGATCTCTCTGATCTACCATACACCTCAGTGCCCTACTATTCACTGTGTAAGTCCTACCCCAATTTGTCCTACCAAAATGCAACACCTTATCTGCATTAAATTCCATCTGCCATTTTTCCTGCAGGTCCAGATCCAACTTCAAGTTTTGATAGCCCTCCTCGCTGCCCACTATGCCCCCATTCTTGGTGTCATCCGCAAATGTATTGATCCATTTGACCACATTATCATCCCAATCATTGATACAGATGATGAACAGACACAGAATCAATCAGTATGGCATACCACTAGTCACAGGCCTCCATTCAGAGAGTAAACCATCATCCCCAACTCTCTGGCTACCCCCACAAAGCCAATGTTGATTCCAATTTAATATCTCATCCTGAATGCCAAGCAACTGAACCTTCATGACCAGCCTCCCATATGGAACTTTGTCAAAGGCCTTACTAAAGTCCATGTAGACATCATTCACTGTCTTTCCTTCATCAAGGTGAAGGGACTGGGTCTGTATCAGGGTTACATGTCAAGCCATTTGGTCTGTATCAGGGTTACAGGTGAACAGACTGTGTCTGTATCAGGACTAGAGGTGAAGGGATTGAGCCTGTATCAGGGTTATAGGTCATAGACTCATAGAGCAGTATGCCCCATCTATTCCTTGCCAAACTGTTATGCAGCTAGTCCCATTGACCCCCCACCTGGACCATATCCCTCCATACTCCTCGTATCCATGTACTTATCCAAACTTCTCTTAGGTGTTGGAATTGAACCTGCATCTACTTCCACTGGCAGCTCAAACCAGGCTCACACCACCCTCTGAGTAAAGAAATCCCCCTCGCATTGCTTTTAAACATTTCACCTTAACCTATGACCTCTCATTCTAGACTTGTCCAAAATCAGTGGGGAGAAAAAGCCTGCTTGCATTTACACTTTCAATACCCCTCATAATTTTGTATACCTCTACCAAATCTCCTCTCATTCTCCTATGCTCCAGGGAATAAAGTCCTAACCTATTCAACCTTTCCCTGTAACTTGGGTCCTCAGGTCCCAGTGACATCCTTGTAAAATTTCTCTGTATTCTTTCAAATGTATTTGCATCTTTCCTGTAGGTAGGTGACCAGAATTGCACACAATACTCTAAGTTAGGCCTCCACAACGTTTCATACAACTTCAACATAACATCCCAACTCCTGTACACAATATTCTAATTTATGAAAGTCAATGTGCTCTTTTTACAACCGTGTGCAGTTTCTATCTACCTGTGATGCCACTTAAAAGGAACCAATGTACAGTATCTGTATTCCCAGATTCCTCTGTCCCACCACACTCCTCAGTGCCTTACCAGTCAGTGTAAGTCCTACCTTGGTTTGTCCTCCCAAAATGCAACAACTTACACTGATCTGCATTAAAATTTGCAGCCTATTCTTCCAGCTGATCCCACTTCCTTCCCCGACATCTCATCCACAAGTTTGCTGACCCATTTTACATTATCATCCACATTGACAGGGTTGACAAACAACAGACTCACCACCAATCCACATAGACAACATCCACTGCCCTTCCTTCATCAACATGAAAGGAATAGTCGGCATCAGGGTGACAGGTGAACTGACTGGGTCTGTATCAGGACTATAGGTGAAGGGACTGGGTTTGTATCAGGATTACAGGGGAAAGACAGGAACTGTATCAGGATTACAGGTGAAGGGACTGGGTCTGTATCAGGATTACAGGTGAAGGAAATGGGTCTGTATCAGGACTATAGGTGAAGGAACTGGGTCTGTATCAGGATTATAGGTAAAGGGACTGGGTCTGTATCAGAATTACAGGTGAAGGAACTGGGTCTGTGTCAGGATTATAGGTGAAGGAACTGGGTCTGTATCAGGATTATAGGTAAACTAACTGTGTCTGTACCAGAATTACAGGTGAACTGACTGGGTCTGTAACAGGATTACAGGTGAAGAGACTGGGTCTGCATCAGGATTACAGGTGAAGGGACTGGGTCTGCATCAGAATTACAAGTGAACTAACTGGGTCTGTATCAGGATTACAGGTGAACTGACTGGATCTGTATCAGGACTACAGGTGAAAAGACTAGGTCTGTATCAGTATTACAGGTGAACTGACTGAGTCTGTATCAGGATTACAGGTGAAGGGCTGGCTCTGTACGAGGTTTACAAGTGAACTAATGGTCTGTATCAGGATTATAAGTGAACTGACTGAGTCTGTATCAGGATTATAGATGAAATGACTGGGTCTGTATCAGGATACAGGTGAACAGACTGGTTCTGTAACAGGTTTACAGGTGAAAGGACTGGGTCTGCATCAGAATTACAAGAGATTGACTGGGTCTCTATAAAGATTACAGGTGAATTGAGTGGGTCTGTAATGGAGTTACAGCTGAAGGGACTGTATCTGAATCAGTGTTACAGTTGAACTGTCTGTATCAGGATGACAGGTGAACAGACAGGACACCACTCTATGACAATTCTCTCTTTTGCTCCGTTATACAGGTTCGCAGACACTCCACGAGAAGGCTCCCCTGGTGCGCTCCATTCTCCTGGCCGGACCACCAGGGGTGGGCAAGAGGATGCTGGTGCACTGCATCTGCACTGAAACCGGTGCCAACCTGTTTGACCTCTCCGCTAAGAACATTGCTGGCAAATACCCCGGCAAAGCAGGGCTGCAGATGATGCTTCATATGGTCCTCAAGGTGGGAGGGGCTCACCCCAGTGAAGGGGGAAGGAAAGTGTGGGAAAGGGAGTGGAAGAGGTGGTGGGAGGTAGGGGTGGAGAGGGAGGAAGGGTAGGAGAAAAGGTGGGAGCAGAGCAGAAGGGAAGGTAGAACCTGGTGAGAAGGACATAAGATAGTGAGGGTAAGGAAGGTGGTGGGGAGAGATTGGTGTGCTGTCACATTTAATGTTGATAAAACAGAATGGGTGGGCCATTCAGCCCTTCTTTGCCTGATAGCTCCTCCACTTCCAGCTGAGAACATTCCCTGTGAAGTATCAGACTGGGCCAGGAAAACTTCCAGAGCTTGGAGGGACGGGGACAACCACAACCTGAGGGGAAATGGATCTGACCAGAGGGTAACAGCACAGGATGGGAATGTGTGCAGTTCCGAAAGAAAACTCAGCGTCAGTCACTGCCCCACAGGAGAAGTGGGATTGTACCGGAGAAGGAACATAGATTCACATGAGCGACAGAGATTCACTTATGGGGCCATATCAGAAAGAGGACATGAATTCACAGAGGGGACAGGGATTCACCAGGACTTCACTGGGAGTGCAGACACTCCTGTGGGGATAAACTGGAGGAGCCAGGATTGTTGTCTGTGTAGGGGAATGGGGCTGAGGGAGAGGGTCCCTGGGCCACCTTAAATGGTGGGGGTAAGGGGCTGACCCGGTGCCAGGTGTGTGTGTGTGTGTGTGAGTGTGTGCATGCGCGTGCGCGTGCGCGAGTGTGTGTGTGTGTGTGTGTGTGTGTGTGTGTGTGTGTGTGTGTGTGTGTGTGTGTGTGTGTGTGTGTGTGTGTGTGTGTGTGTGTGGGTGCGTGCATGCGTGCGTGCGCTGACTGGGATAGCATATCTATAACAGGCTGAATGACCAGCTACTGTGCTCTGGCCCAAGCAGGTGGCGAAGCTGCTGCAACCTTCAGTCCTGTGGATTGATGATGCAGAGAAAACGTTCCTCAAGAAAGTGAGCAAAGAGGCGAGGGCGGTAAGTCCAACTCAGGCCCACAGCAGCCTCCTTTTCTCCCTCTCTGTCCATCCTTCTGCTCCTCCCCACCTTCTCTCTCTCCTCCTCTCTTTCCTCCGTCTGTCCCTCCTTCCCCTCCCTCCCTTTGTCCCTTCTTCCCCTCCTCCCCACCCAAACCCCCTCTCCCTTCCTCCACTCCCTCTCACCCTCACCCTCTTTCTCTCTCTCCACACTCTCATTACTCCCCTCTCCCTGCCTCTCCACCTTCCACTACTCCCCACCATCATCTCACTACATCCCTCACTCCTCTCCATCCCCACCTACCCTCTCCTCCCTCCCTCTCCTCCATTTTTCACTCACCTCCTCCCTCACCCACCATTCCTACCCTACCTTTAACCACCCCTCCTCTCTCCCTTCCACTTCACCCTTTCTACTTCCCCTCTTCCTCCTCCCCTCCATCCCTTTCCCTCCCACTCTCCCTCTCCCTTGTTACCTTCAGACCCCTGACCTAACCCCTTGTAGCTGTCCAGCGTCCCCATCAGCCACTGCCGGGTCAGGGGTCCAGGTGTCCTGGGAATGAGTCGGGAAGTGTGGTTCCTGGGATGGGTGACAGTGGAAACACAACATTTTCCTCCACACACATATAACCAGACCCGGGAGGGCAGAGGGGTCCAGGTGTCCTGGGAATGAGTCGGGAAGTGTGGTTCCTGGGATGGGTGACAGTGGAAACACAACATTTTCCTCCACACACATATAACCAGACCCGGGAGGGCAGAGGGGTCCAGGTGTCCTGGGAATGAGTCGGGAAGTGTGGTTCCTGGGATGGGTGACAGTGGAAACACAACATTTTCCTCCACACACATATAACCAGACCCAGGAGGGCAGAGGGGTCCAGCGCAGCACTCTCTCAAACTGTGGATTCAGATGGAGGAACTGCAGAGGCTGGGCAGGGTGCCGGGGGGTGGCTGAGAGCAGGAAAACCAGTGCTGGGGGTGGTGGGGGAGGTAAAGACCAGTTAGAAGCAGAGCTGAATGGCCTCCTCCTGCTCCATCATTCCTGGTCATACCAAGACCACACGATCACCCATTGCTGTGGAAAGGGACCTCTTCACAATCCCACCACTATGTTCCTGGGGAGTGGACTCCCATGCCACCCCCTGTCCCTTTAGAAGGGAACCCCCCCCCCCACCCTACCTTCTCTACAACCCCAACATCCAGTCACTAATGGAGGGCACTTCTCCCCACCCTCACCTCAGGCCCTGTAGGAGGGTACCTCTCCACCTTGTACCTATGGGAGGCAACATCCCCACCTGCACCCTCCCACCCCCATCCCTGTTCTTCACCAACCTCCCAACCACAGCCCTCACTCACATCTCTCCACCATCCCATACATTCTCATTCTCTCTCCCTCTCCCTCTCTCTCCATTCGGCACCAGTACTGAACCAGAGAGGGACTTGCATCACTGAGAGAGGCTGAGGTGACAGAGGAACACGCGGGAGATTCTCACAATTGGGCTGGGAACATTCTCACTGGGGATGGGCTGGCTAGTTGGGACAGAGAATGATGTGGGAGCGATCGGAGACTGTAGGAGGCACATCTGGCCAAATTCGATACAGAGAGAAGGAGCTGGGAGTGGGGGGAGGATGACACAAAACAGTGACTGCATGTCATTGGACAGCAGCAGGTGGGACTGACCGGGGAACAGGGACACTCCAACAGCTCCTATGGCTATGGTCACGTAGGTGGAAGGAGCTGGCAGAGCATCAGTAGGGGTAGAAACCATGGAGGAAATGAGGACCAACAGGCAGCGAGTGCAGGGAACATCCAGCTCACACAGTGGATAAATCTGCAGGCTAGGGCAGCCTGGATCCCAATATACAAAACAGAGTTCAACGGTGACAGTGTGGTGATAGGGTGATTACAGTGTAGGGAGAAGAGCTAACTGTGATACAGTTGTTCAGGTGTGTGGACATTCAGAAAACATTAAACATGGAACAGTACACCACAAGAACAGGCCCTAACAAAGGTAGTAACTGATTTAGTAATGAAATGCCCATCTAAACTAATCCCTTCCACGCACACAATGTCCATATCCGTCCATTCCTGCACATTCCTGCCTATATAACAGCCTCTTAAACACCTCTGTCATATCTGCCCCCACCATGACTCCTGGCAGAGCATTTCAAAAACTTACCCCACACATCTCTCACCTCAAACAGAGGCCCTCTAGCATTTCAACCCTAGGGAAAAGACACTGGTAGTCTTCTGTATCCCTGCCTCTCATAATTTTATAAACCTCTATCAAGCCTCCCCTCTGCCTAATGCTGCTCTAGAGTAAACAGCCCAAGTTTGTCCAACCTCTCCTTATAGCTCATGCTCCCTAATCCAGGCAGCTTCTCCAAAGCTCCACACACTTCCTGTAACAGGGTGGCTGGTCAGAAACGTGCAGTAGGTGAGCATTACAGTAATTACGGCAATGAGTGGACAGAGACAGGTTGAGTGGGTAGGACAAAATGACCCATGCTCAGCCCCACTGACACTGTGAAGGGTGGGTCCCTGAATAGTTCTGGGGATAGGGATTTTTACTCTGAGGCAGAAGAAGGCAGGAGATTCCTGGGGCAAAGGCTGAGGGGTGGGGAGAGACTTCCCACACACAGGACGGATGAATGGAACTTGCCACAGGGTAGGTCAGAGTGCTGGAGGGAAGGTGCAGAAGGTAGTCAGAGAAGGGTGAGAGGATTAACAGGGTGGAAGGCTGGTGACAAAGGGAGAGTGTACGGTGAAGTGTCACTAGGAGTGGGAGGTGGTGGGTGGGAGTGTGGTAGAACATATGCCAGTGATATTAAACCTGGCGGAGTGGTGTCTGAGGCAGTGTCCCTATGTATGGGAGGTGGTGGGGTTGGTGTGTATAAGGGTTGGTTAACAGGGAGGGTACAGGGTGTGGGGTGATATCTGTAAGTGGCTGGTGCTGGAGGGGGGAGTATTGGCAGTGGGTGGGAGCCTGTCAGAGCCCACAGTGACCCCCACCTCTGGGGAACAGCTGGAGCCAAAGCGCCTGCGGAAGGAGCTGCCAAAGCTGCTGAAACGGATCGGGACAGTGGACAGACTGCTTCTGATCGGGACCACATCGCGACCCTTCGACGCTGATCCCCGGCCCTTCTTCCGGGTGTATGAGCACATCATCCCCATACCCCGCCCAGACTACTCGTCCCGGATCCGTGAGTGCCCCCCACGGGAGGCTGGAAGGGGGATGGCCAGGGGAAGGTGTGGGATAGGAGAGAGTTGGCGAGAAGAGGAATTAGGGGAGAGGAACGGGATTAGAGGAGGGGTGGGGTGGGGAATGGGGAATGAGTAGAAGGGTGAGGGGATGGGGTGTGCTGTGGGGTGGGACAATGTGGGGTCCTCCTCCTCACTCCTTCCACCCTCGCTATGACCCCCCACACCCCATTACAAAACAGAGCTCCTCACCACCTCCCACCCTGTCTGGGAAGTGGGTGTTATAGACACTATGGTTGGTTGACGTTACCCGGCTGGCTGATGTGGGCGGACCAGGATCCTACAGCGTGCCCTGGGTGGTGCTGGGTGCTGGGCGAGGCAGGGGCAGAAACATGCTCCGACAGTGGTCTGTGAGGATGGGCTTTATATGGTGTCTGTGGCAACGTGATCTGACTGGGCAGGGGCGGTGTCTGTTGGGAGAGCAGGGTCCATGGGTGGCGACGCACATGTAGGGTGGGGTCTGTAGCGAGGGAGGGGGACTTCTGGGGTGCCGTGCTCTGACAGGGAAGGGAGGGAATGGGAGATCTGAAGAGTGTGGGGAGGGGTTTTTCAGGTGTGAACATCTGGGAAGCCGTGCTCTGTGAGAGAGCTCTGCTCTGACTGTCTGCCGCTTCCCCTTCCCCACCCCCACCACCCATGGCAGTGATCTGGAAGAAGCTGGTGGAACAGCAGGGAGTGGCAGTGAGCAGCCCCCTGGAGCTCAGCTCACTGGCCCGGATTTCCGACGGTTACACCCCAGGACAGTTGGTCCAGGCAGTGCAGACCATGCTGAATGAACAACGACTGCGGCCACACACACCCACACCCCTGACTGCATACAGCTTCATCCGCACCCTCAGCAGCATCACTCCTATCTACGTAGACGAGGAAGAAGCCTTCAGGGTATGGAGGGGGGCGTGGAATGTAAGGGAAGTGGTGGATGGGGGACGGGTATAGAGCAGAGGGGAGAAAGGAGGGTGGTGGAGGACAGGGAGGGATTAGGTGCAAGGGGATGGAGTGAGAGTAGGAGGGAGAGAAAGAGGGAGGAGAGAGAGAGCGGGAGGGAGAGAGAGAGGGAGGAGGGAGATAGAGAGGAGGGAGGTAGTAAGAGGGTGAGTGGGAGGAGAAATAGTCAGATGGAAGGGGAGGAGGAAGCAGGGTGATTGGAGAGAAATACAAAGGAGATGGAGAAATAGGTGAGTGAGAGAAGATGGAGACGGGGAGAGATGCTGGAGAGACGGTGGGACTAATGCAGGAGGAAGAAGAGTTTTGGAGAGATATTATTTCTCTCTCTCTCCTATCGCCCCTCTCTCTCTATCTCTATCTATCTCTCTCATGCCCTCTCTCTTTTGCTCTTTCTCATCCCCTTACCTTCAACCTCCCCCCTCTCTCTCATCCCCTCTCTCGCTCTCATCCTTTCTCTCGCTCTCATCCCCGTTCCCTCACTCTCTCTCCCTCTCCCTCTCCCCCCCTCCCCCCCATGCTCTCCATCACTAATGCTGTGTCCCTGCTCCCCTAGAACTGGTTTGCTAAGACCCCCCTGATGAAGGCAATTCTGAAGATCCGTCGGGAGAAACAGAAATCTGAGCAGGAGGCAGCAGAGAAGGAGGAGAAGAAGAGGAGATGAGGGACCTTGGAGCCAGTGGCCCCACTGCCCTGGGATAACACAGATTCTGAAATAAAGAGATTGATTTTACAGAGTTACTAAGTGACGAAGCACAGCAACAGGTCCTTCAGCCCATCATGATCATGCTGACCATTGGAAACCCCAGTCCTTCCTGCTGATTCCAGTGTGGTCTCAAACACTGTGGGAGTCCCTGCCTCCCCACCCCTTCACCACCTCAGGGAGTGTGGTCCAGGTCCCACCCCCTTGGGGGAGAAAGCTCTTACCCCAACCCTAAACTGATGTCCTCTGGTTTTAGAAACCTCTGCCATGGGAACAGTTTCCCAATTTCTACTCTATCTATGCTCCTTATGATTTTTCACACCTTAGTCAGATTCCCCCTCAGCCACCTCTGCTCCAAGGAAAACAGACCATGCTTCTCTACCCTCAACCATATCCTTCCTGTTGTATGCTGACCACATGTACTTTGAGTAACCATATAACCATATAACAATCACAGCACGGAAACAGGCCATTCCGGCCCTCCTAGTCCATGCCGAACTCTTAATCTCACCTAGTCCCACCTACCCGCACTCAGCCCATAACCCTCCACTCCTTTCCTGTCCATATACCTATCCAATTTTACCTTAAATGACACAACTGAACTGGCCTCTACTACTTCTACAGGAAGCTCATTCCACACAGCTATCACTCTCTGAGTAAAGAAATACCCCCTCGTGTTTCCCTTAAACTTTTGCCCCCTAACTCTCAAATCATGTCCTCTCGTTTGAATCTCCCCTACTCTCAATGGAAACAGCCTATTCACGTCAACTCTATCTATCCCTCTCAACATTTTAAATACCTCGATCAAATCCCCCCTCAACCTTCTACGCTCCAATGAATAGAGACCTAACTTGTTCAACCTTTCTCTGTAACTTAAGTGCTGAAACCCAGGTAACATCCTAGTAAATCGTCTCTGCACTCTCTCTAATTTATTGATATCTTTCCTATAATTCGGTGACCAGAACTGTACACAATATTCCAAATTTGGCCTTACCAATGCCTTGTACAATTTTAACATTACATCCCAACTTCTGTACTCAATGCTCTGATTTATAAAGGCCAGCATTCCAAAAGCCTTCTTCACCACCCTATCTACATGAGACTCCACCTTCAGGGAACTATGCACTGTTATTCCTAGATCTCTCTGTTCCACTGCATTCCTCAATAATGCCCTACCATTTACCCTGTATGTTCTATTTGGATTATTCCTGCCAAAATGTAGAACCTCACACTTCTCAGCATTAAACTCCATCTGCCAACGTTCAGCCCATTCTTCTAACCGGCATAAATCTCCCTGCAAGCTTTGAAAACCCACCTCATTATCCACAACACCTCCTACCTTAGTATCATCAGCATACTTACTAATCCAATTTACCACCCCATCATCCAGATAATTTATGTATATTACAAACAACATTGGGCCCAAAACAGATCCCTGAGGCACCCCGCTAGTCACCGGTACTATACTATAACAGCTCTGCTCAGATTACCAATGAATCAGTAGTAATATGTTCTGTGCAAATTGCCAAAGGATCAATAACAATCTGCTCTGTCCAGGTTACCAATGGATCAATTATAATATGCTCTGCCCATATTACCTATGGATCAATAATAATCTACTCTTCCCAGATTACTAATAGATCAATAATGATCTACTCTTACCAGATTACCAATGGATCAATCAATAACAATTTGCTCTGCCCAGATTACCAATGGACCAAGATAATCCTGTACCTATGTTCATCCAATTCACTGTTAACACCATCAAAGTCGGTGTAATCTGCAATTTTATTGATTACACCCCTTGCCTTCATATCCACATTCTTTGTGGAATGGAAACAGGAGCAGGAGGATCATAAAACACAAGAGATTCTGAAGATGTCGGAAATACAAAGCAACACACACAAAGTGTTGGAGAGATGCAGCAGGTCCAGCAGCATCTATGGAGAGATATAAAGAGTTAACATTTTGGGCTGAGACCCTTCATCAGGTCTGTCAAATGTCTGCACACCTCCGCCTCTGGCAACCTGTCCCAGGCACTCACCATTAAATAAAAACTGGGCCCACATATCTCCTTTAAACTTTCCCTACTTCCTTTCTCCTTAAATGTCATGTGTCTGACATTCCTACCCTGAGAAAAAAAAGCTCAAGACTATCTACCCTGTCTGTGCCTTTCATAATCTTATAAACCTCTATCAGATCTCCCCTCAAACATCCAGAGAAAACAACCCCCCAGGTTTGTCCAACCCCTCCAACCCAGGCAATATCCTGCAGATGGAGTTTAATCTGGGCAAATATGAGATGTTGTATTTTGGGATGCCAAATGAAAAGAGAAAGTATAGAATTAATATAGATGCCTTAATAGCATTGAAGTACAGAGAGGTCTTGGGGTCCAAGTCCATAGTTCACTAGAAGTGGATATGGAGTTAAAGAGGCATACGGCAGGCTTACCTTCATTGGTGAAGGTGCTGAGTATAAATGTAATGCTGCAGTTTGTCAGTCTGCACTGGGAGTATTGTATACAATTTTGGTTGCCCCATCGTAGAAAAGATGTGGAGAGGGTGTTAAAGAGGTTTCCCAGGACGCTGCCTGGATTAGAGGGTATGAACTGCAAATAGTTGGACAAACTTGAGTTGCTCTCCCTCAAGTGTCAGAGGGTAAAGGAAGGCCTGATAGAGTTTATAGGAAAGGCACAAATAGAGCAGGCAGTCTTTTTCTAAGGGTAGAAATGTCAAACACCAAAGGATATGCTTTTAAGGTTCAAGTTAGGAAGTTTAAAGGGGAAGTGAGAGGCATGGTTTTTTACACAAAATGGTAGGTGTCTGGAATTGATTACCGAAGTAGCAATAGAAGCAGGCAGTTTGCTGGAATTTAAGCCGCTTTTAGATAGACACAAAATTATTAAGGGAATGGATGACACACAGGAGGAGAACAACATTTGCCATCAAGATCAGTACAAAATCATGGGCTGAATGGCCTGTCCAGTGCTGTATTGTTTTATGTTCTATCCTAGTAAACCATTTTGTACCCTCTCCACATTCTCCATATCCTCCCTGTAATGGGATGACCAGAGCTGCAGATAACGCTCCATGTGTGACTGAACCCAAAGTTTTATGCAGCTGCAATAACTTCCTGATTTACACATGGTGCCCTGACCAACACTGTATGCCTTCTTTACCACTTTTAGGGTCTATGGACTTGGACCCCCAAAATCCCTCTGTATATTAATGTTGTTAAAGGTCATACTGTATACTTAAAAGGTTGTACTGTATTCTGTAAACTATATACTTTCCCTTATATTTGATCTCCCAAAATGTAACACCTCACATTTATCTGGACTAAACTGTATAGTAAATGGACTCTTTGCATTTGATCTTCCAAAGGGCAATACTTTACATTTGGCCAGGTTAATTTTCATCTGCTATTTCTCCACCCATAATTGCAAACTGATCTACATCCTACTGTTCCTTTAACTTTCTTCTGCGCCATCCACAACATCACTAGTCTTTGTATCATCTGTGAATTTACTAACTCACCCACCTACATTTTCATCCAGCCTGACATGAGTAGTGGGTAAATTATTGGAAGATACTTTAAAGGACACAATATAAGAGTTGGATAGACATTAAGGATAGTCAACACAGCTCTGTGCATGGTAGGTCATTTCTG
This sequence comes from Hemitrygon akajei, assembly GCF_048418815.1. NCBI lineage: Eukaryota > Metazoa > Chordata > Chondrichthyes > Myliobatiformes > Dasyatidae > Hemitrygon > Hemitrygon akajei. The sequence continues at coordinate 68,919,818 of NC_133124.1, forward strand.
ACCAACTTTAGAGTTGTTCAAGGAGGTTACCAGGAATGTTGATGAAGGAAAGGCAGTGGGCATTGTCTACGTTGACTTTAGCAAGGCCTTCCTCTGACAAGGTCCCGCATGGAAGGCTGGTCACTTGGTGTAGTAACAAATTGGATTCAACATTGATCCAGTAATCTAGATTCCATCTAGTGGTCAAAATGCATTAGTTTCAAAGTAAATATGGAAAATAATATGTCGTCTGCGGGTTGAGATTGTAAATTGGAGAAAGACAAATTTTGATGGTATCAGAAAGATCTGGCAAGTGTGGATTTGGGCAGGCTGTTTTCTGTCAAAGCTGCACTTGGTAAGTTGGAGGCCTTCAGAAGTGAAATTTTTAAAGTACAAAGCTTGTACCTGTGCCTGTCAGAATAAAAGATACAGATAACAAGTGTAGGGAACCTTGGTTTTCAATAGATATTGAAGCCCTAGTTAAGAGAAAAAAGGAGCAGCTTAGCAGGTATAGGCAGGTAGGAATAAATGAGGTGCTTATGGAGTATTGGAAATGGAAGAGAACACTTAAGAAATCAGGAGGGCTAAAGAAGGCATAGGGTTGCCCTAGTAGACAAGGTGAAGGAGAATCCTAAGGGATTCTACAGATATGTTAAGAGCAAAAGGATTGCAAGGGACAAAATTCGTCCTCTGGAAGATCAGAATGATAATCTATGCATGGAGCCAAAAGAGATGGGGGAGATATTGAATGGATTGATTGTATCCATATTTACTCAGGAGATAGACACAGAGTCAATCAAAGTGATGCAAAGCAGCAATGAGGTCATGGGTCATGGACCCTACACAGGTAACAGAGGAGGAGGTGTTTGCTGTCTTGAGACAAATTAGGGTGGATAAATCCCCAGGGCCTGACAAGGTGTTCCCTTGGAGCCTGTGGGAGGCAAGTGCAGAAACTGCAGGGACCGTAACAGAGATATTTAAATCATCCTTAGTGACAGGAGATGCACCAAAGGATTGGAGAATAGCCAATGTTGTTCCGCCATTTAAAAAAGGCCCTAAGAATAAACCAGGAAATTATAGGTGAGCCTGACATCAGTAGTTAGAGAATTATTGGAAGGTATTCTAAGGAACCAGATATATGAGTTATCGGATAGACAAGAACTGATTAGAGATAGTCAGCATGGTTTTGTGCGTGGTAGGTCATGTCTAACCAGTATTATAGTATTTTGAAGAAGTTACCAGGAAAGTTAATGAAGGCAAGACAATGGATGTTGGCGTCATGGACTTCAGCAAGGTATTTGACAAGGTCCCACATGGGGGGCTGGTCAAGAAGGTTCATTCGCTCAGCATTCCAGATGATGTAGTAAATCGGATTAAATATTGGCTTTGTGGGAGAAGCTAAAGAGTGGCAGTAGATGGCTGCCTCTGATTGGAGGCTTGTGACTCGTGGAGTGCCACAGGGATCAGTGCTAGTTCTGTTATTGTTTGTCATCTATATCAATGATCTGGATGATAATGTGGTCAACTGGATCAGCAAATATGCAGATAACACCAAAGCTGGGGGTGTAATGGACTGCACAGAAGATTATCTGCTTGCAGTGGGATCTGGACCAGCTGGAAAAACGGGCTGAAGAATGGCAAATGAAAATTAATGTAGACAAGTGTGAGGTATTGGACTTCAGTAGGACCAAACAGGGTAGGTCTTACACAGTGAAAGGCAGGGCACTGAGGAGTCTGGTACAGAAAAGGAATCTGGGAATACAGATCCATAATTCATTGAATGTGGTGGCACAAGTAGATAGGGTCGTAAAGGAAGCTTATGGTATGAGCAAGGAGATGCGATGTTATGTCGAAATTGTATAAGACATGGATGAGGCTGAATTTGGAGTATTGTGTATAGTTTTGGTCACCTACCAGGTGTAAGTAAGTTTGAAAGAGTGCAGAGAAATTTTACAAGGATGGTGCCAGGACTGGAGGTGGAGGACCTGAGTTATAAGTAATGATTGAATAGGTTGCAAAGTAGAAGATTGAGGGAAGATTTGAGAGAGTTATATAAAATTATGAGTATAGATAGGGTAAATTCAAGCAGACATTTTTCACTGAGGTTTAATGCAACTACATCTAGAGGTCATGGGTTAAGGGCGAAAGGTGAAAAGTTTTAAGTGAAACATGAGGAAAAACTTCTTCACTCAGAGGGTTGTGAGAGTGTGGAATGAGCTGCCAGTACAAATGGTGCATGCAAGCTTGATTTCAAAGTTTAAGAGAAGTTTAGATAGGTACATGGATGGCAGGGGTATGGAGAGCTATGGTCCAGGTTGAGTAGGCAGTTTAAATAGTTCTGCATGGACTAGGTGGGCTGAAGGGCCTGTTTCTGTGCTATAGTTTTCTATGACTCTAGTGAGAGAAGCCAGAGAGTGGTAGTAGATGGTTGCCTCTCTGACTGGATGCCTGTGACTAGTGATGTGCCACAAGGATTTGTGCTGGGTCCACTGTTATTTGTGTTCTATAAAATAACTTGGATGATAATGTGGTAACTGGATCAGCAGACTTGTGGATGACACAATGATTGGGGGTGGAGTATCAAAACTTGCAGCTTGATCTGAACCAGCTGGAAAAATGGCAGATGAAATTTAATTTAGGTGTTGTAGTTTGGGAGGACAACTCAGGGTAGGACTTAAATAGTGAACAGTGAGGCGCTGAGGAGAGCGGTAAAATAAAGGGATTTGGGAATTCAAATCCATTATTGTTTGAAAGTGGCATCACAAGTAGATAGGGTCGTAAAGAGAGCTTTAGTTTCACTGGTCTTCAAACATCTGAGTATTGAGTACAGGAGATTGGACGTTAGAAACATAGAAACCCTACAGCACAGTACAGGCCCTTTGGCCCACAAAAGTGTGCCGAACATGTCCCTACCTTAGAAAGTACTAGGGTTACCCAATGCCCTCTATTTTTCTAAGCTCCATGTACCTATCCAAACTCTCTTAGGGTCTCTTAAAAGACCCTATCGTATCCACCTCCACCACCGTTGCTGGCAGCCCATTCCACGCACTCACCAATCTCTGCGTAAAAAACTTACCCCTGACATCTCCTCTGTACCTACTCCCAAGTACCTTAAACCTGTGCCCTCTTGTGGCAACCATTTCAGCCCTGGGAAAAAGCCTCTGACTATCCACACGATCAATGCCTCTCATCATCTTATACACCTCTAATAAGGACACACAGTTATGTTGAAGTTGAATAAGACATTGGTAAGGTCAAATTTGGAGTACTAAGTACAATTCCGGTCACCTACCTTCAGGTAGATTGAGAGTACCGAGAAAAAAATAAAAGGATATAGCCAGGACTTGAGGACCTGACCTAGATAGGGTAAAAGCAAGCAGGCTTTTTATATCTGAGGTTATGTGAAACTTGAACTAGCAAGTGAAAAATGAAACATTTAAGAGGGACAAGGGGGAGCTTCTTCATTCAGAGGGCAGTGCAAATGTGGAATGAGCTGCCAGTGGAAGAAGTGGATGCAGTTTTGACTGCAACATTTAAGAGAAGTTTGGATAAGAACATGGATGGGAGGTGTATGGAGGACTATGGGACTAGGCAGAATAACAGTTTGGCATGGACTAAATGGGCCAAAGGGCTTGTTTCTGTGCTGTAGTGTTCTATATCAAATAGTACTCTATTTTAAAAGCACTTGGATGTGTACATGGATAGGAAAGGTTTTGGGGAATATGGACCATATGCAGGCAAATAGGACTAGCTCAAGTAGACTATTTGGTTGTCATGGATGAGTCGGGCCAAAGGACCTGCTTCCATGCCATATAACCGTGACTTGGTGGGCCTGTCTGCTAACTCTGAGCGACTGGAACACTTAGATCCCTCTTGCAATTTCTCCCCACATAGACAATAATCTGCCTGGTTCCTGTCACTGAAGGGCATGCGGTCACACTTCCTAACATTACACTGTGTGTCCTTATCATAATGCATTCTATCTAGTTTTGTATCATCAGTAAACTTGGGGCCTTACACACTGTTCCCTCCAGGTCATTAATGGAAAATAAACTGTAAACCAAGGATTGAACTCTGGCAGCACACACAAAATGCTGGTGGAATGCAGCAGGCCAGGCAGCATCCACAGGGAGCACGGTCGACGTTTCAGGCAGAGACCCTTCACAGGACTAGACTGAACTCTGGGTTGGAGTCTACTGGGCTCCCCAACCTTAGGAAAGTGACCCTGCCAGCAAGATCCCAGAAGCAATAACTGTCAAAGTCCACAGGAAGATCTCAATAGCCAAGTCTGAAGACACCAGTTGCAGCACAGGGCTTGTTGGAGAACTGTTTGGTGATCATTCCTCTCACTGGGGACTTCGCACCTACTCTCCCCAACCACCCATTCCACCTCGACCCACACCCGTCGCCACCTAGCACCTCATTGACCCCACTCCTCACAGTTACGTTGTACCCCTTCCATGGCGGGAACTTGCTCAGTGCCGCTTCAGCACTGAGGAGGTTAAACCGCTCTGTAAACAGCTGCCGTGCTACAGAAATAGCATCTGCCCAGAGCCGGGCCCTGCTCCCTGTGGTGGGCCTGCCGGTGATGTCCCGCTACGGCTTTGCGCTGAGGTCTCTGAGCCGGGACAGGGAGGGAGCTGTGTGGAGGAGGAGGTGGGGGCGCGCCTGCCTCCCGTCCCGCTCACTGGTGTGTGCGGACAGATTGGTTCACAACGCCCTGTACACCGGAGACCTGCACAGGGTCCAGTGCCTCTTCACCAGGGGCAGCATCGGGGATCTGCTAATCCCACAGGCAGAGGAAAGCGTGCAGCCGGCACCCACACTGGGTGAGTGGGGGGAGGACCTACACCCGTCGGTCAGATACACTGCAGGACGGTTCTGAAGGAGTGTTGTCTTGTAGGAGAGGACACTGAGGGAGAGGCAATGTGGGAGGGTGGTGAAGAGGTAGAGGCGGTGAGAGAGAGATGGTAAGGAGGGTGAGTCAGTGAGGAGGGAGGGGTGAGCCCTGTTAGATCAGGAATCAGGATTTAGAGTGGAGAGGTTTGAAACAGCAGGGGAATTTGTTGGTTGGAGGTGTTGGGATGAGGGTTGGGTGGGGGGGGGGGTGGACACGGGTCTCCCCAGGACCTGGTCTCATTGCGTCCCGGGATCACTCGCCGTCCACGTACAAGGGAAAGACAGACAGACCATATGGGACGTGTGGGTGAGGGGAGCCCATGGGAAGGATGGGAGGGGATGGAGGGTGACAGGTACCCTGGACACACTGGCGAGGTCTGGGACACACCGCCAGAATCAGGGGGACTCTGGGAGGGAGGGATGTTTTGGGCTGTGGGACACTGGGAGCAGGGCTCGCTACCAGAGACAGCATGGGGCGATGGGTGAGTGATCTCCTGGGTCGGGGACTGACTGGGGCGGAGCAGCAGTCCGACACCAGATCCTGAGCTGTCTCGGAGCCAGAGTATCACGAGGGGCTGCAGAAAATAGCCTCAGCTGTGGACAGGAGCAGTCAGACCTCCCGCCACGACATGTCCAATGTCATTGTCACCGCTAAGGCAGAGGGTCCCGCCTGGGAACTATGGCACGCCCTGCTACTGGGGGAGGCAGAGACGGTGCTACTCCTGACCACGGACCCCCAGCACCCCCAGCTTCACCCCAACGTGGTATTTGACACCAGCGACGTAGAGCAGTGGAGGAACTACCGCTACAACCTGCGGGCCCTGAGTACGTGAGCCGGGGGAGGACGGGGGAGGGTCAGTTGGTTACAGTGAGCGGGGGCCAGAGACGGGGAATGCAGGGGTTAGGAAAAGGGATTTACGGTGGGAGGTGTCGGTGCAGGGACGGGGGAATTACAGATGGGTCAATGGACGGGGCAGTTATAGGGGCGGATCTGGGGGAAATACATTGTGTTTGGGGGTCACTGGGATCATCAGGATGAAAAAGTGATCAGTGGGGACAGGACGGGGTCAGGAGCTTTGGACACAAATCCCTCAGTAAGGGACTCAAAGATGCATATCACGCGGGACATGTTACAGCCATCGGTGAGGAGGTGCAAGTGCGGCTTCAGAAACGCTTCCTTCCCTCCTCCATCAGATTTCTAAATGGCCCACGTTCGCTACTCACCTTTCTCACAATTTTGTAAGTTATTGTAAGTTACTGTAAGTTTTATGATTTACACCGTATTGCTGCTTCAAAGCAACACATTTCACTGCAATGTCGGTGATAATATACCCGATTCTGATATAGAGAGGGTATCCCGAAGACATTTCACTGCAATGTCGGTGATAATATACCCGATTCTGATATAGAGAGGGTATCCCGAAGACATTTCACTACAATGTCGGTGATAATATACCCGATTCTGATATAGAGAGGGTATCCCGAAGACTCATCAGGACATTGCTCGGGACAGACGGTTTCAGTTACGAGGAGACTACGGGGGCACGGTTGGATTTCCTTAAGGTGGATGAGGCTGGAGGGGACGGGACGGCTGACAGCGATGATGAGGGATAGTAGGAAATCTTCCTCTGTAGTGACAGTATCACACAGCACGGACACAGGCCCTTCGGCCCAACTGGTCCATGCCATCCAAGCTTACACTACTGTGCCGCCTCATAGAGTGTGTTACACAGTACCACACAGACAGATAATTGCGTGGCTGAGGAATTGGTGCAGGGGGCCATGATTCAGATTTGTGGATTACTGGTATCTCCTCTGGGATGGGGAGACCAGTACAAGAGGGTTGGGTTACAACTGAACCCAACAATGTTCTGATGAACAGATTTCCTGGTACTACTGGGGAGGATTTAGACCAGTGGTTCCCAACCTTTTTTTGGCCATGCCCCACTTAATCACCTCTAAAATCCTGATGCCCCCTGTGGTGATATATAATTCTTATTATTCAAAAAGTGAACTCCTATTCACCTGGAGGAAGCCTAAAAGACCATTAACTTGGTTTAAACAAGCTTCCAAAGAACATGGCATTCATGAAAGAGAAAAATAAAAGAACCAAAGGACTGTTAAAGTTCTGAGGAAGAAATTACTAAGAAATTGTAAAAAAAAGAACATTAAGTGATATTAAAATAATAATAATAAATAAATAAAACAATGCCGATTCGTTTCTACAGCATACAAAGACAGATACACCGTTTAAAAGAGATGACGCAATGTACACACCTTCACACCACCAAGAACCGAAAGCTACTGCAAAAAGCAGCATTGGCTCGACCTCGTACGAGTTTCTTACGCGTTTGGACTTGTTCATTCGTTCCTTCCTACATCAGTCAATTCATTAATTTAATTATGAAAGCCATTTGATGGTTGTAATGATGGTGATACACTATATATACAGTACATACGCAATTACACATGTACATACACACAAGTATTTTTATGTATGCATACTGTATATACACATATGTATTAACTCGCACACACACTCATACTCACACAGACTTACTAGAAAAAATTCACTGTTAATAACTCATTCTCGAATTGCCCCCCTTAAAAATCAAATTTTAATTGCCCCCCTGTGGTAATATGCCCCACGTTGGGAACCACTGATTTAGACTAAATTGGCAGAGGTGGTGGGATCCAATGCATCAGGAAGGCAAATGTGAGGCTGGAAGCTGATACAGAATTCAGTTTCAGAAAGGTCAGTGGACAAGACAGGAAGCAGCCTGGCAGCAAGAGAGGAAAGATTGCTGGATTCAACTACATTACTTTCAATACAAGGAGACCTGACAGGTGAGGCAGATGAACTCAAATGGTGGTTAGCTATGTTATAGCCTTTACAGAAATATGGCTAAAGAAAGGACAGGACTGCCAGTTAAATGTTCCAGGTTACAGGCTCTATTGGTGGGGAGGGGGTTGCATTTCTTATTAAAGAGACTATCACAGCAGTGGTCTGAGATGATATTACTAAAGGATCGTCCAGTGAGGCTCTCTAATTTGAGCTGAAAAATAAAAGAGGTTAATCACATTGTTGGGCTTCTACATTATGCTCCCAAATAGTCAACGGAAGTTGACGAAAAAATAGGCAGGGAGATTGCAGAGAGCTGCAAGAATAATGGGACTGTCAGAGTAGAGGATTTTAACTTCCGAAACTCAAAGTAAATTTATTGTCAAAGTACGTATATCACCGTATACTACCTTGAGATTCAATTTCTTGGAAGCATACACAGTAGAACAAAGAAATGCAATAGAATCAATGAAAAACTACCCTCAAAGACTGGCAAACAACCAATGTGCACAACAAGACAAACTCTGCAAATACTGAATAGGTAGATCGATGGATAAAACTGAGAACATGAGTTGTAAAATCCTTTAAAGTGAGTCCATGCTCTGTAAAATATGTTCAGATTTGTGGTGACAGGAATTATTCACACCAGTTCAGGAACCTGATGGTTGGAAAGTATTAACAGTTCCTGAACCTGGTGGTGTGGGACCTAAGACTGCCATACCTCCTTCTCCCTCCACAACCTGGATCAACATGTTGATATGTGCGGCACCTACTGTCCTGTGGAGGCTTGCGTACTTCAAGGACTCCATCAGGCGATGCCAACTCCATGTTGAAATGGCTGTGGACAAGATGCCAGACGAAGATCAACCCAACCCTCGCTCCCAAACAGACAGGCACGTGTCTGCCCCTCCTGGGCCACACTTCAATTCGAAATGTGAATGCCACACAAAACAACCTCCTTCCCAATGGAAGCAGCAAGAGGAGAGTATGGTCTGGTTGGTGGAGGTCCTAGCTTTCTTGTGACAGTGCTCCTTGTAGATGTTCTCAATGGTGGAGAAGGCTTTGCTTGTGATGGATTGGGCTGTATCCACAAGTTTTTGTGGGCTTTTCCATTCTTGGGCATTGGTATTTCCACACCAGGCCATGATGCATAGGTATCCTAACATAGACTGATCTGTTGTAGAGTCAAAGGTTTAGATAGGATGGTATTTCCTCAGGCAATATATAAAGGGCCCTACTAGGTAGGGTCATTTGGCACCTGGGAGGCTATTAAGAGTGTGATATGGGCAGTTAATGATCTACAAGTTCTTGATAGAATAAAGGGTAAGGATAACAACCTGTACCCCCTCCCCCCAGTAATGACCACATCCCCTGTACCCCCAGTAATGACCTGTGCCCTGTTCCCCAGGTAATGACCCTTGACCTGTACCCTGGCAATGACCCATGACCCGTCCTTCCTGCAGGGATCTGGTCACTGTGCTACAAGCAGGAGTTTACCACCCCGCTGCAGATCTGCTCAAGCAGGGGATATGACCAGTGTGTGCGGCACCTACTGTCCTGTGGAGCTGAGCCCGACTTTTCTCCCGGAGGGAAGACTGCCCTGCACGAGGCATGTGAGAACTCCCAGGCTGAGTGTGCACGACTACTGCTAACAGCGGGAGCTAACCCAAATGCAGTATCCGAGGATGGCTACTGTCCGCTGCATCTCTGCACCTCGCCCGAGTCCCTGAGGTAAGTTCAAAACTCACAACGGAAAGGGTGAGCAGCCCATTGTCATGGTCCATATTGGGACCAGTGACACAGGCAGGAAGGCACTGTGAGATCCTGCAAAGGGAATTGAGGAGTTAAGTTGAACATTGAAAAGCAGCACCTCAAAATTAGTAAATTGGATTATTTTTGTCACATGTAACAAGGTAGAGTGAAAAGCTAACCATACAGATCATTTCAGGAGCATTTTGTAATTCGTGACCAAAGTTCCATTAGTTTTGAACTAATTACGGAAAGGGACAGAACAGGTCCACATGTTCAAGTTCTATATTGGGGGAAGGAAAATTTTAATGGTTTGAATATACAGCACAATACGTGGCTTTCGGCCCATGATGTTGTGCCAACCCTTTAACCAACTTCAAAATCATTCTATTTTACTTAGGGACTCTTAAATGTTCCTAATGTACCTGCCTCTATCACCACCCCCCACAACATGCATCCACTACTCTCTGTATATTTTTTAAAAACTACTTCTAACATCCCTCTATAGTCTCCTCTAAACACCTTAAAATTATGCCCCCTCATATTAGCCATTACTGCTTTGAGAAAGAAGTATTGGGCTGTTCACTGTATCCATCCTCTTATCATATTGTACACCTCTATCAAGTCATCACTCATCGCCCTTCACTCCAAGGAGAAAATCCCTAGCTCAGTCAATCTTTTCTCATAAGACATGCTCTCTAATTCAGGCAGAATCCTGAAAAATCTCCTCTACACTCTGTCTAAAACTTCCACATCCTTCCTATAATGAGGCAACAGAACTGAACACAATACTCTCAGTGTGGTCTTCCTGTAGTAACCTTGTCCGGCTCCGGGGAATTATCTATCGTATGTAATGAGCCATGATCTTGATTGGAATAGGTTGTTTGTGAGCAAGTGGGAGACATTTAAAGGTGAGATGGTGAGAACTCTAGGTCTGCATGTTCCTGTTGGAGTGAAGGTCAAGGCTGGTAAGAATAGGGAACCCGGGATGACAAGGAGTAATGAGGCCCAGGCCAGGTAAAAAGGGACAGTGGCACGGATCAGATAGAGACGGCTGGGATCAAGCGAATCCCAGGAGAGAATAGGAGGTGCAGGACTGTACTCAGGAAGGAAATCAGGGGGCATGGAAGGGGATTGAGATACATTTGACAGAGAAGATTAAGGAGAATCCAAAGAGATTTAATAAACTTATTAAGGAAGAAAGAGTAACAAGAGAGAGAGAATAGGACCTGTCAAAGACCAAATGGTGCATACTTGTGTGGAGCACAGGAGATGGTCAAGATCCATAATGAATACTTTTCCTGGGTTTTTTCTATGGAGAAAGACATGGAGACTTGAACTAGAAAAAGTAAATGTGGAGGACTTGGGGATAGTCCATGTTACAAAAAGGGAGAAGTCTTAAAAAGTATGAAAATAGGCAAGTCTCCAGGCCTGATCAGTTTTATCAAAGGACACTGTGGAAGGCTAGGGAAGTCATCTGTGGAAGGTAAGTTACTGGAAAGGATTCTGAGAGATAAGACACGAATACATCTGGAAAGATGGGTTAATTAAGGGTGAGCAATCATGTCTTAGGAACTTGATTAAGCTTTTTGAAGTAACCAAAAGGTCGATGAGAGTAGGGTGCTGGATATGATTTAGATAACAAAATACAGGGCATGTTATGTTTGCAAATGATACTAAAATGGTTGGTCTAGTAGATAATGAAGAAGGTTATCAAAAATTACACGTGAATCTTCATCAACTGGGTAAATGAATAAGTGCAAGATGTTGTGTTTTGGGAAGTCAAATCCAGTTTGAACATTCACAGTGAATGGTGACTGAGGAGTGTTATAGAACAGAGGGATCTTGGAGTACAAGTTTCCCTGAAAGCAGACTCACAAGTAGACTGGATGGTGAGGAAGGGTTTGTGCATGCTGGCTTTCATAAGACCATAAGTATAGGAGCAGAATTAGGCCATACAGCCCATTGAATCTGCTTCGCCATTCCATCATGGTTGATCCTGGATCCACTCAACCCCATACACCTTCCTTCTCACCATATCCTCTGTTGCCCTGACCAATCAGAAAATGATCAACTTCTGCCTTAAATATACCCACGGACTTGGCCTCCACCACAGACTGGCAGAGTATTCCATAGATTCACTATGTTGCAGCTAAAAAATATTCCTCTTGACCTCTATTCTAAAGGGTTGCCCCTCAATTTTGCGGTCCTGCCCTTTAGTTCTGGATATCTCCACCAAAGGAAACATCCTCTCCACATCTACTCTATCTAGTCCTTTCAACATTCAGTAGGTTTCAATGAGACCCCCACGCATTCTTCTAAATTCCAGTGAGTACAGGCTCAAAGCTGCCAAATGCTCCTCATATGTTAACCACTCATTCCTGGAATCATCCTCATGAACCTCCTCTGGACTCTCTTCAATTACAACACATCTTTTCTGATATATGGGGCCCAAAACCATTGACAATACTCCAAGAGCAGTCTGACTAGCATCTTATAAAGGCTCAGCATTATCTCCTTGCTTTTATATTGTATTCCCCTTGAAATAAGTGTCAACATTGCATTTGCCTTCTTTACCACAGACTCAACCTGTAAATTAACCTTCTAGGAGTCTTACACAAGGACCCCTAAGTTCCTCTGCACCTCTGTTTAAATCTTCTCACCATCTAGATAGTAGTCCACTCTATTGTTCTTTTTATCAAAATGCATTATCGTACATTTCCCAACATTGTATTTAATCTGCCACTTGCTTGCCCATTCTTCCAATTTGTCTAAGTCCTGCTGCAATCGTATTACTTCCTCAGCACTACCTACCCCTTTACCTTTCTTTGTATCATCCACAAACTTGCCACAAAGTAATCAATTCCATTATCCAAACCATTGACAATGTGAAAAGTAGCGGTCCCAATTCTGACACTAAGGAACACCACTAGTCATTGGCAGCCAACCAGAAAAAGCCCTGTTTATTCCCACTCGCTGCCTCCTGCTTGTCAACCATTCTACTATCCATGCTCTAAGACCATAGGATTTTATCTTGTTAAGCAGCCTTACATGTGGCACCTTATCAAATGAAAATCTAAGTAAATGACATCCACTGCATCTCCTTTGTCCACCCTGCTTGTAACTTCCTCAAAGAACTCTAACAGATTTGTCAAGCAAGATTTCCCTTCACAGAAACCATGCTGACTTTGACATGTTTTATCTTTAGTCTCCAAGTAGCCTGAAACCTCAGCCTTAATAATAGACTCCAAAACTTTCCCAATCACTGAGGTTAGGCGAACTGGTCTATAATTTCCTTTCTTTTGCCTTCCTCCCTTCTTAAAGAGTGGAGTGACATTTGCAATCTTCCAGTCCTCTGGGACTATGACAGAATCAAGTGATTCTTGAAAGAACATGGCCAATGCATCCGTTATCTCTTCAGCAACCTCTTTCAGGACTCTGGGATGTAGTCATTCTGGTCCAAGTGACTTATCCACCTTAACACCTTTGAGTTTGCCTAGCACTTTTTCCTTTGTAATAGCAATGGCACTTACTCCTGCTCCCTGACACCTACGGACCTCTGGCACACTCCTAGTGTCTTACACAGTGAAGACAGATGCAAAGTACCCATTAAGTTCATCTGTCATTTCTTTGTCCCCTTTTACTACCTCACCAGCATCATTTTCCAAGGGTCTTCCACATTTAAGTGTATCAGTTATAGGAAGAGGTTGGAAAAGCTAGAACTTTATTCCTTGGAGTGTAGGAGACTGAGAAGTGATCTTACAGAAATATTTAAAATTTTGAGGGACACAGTCTTTTCCCCAGGATTGGTGAATCAAGAATTAAAGGGCATTGGTTTAAGGTGAGAGGAGAGATATTTAATAGGAGATTAAGGGCCGATTTTTTCTAACATAATGAGTGGTGCATATGTGCAATTATCTGCCAGAGGAAGTTGTTAAGGCAGGGACAGTAACAACTTTGAAAAGGCACTTATTGTTGTTCAGTCATTAAGTCATGACCTCATAGAATTTTCCATAAGGTTTTCTTGGCAAATTACTGAGGTGGGTTGCCATTTCCTTCTCCAGTGGACCATATTCAGTATGACCTCTCTGCCATGATCTGTCCATCTTGAGTAGCCCGATATGGTACAGCCCATAGTGTCACTGAGATACACAAGCCCCTCACCACAACAAGGTAATGGACCATGAGGAGGCAAAAAGCAAAGATAGGAAATGTTTAGAGGGCTATAGACCAAACAGGGGCAAATAGGGCAAGCTTAGATGGGAATCTTGATTAGTATGGATCAGGTGGGCCAAAGAGCCTGTTTCCATGCTGTACAACTCAACAATGAGTAGTGATTCGCTGAGTTTATATTTTGTTGAGCAGTGATTGGTTGAATGTGCTGTTTGGTGAGCAGTGATTTGCTCAGGTTGTTGTTCAGTGAATGGTAATTGGTAGAGTGTGTTGTTTGGTGGGCAGTAATTGGCTAGGATGGAATAACTGCAGGTGTTCTTGACAGATGTGCGCAATACTTACTGGAATTTGGTGGCCACATTAACAGTCGGACAGAGGAAAAGGATGACACTGCACTGCACATTGCTTCCAGGTTTGCCCTGGAGGAGCACGTCGACTTGTACCTCAGCTACGGAGCCTCGATTAACCGGTTAAATGAGTGTGGTCAAACTGCCTTGCATTGCGTGTGTGGTCAGCCCCACAGCCAGGCAGATGCTGAGAGGTATTACCGGGTGTGCAGAAAGCTGGTGGAGAGTGGAGCCAGTGTGGTAGCGCTGGACGAGGAGCAACAGTCTGCTCTACACCTGGCCTGTTACACATCCAACTACAGGATTGTGGATCTGCTCCTCGCCAGGGGCGTTGATGTCAACCGCATGGATTACGGTGGCAATGCCCCCCTTCACAAAGCCCTGCAAGCTGTCAGCTACAAGCTGGATCATGAGCCCGAGCGTGTAGTGCAATCCCTCCTGAACTACGGATCCATCCGCATCTGGCCAGGTGCCTTTCCCAAGGTGAGGTACAGCTTTCAGTGTGAGTATCTGTTGTAATGGGTGTGACCAGCACCTCTCAGTTACAGTCATTGAGTTATACAGAAATACGCCTTTTGGTCCAGTTCATCCATGCCAACCAAGGTGCCTTCCAGCAGCCAGTGCTGGTTGCTTACACTTGACCCACATCTCCCTGAACCTTTCCTATCCTTGCCTATGTCCAAATGTCTTCAGAACATTGTAATTCTACCTGCTTATTCCACTTCTTCTGGCAGCTCATTCCAAACATCCACCATCCTCTGTTTAAAAACCTGCCCCTTGACCGTTGAACTTTTCCCCTCTCACTTTAAACCTGATCTTCAGTTCCAGACTCGTTTCTAGAATCTTACTTATACCCTCATAATTTTATAAACCTGTGTTAGGCCACTCCTCACCCTCCTTCGCTCCAGGGAAAACATTTCAGCCTGTCCAGCCTCTACCTATAACTCAATCCCTCCAGGTCTGGCAACATCCTTGTGAACATCCTTTTCACCAATCCTGATGAAGGCTCTTAGCCCTAAAAACATTGACTGTTTACTCATTTCCATAGATGCTGCCTGACATGCTGAGTTCCTCCAGCATTTTGGGTTTATTTCTCTGGATTTCCAGCATTGGTGGAATCTCTTGTGTTCATGACTTCACCCAGTGATTCTGTCTCCACAGCCCAAGGAGCAGAAATTCTTTCTGAGTTCAGTCCTAAATGGCCAAGCCATTGACCCCTTGAAATTCATAACCATGATTAATACAAGCCTGGGAGGGAGTGATGCAAAGGACACTGCCTCAGTAACCACACCATCCATCTGCTCCACGACTCTGGGTTGTAGTTGATTCCAGACACACCAACACACCGGACTTGCATATACCCTCCCGAAGTAGCCTTGGAAGCCACTCAGGTCAATGCCCATTGAGGATGGTACAGAACCCCCATACAGGGATAATTAAATAACCAAATCATGGAGACGCAAATCTGGAACAACACACAGACCCAAATGTTGACTATACATTGCTCTCCACCAGCACTGCCTGACCCACAGAGCAGGTGCAGGCTCCGCTGTCTGGGGTCCATTCTCTGACTAACCTTTTCCTACCTTTTTCACCCTCCCTCTCTCCTTCCCCCTATCTACAATCCCCTCCACTATCTATCTCCCATCCTGCTCTCTCCCCTCCTCTCCTTCCACTGCCCTGTTCCCTTCCCCCATGTCATTCTCTCCCCTGCCCCTCTACCCTCTCTCTTGGGGCAGGTGTTGAAATACTGTTCCAAGTCTCCGGCAACGATTGAGGTTCTGCTGAATGTCTACGACCACGTCAAGGTGACAGACGAATGGGTGAAGGCAATCCCACTGGAGGTTCTGCGGGTATGGTCTGTCGGCAGGGAGCGGGGTATTGTGGGCAGGGGTCTCAGCAGGCTATGGGATATGGAGAGGGAGGGGTCACAGCTGTGGGTTACGGAGAGGGGGGTCACAGGAGACTGCGGGATATCGAGGGAGAGGGTCATAGGAGACTGGGATATAGAGAGAGGGTCAAAGGAGGCTGTAGGATGTGGAGAGAGGGGGTCACAGGAGACTGGGATATGGGGAGAGGGGGTCACAGGAGACTGGGATATGGGGAGAGGGGGTCACAGGAGACTGGGATATGGGGAGAGGGGGTCACAGGAAACTGTGGGATGGAGGGAGAGGGTCACAGGAGACTGTGGGATGGAGGGAGAGGGTCACAGGAGGCTGTAGGATATGGAGAGAGGGGGTACAGGAGTGTGGGATATGGAGAGAGGAGCTGGAAAGGGACACAGAGCATTTCATCTGATTCACTCAGTGGCAGGAACTGGGTCACAGAGATTCCAGGAGAGTGAGGCCAAGGTGAAAAGGTGCAGGACCAAGCAGGCCATTTGGCCCCAAGAGTATGATGCTGATTCCCCCTCTGCCTGAAGCCCTAGGTTTCCTTACCAATAAAAATCCAGCCTTCAGAGGCAGTAAGTTCAAAGACGTGGTGCCCTCTGCTAGAATTCTTCCCCACAGTGTCCAGCCCTCTCAACCCCGAACAACCTTATAATGCAGTCATTCCAGATTCTAGCCAGTGGGTTCCCACCTCATAAGACCCATCCCCACGAAACCACCGTCCATCCCAGAATCTCCTCATCAACCTCGTCTGCGCTGCCTGTCAATAACCTACCTGTCCATTAGTGGCAGGACAACCTGTTCACAGAGTTCCAGCTATGTCTCATCTCAGGTGCGGCTTGAAATACAACTTGTACCGGCTGAGGGGACAGGGCAAAGGTCAGGGATTAAGATGAAGGTGGGTTTTGAGGGTGGGGTGGGATAGGAAGGTGGGAATGGGGTGCAGTGTATTGTTGATCTGTCTCCATCTCTCTCTCTCCCACACCCGACCCGCAGGAACACGCCGAGTTCTACAGCTTGCTGGGGTCGGTGCTGCGCACTCCGCGCTCCCTACAACACCTGTCTCGGTGCGTCATCCGCACTCACTGCCGAGGCCCCTGCGCGAGCGCCGTGCCCGTGCTGCCGCTGCCCTCCGCCATCAAAAGCTTCCTGCTGCTCGAGATCCAGGGCTTCCTGATGTAGGGGCGGTAACGAGGCCCGCGCACCAGAAGCCCAGCCCATCAGGACTGACTCCGCCCACTGGACATTGGCCCCTCCCACCGGAACTCACCCCTACCCCCGACCCCCCCCCCCCTCCCGGGACCGGCCCCGATCACCGCCTCACGGGAGTCCTCTGTCGAGTGAGTTCAGTGTAATTAGTGAACGGAAGAGGGTGTGAATTGGGGGAGGGGCAGAGAGGGTAGGGGGGAGGAGAAAGAAAAAGATGAAGAATGTGGGGGGGGGGAGTGACAGGAGAGGTGCAGGAAGAAGGATGAGGAGTTGAGGAAGAGGGACTGGAGAGAAGAAGGAGGGGGATAATGGGGTTTGAGGGGAAAGGGAGGGATCGAAGGAGAAGAAAGGGTTGGAGAGGGGAGAAAGGCAGGAATGGTGGAGGGGTGAGTTATATAAGGGGAGGATCTGTTGTCAGTGAACTCTCCCTGATAGTGGATGCGCTCCATACCCAGCGGTCAGTGAAGTGATCGGTGAGGGGATGGGTCCAGCGGGGGGGTCAGCAACTGGCCATTAGTGAAGTGGTGGGGTGAGTCACTGAAGGAGGTGTGACTATAGAGGGGTGGATCAGGAACGGGGTGGGATTGTCCTGCGACTGGGCAGATCCTCTGCTCTGGGTATACTCTCTAACCCTGGAAGCGGTGTCTGGCCTGGGGGGGGGTAAATGGGTTTAATCCTGGGGGCTGGCTGGGATGATGGGAAAAGGTGGAGATAGTTCTCTGAAGGGTGAGGGAGGGAGAGACCTGACTAAGGGGTGGGGGTGGGGCTGGACATTTGAAAGTGTGGGGAGTATGGTGGGGGTAGTGGAAGTGCAAGGTGGGTGAGAAATGCTGAAACTGTTTGATGGGAGATCCAGAGCTGCTTCTGCCTGCCCCTCACCCCACTGTCTGAAGGTGAGCTGGGCTCTGGGCCCCACAGTGACCCTGCCTCCATCCCCAGCTCCCTCATCATCTGGATCAACTTCGGGGCCCATGTCTGCAGCCTCCTCTGGAGAGACTTTCAGCCAATGAGAGAGCTCCCATCTCCTTCCCGAGACGTCTGGGTCCAGTGGCTACAGTCTGAGGGACACTTGCTTACGGTGTTTGTGGATCAGATCTGCTCTGTGATTTATCATACTTCAGACTGTTTAATGCTGCTTGTTTAATGGGAATGTGACAGAAGAGTTTTTGTACCACACACACACACTCTCACACACACACACACACACACACACACACACACACACACACACACACACACACACACACACACACACACACACACACACACACACACACACACACACACACACACACACACACCCCTCTCTCTCTCCAGACAGGTCTGTGATGTCACCCCTCCTGCCCTCCTGCCTCCACCCTCTACACCTCGCCCTAGCAGTGAGGCCACCGAAGAAGAGGATACCCCATTCCCACCAGTCGTCATCTGTTCCAGCCTCTGGAAGCAGGTTCACATCCCGAAGAACCACAGCAGTACCCACAAAATACCCGAGGAACTCAGCAGCATCTATGGAAATGAATTAAAAATCGACATTTCAGACCAAGACCTTTCCTCAGGACTGGAAGAGAAGGGGCAAGGTGCCAGAATAAAAAGGTGGGGGAGGGGAAGCAGAGTAACTAGAAGGTGATGGGTGAAACCAGGAGGGTGAGAAAGATCAGGGGCTGGGGAGGAAGGAATCCAATGGGAGACAAGAGTGGACCATGGGAGAAAGGAAAGAAGGAAGGGGGAGGTGATAGGCAGGTGAGAAGAGGTAAGAAGCCAGAGTGGAGAATAGAGGAAGAGGAAAGGAGGAGTAAAAAAAAATACTGGAAGAAGAAATCAATGTTCATGCCATCAAATTGGAGGCTACCAGGGCAGAATATGAGGTGTTGCTCCTCCACCCTGAGAGTGGCCTCATTGTCGTACAAGAGGCCCCGTGGACAACATGTTGGAATGGGAGTAGGAATAAAACTGGTTGGCCACCGGGAAATTCCACTTTTGGCCGATGGAGTGGGGGCACTCGAGAAAGCAGTCCCCCGATTTACAATGGGGCTCACCGATGTAGAGGAGGCCACATCAGGATCCCCTGTTAGAATCGGTGACCCCAGCAGATTCACAGGTGAACTATTGCCTCACCTGGAAGAACTGTTTGAGAACCTGAGTGGAGGTGAGGCAGGTATAGCACTTTAGCCTCTTGCAGATATCCGTGCAGATTAGTGGGGATAGACGAATGGACGAGGGAATCACAGAGGGAGTGATCCCTGCATAAAGTGGAGAGTGGGTGCAACACCTCATACTCTGTCTGGGCAGCCTCCAACCTGATGACAAGAAAATTAATTTCTGGTAAAAAAATTCTCTCCCTTTTCCTCTACTACTTTTCCACAGTGTGGCCTCTTATTTCTTCTCACCTGCCTATTACCTTCCCCGGTAACCTTCTTCCCTTTCTCCCATGGTCCAATACCCTTTCCTATCAAATTGCGTCCTCTCCAGCCCTGTACCTTTCCCACCTACCTGGCTTCACCTATCACCTTCTAGCTGTCTCCTCTTTCCTTCCCCCACCATTTTATTCTGACATTTCCCCTTTTCCTTTCCAGTCTTGAAGAAGGATCTTGGCCCAAAATGTAGACAGTTTATTCATTTCCATAGGTGCTGCCTGATCTACTGAGTTCCTCCAAAGTATGTTGCTTTGGATTTATAGCATCTGCAGAATTTCTTGTGTTTCCAAGAAACCACAGCTACCACCCATTGTATCCCTGCAGCCAGAGAGTAGTCATGCAGCACAATCCTCAGTACCTAGCATTTAACATGACGCTATTTCAGCTTGGGGCATTCCAGAGTTCAGAGTTCAATTCTGGCACCATTCTGTAAGGAGGCTCTGTACATTCTCTCTGTGGAATGTGTGGGCTTTCTCTGGGTCCTTCGGTTTCCACCCACAGTTCAGAGATGTACCAGGTAATTTAATTGTCATTGTAAATTGTCCCATGATTCATCGGGGTTGCTGGGGCAGCGTGGCTCAGAGGGCCTACTCTGTGCTGCATCACTAAATAGATAAAAAACATAAACCTTACCTCCCCTGACAGATCCCTATCTCTGTGGGTCAGGGCTCCTCAAGGATACTCCCAGGTCTGGAGTCAATGTGACAGGTATCGCTGCCTCTCAGAATCTCCTACTGGAGGGACATTCCCCTTGTCTGCCCTCCAACCCTGTACTGACCTCCATCTCTGGTCATTGACCCTCTGCTCAGGGGAACAGCTCAGTCCCATCTACAATCACCATTCACGTTCCCAACAGCCGAACACCAGAATGCTACTCTCCAGTGATCACTGGGTCTAAGCCCTGGAAACCCTTCCCACCAGCACCATGAGGGCACCTTCACCAGAAGGACTACAGTGGGTTATGAAGGCAGCTCACCCTCAGCTTCTCAGAGGCAATGAGAGATGAGCAATAAACACTGGCCTGTCCAGAGCTACCCCAGTCCTGAAAAATCCTTATGAATTCCCTCGACACTGTCTTTGGTGCAATCACATCTCTCCCATAATGAGGAGACCAGAACTGCCCCCATTGGTCCAGCTGTGGTCAGCACAGTTCCAGCACACTCTCACTACATTCAGCCTGGGCTAATGAAGGAAAGCATCTAGTGGGGTTGATTAACCACCTTACTGACCTGTCCCACTACCTTTAAGGATGTGTGGATGTACAGACCACTCAGTACCTGCCCATTAACAGTCTGTTCCATCAACTCAAATTGCTCCTAACTGAACTCCATTTGTCATTGTCTTGCCCAACTCCATCACTCTCCCCATCCTTGTGCAGTTTGTCTCCCTCCTCACTGGCTACCACCACCACCACTTTCTCTATTATTTCTGGGTTTCTTTACCATGTTGTCTACCTGTCATAGAGAGGGATGTTTATCTGGACCCTGGGAACCCCATTGGGAAACAGTCTTCCAGCCACAAAGCTCTCATCAACCATCACCCGCCACCTTCTGCCACTTAGCCAGGTTTGGATCCACTGACCCTCCCCTGGGCCCATGGGTTTTACTTTGTTGACCAGCCTGCCACATGGGATCTCATCAGGAGCCCTGCTAAAGTCTGTGAAGAAACATCTATAGCCTTCCCTCATTGACTCTCCTTGTTATCACCTTTAAAAGTTGAATTGTATATCAGACATGAACCTCCCTTAACAAATGCATACTGAGTGACCCTGATTCATATATGTAAGAAAACTTTAGAAATGATTAACATTTTATGCTCTCGGCATCAGTATCACCATCAACTTCATCCGGTTCCTGTATACTAATGCGGTGATCAAGGTAGTACCTCAGTGAAAGGACTTCCTTAGATGTCTGAGAAGGTTCAGCATGTCAACAAGGATTCCCCAGAAAAAGTTCTCCAGACACATTCTAAAAAGTGTCGTGAGCCTGACGTCAATCGTCAGTAGATTATTGGAAGCTATTCTGAGGAACAGAATATATATTTGGATAGACAGGACTTTATTAGGGATAGACAACGTTGCTTTGTGCTTGACAGATCATGTCTAACCAATCTTAGAGAGCTTTTCAAGGAGGTTATGAGGAAGGTTGATGAAGGGATGGTGATGGACATTGACTACATGAATTTTAGCAAGCCCTTTGACAAATTCCTGCATGGGACGCTGGTCCAAAAGGTTAAGTCACTTGGCATTCATGATGAAGTAGTCAATTAGATTCAACATTGGCTTAGCGGAAGAAGCCAGAAGGTGGTTGCTCAAGATGGTTGTCTCTCTGACTGGAGGATTGTGACTAGTGATATAGGCTGCAGGGATCAGTGCTGGATCCATTGTAGTTTATAATCTACATTAAAGATTTAAATGATAATGTGGTAAACCAGATCAGCAAATTTGCATATGACATGAAGGCTTGGGGAGGAAGGTTATCAAAGCTTGCAGGAGGAACAGGACCAGCTGGAAAAATTTGCTGAAAATGGTAGATGGAATTTAATGCAGAGAAGTGTGAGGTGTTGATTTTGAGAATACAAACCAGGGTAAAAAACTTACACCATGAATGGTAGAGCACTGAGGTATGTGGTAGAACAAAGGGACCTGGGAATGCAGAGTGACAGTTCCTTGAAATTGGCATTACAGATTGATAGGGTTGTAAAGAGAGCTTTTGGCACATCGGCCTTCGTAAATCAGGCATTGAGTACAGGAGTTGGAATGCTATACTGTAGTTCTATAAGACACTGGTGAGGCCAAATTTGGAGTATTGTGTGCAGTTCTAGTCACCTACCTACAGGAAGGATATCAATCAGCTTGAAAGAGATACAAGAAAATTGCAGATTGGGGGATTGCTTTGTTTAGCAGCTTTGCTCACTCTGCTGCAAGAGGCAGGACTTCCCGGTGGCTATCCATTTCAATTCAATATCCTATTTCCATTCTGACACGATGGTCCACGGACTCCTCTACTGCACGATGATACCACATTCAAGTTTGAGGAGCAACACCTCATATGCTGTGTGTATAGCCTCCAACCTGATGGCATGAACATCAATTTCTCTAACTTCCAGTAATTCCAACCCCCCCCCCATCCATTCCTCATTATGGTTACCTTCTCTCCCATTCTCTTCTCACCCGCCCATCACCTCCTTCTGGTGCTGCTCCTCCTCCTCTTTATTCCATGGGGCACTAACCTCTTTTATTAGATTCCTTCTTCTCTATCTCTTTATCTCTTCCACCTATCACCTCACAGCTTCTTAATTCAAACACTCCTCCACCCACCCACCTTCCCCCTCACCTGGTCTCACCTATCACCTGCTAGCTTGTACTCTTCCCCTTCCGCCAAGCCTCCTTTTTCTGACCTGTCCCTTTCTTTCCAGTCCTGATAAAGGGTCTTGGCCCAAAACATTGACAGTTTATTCCTCTCTATAGATGCTGCTTGACTTGCTAAGCTCCTCCAGCATTGTGTGTGTGTTGCTCAAGATCTCCAGCATCTTCAGAATCTCTTGTGGTTACAATAATATTGCTGGGGCTTGAGGACCTGAGTTATAAGGAAAGGTTGAATCGATTAGGACTTTATTCACTAAAGTGCAGGAGAAGTAAGGGAGAACTTATAGAAGGATATATATAGGTGAATGACGGATCTAGAGCTATGGTCCAGGTGCAGGTCGCTGGAACTATACAATAGATCAGATCAGTATGGCCTAGATGGGTCAAAGAGCTTGTTTCTATGCCTATATGACAGGTTGCATTTCAGTCTTGTAAGACAACTTCTCTGTTTGGACTTTTGGAATTTGCAGAGAGTGGTAAACACTGTACCATGTGTCACAAGCACATCACTACCTTCCATCCTGGTCATTCCCTTTGCTGTCTTCTACATTCTGAGAGAAGACATGGGAGTTTGAATGCATGGATAACCAGACTCAAGAATTACTTCTTTCCCACTGCTACCAGACTTCTGAACGTCCTTCACATCCCCTTCCCTGTGCTGCTGCCCCATTCTTGGACTCTTAACTCTACCTCTCTCAATTTTTCTGTTACTGTCACTTTTTCATTTCTTTTTGCACTACTTCTGACTGCACTATTGTCCCTGTACTATCCTGCTGTTTTGTGCTCATCTCTCTATTTATTGTTGTATTTATTACTAGCTGTTTATTCTGTGAGCTTCACTAAACAAGGAATTTAATTTCACTCTGGTGTATATGATAATGAACTAATATGGTCTGATCTTTGGTTAGGCCACATTTGGAATACTGTGTACAGTTCTGGTCATCCCATTACAGAAAAGATGTAGCGGCTTTAGAGAGGATGAAGAAGAGATTCACCAAGCTGCTGCCTGGATTAGAGAGTATAAGCTATAAGAAGAGGTTGGTTAAATATGGGTTGTTTACTCTGGAACAGAGGAGGCTGAGGAGGACCTTAAGTGGCATTTAGATGGCCACATATGCAGGCAGATGTGATTAGTTAGTTTTGCACCATGGTCAGCACACATTGTGGGCCGAGAAGGAACTGTACCTGTGCTGTCTTGTTCTGTGTTCTATGTTCTTTCACAATACAAAGGGAGTCATACAGCAGGGAAACAGACCACTGGATCCACCCTGTCCACACCAAACAATGGGTGCCCATCCATACTAATCCCCTCTCCCAGAGCCTGGTCCATCACCTTCTAATCAAGTCACATCTATTGAAATTAATTTGGTTTATCATTGTCACATGTACTGAGATACAGTGAAAAGCTTCTCTTGCATACTGTTCATACAGATCAAATCATTACACAGTGCATTGAGGGAGTACAAGGAAAACAATAAAAGAATGCAGAATAAAGGGCAACAGCTATAAGAAAGTGCAGTGCAGGCGGACAATAAGGTGCAAAATCATAACAAGGTAGATTTGAAGTCAATAGTTATATAAAAGCGAGATAGAAACTTTCCTTGAGTTTGGTGGCACACACTTTTAGGCTTTAGTATTTTCTGCCTGATGGGGGGAAGGAGAAGAGAGAGTGTTTGGAGTGGATAGGGTCTTTGATGATGCTGCTGCTTTATCAAGGCAATGAGAAGTGTAGATAGAGTCCATAAAGGGGCAACTGGTTTCTGTGATGGCTGAGCTGTGTCCACAACTCTGCAGTTTCTTGTCATCTCAGGCAGAGCAGTTCTCATACCAAGCCATGCTGCATCCAGACAGAATGCTTTCGATGGTGCATTGATAAAATTGGTAGGGATCACTTGGGGCACGCCAAATTTCTTTAGCCTCCTGAGGAAGTAGAGGCATTCATGAGCATCTTTGGCCATGGCATCTGCATGGTTGAACCAGGATAGGCTATTGGTAACATTCATTCCTAGGAACTTGAAGTTTTCAACCTCAACACCATTGATGTAAACAGGAGTGCGTGCACTGCCCCCCCCTCCCCCAAAGCAATGACCAGCTTTTTTGTTTTGCTGATATTGAAGGAAAGGTTGTCATGACACCATGTTACTAAGCTCTCTATCTTTTCCTCCAACTCATCATTATTTGAGATTCGGCCCACTATGATGGTATCATTTGCAAGCTTGTAGCAACTTAGAGCAGAAACTGACCACACAGTTATGAGTTTGTACAGGGAGCAGAGTAGGAGCTGATAATGCAGTCTTGTTTTGAGAATAATCATGGAAGAGGTGTTGCTGCCTGTCATGGCAGAGGACTGTGGTCTATTGGTCAGGAAGTCAAGGGTCTGACTTCCTGCAGAGAGAAGAGAAGACTCCCAAGTCTTAGAGTTTGGTGATGAGTTTACTTGGAATTATACTGAAGGTGGAGCTGGAATCAATAACATACAGTGAGTGTATTTACTGTATAGATGCTCCAGAGATAAGAATAGGGCTAGGGAAATGGTGTCTACTGCAGACCTGTTTCAGCTGTAGGTGAATTGCAGTGTGTTGAGGTTGCCTGGGAGGCTGGAGTTAATATGTGTCATGACCAAACTCTTGAAGCACTTCATAATAGTAGATGTCAGCAACACTTGCTGGTATTTATTAAGGCACATTATCATGTTTTTAGCTACTGGGATCATAACAGTCTTTTTAAAACAGATGGGATGCACAGATTTAAAAGTTCAAAGTAAATTTATTATCAAAGTGCATATATGGCACCAAATACTACCCTGAGATTCATTTTCTTGCAGGCATTCACAATAGAACAAAGAAGTGCAATAGAATCAATAAAAATCTACACACAAAGACTGACAAACTGTGCAAATACAAAAATAAACAAGTAATGATAATAATAAGTAAATAAATAATACTGAGAACATAAGTTGTAGAGTCCTTGAAGGTTATGTACAGTGTTGTTGTGAGTGAAGATGTCTAATCTGGTTAAAGACCCTGATGGTTAGAGGGTAATAACTGTTCCTGAACCTGTGGTTTGGGACCTAAGGCTCCTGTATCTCCTTCCTGATGGTAGCAGTGAGAAGAGAGCATGGCCGCATGACCTGGATGATAGATACTGTTTTCTTGTGGCAGCACTCCTTGTAGATCTGCTCAATGGTACTGGGCTGTATCCACCACTTTCTGTAGGCTTTTCCATTCTTGGGCATTGGTGTTTCCATACCAGGCCATGATGTAACCAGTCAATACACTCTCCACTACACGTCTATAGAAGTTTGTCAGAGCTTTCAATGCCATGCTGAATCTGCATAAACTTCTAAGAAAGTTTGAAAGATTGATCAGGGAGAAGTTAAAATGCCCAAATGCCCACACCAACTGATCAGTGCTGAACTTAAGGACATAGCCAGAGACCGTATCCGGGTTGATGCTTCTGTTCATGCTCAGTGATTGTGGGTCCATGTGCACTGGAGACAGTCAGGAAGGGTGGTGACATACCCATTCCCTTTTGTTCAAAATGAATATAGAATGTGTTAAGCTTCTCAGGAAGGAGGGCACTGTAATACACATTTCTTCAAAGCTTTCAGAGCTATCTGTGTCCACCACCCTCTCCAGCTACTCACCACTCCACTCAGATCACCTCTAAATCTCTTCTCCCTTATTGTAAATCTATGCCCTACCTACCTCTGATATGGGCAACAGTTTCCTGCATAATAAGTGAAACAGTATGGTCAAAATGGTTCAGTATAGAATAGGACAGTTTGGGTCAATGTGGGTCAAGTTTGATTGGTGTGGTCAGTGAGGGTTAGTGTTTTCAGTCAGAATCAATGGTGAGGATGGGTCATTGTGGGACAAGATGGGTTGATGTAGGACAGTGCTGGCCGGTATGAATAAAGTTTGGTCGGTGTGGGTCAGTGTGGGTTTGTGCGGTAAGTGTTGGTTGATGGACAGTGTGGGAAAATGTGGGGCAGTTATGGGTTGGTGTTCAGAGTGGGACAGTGTGGGCCTGTGTTGTGTCAGTGTGGATCAGTGTGGGACAGCATGAGTTGACGTAGGACAGAGTGGGTCAGTATAGGTCAAACTTGGTTAGTTTGAGTCAGTAGTGTGGGTCCATAGACAGTGTTGGTTGGTGTGGTCAGTGTGGTGTGAGATGGACAGTGTGGGAAAGCATGGGGCAATGTGGGTCTGTGTATGGAACAATGTAGATCTGTGTGGGTCAGTGCAGGACAGTGTGGAACACTTGGGTCACTGTAGGACAGTGTGTTTGTGTGGGGCAATCTAGGTTAGAGTGGGATGATATGTTCATGGGTTCTGCTCCAGGTTTCCTAGCATCAGTCTAACAGTGGTAAGGCCAAGTCGTATGGATGAACATAATGTGATCTCTATGAAACAGAGAGTTTTAGCTGAGCAGGCAAACAAGGTACCTTCAGCAGAGACTCTGAAGGTATGGTTATCAGTTCCATCAGACTGGTTATACCACACTTCAAGAGTATTGTGTTCAGTTCAGGTAACTTCATTATAGGAAGGATGTGCAAGTTTTAGAGATTTATCAGGATGCTGCCTGGATTAGAGAGCATATCTTATAAGGATAGGTTGAGTGAGGTACAGGCTGAGTGTGAAACTGGGTGTCTACTTCACTGGTTGCAGAATAATTGAACTTTAATAGTGGAAAGAGACTCGATTACTTCAAAACCCTACCACCCACCACAGCGGACTCCAGCCTGCAGACAAAGCACAAAGCAAATCACTCCTATAGTCTGCATGATTACGTCTGTGGGAGCTGGCTACAGGTTTGATTATCTGAGCCTGAGTGTTGGCTGGAGAGACCACCAGGCTTCATGAACTGAATATTACAGGAAGAGTCTGTGCATCTGCAATGTACCAGAATTGATTAGAGAGCTTAAGGTAAAAGATCCCTGAGGGGAAAATTATCATAATATGATCAAATTCACCCTGAAATTTGAGAAGGACACGCAAAAGTCTGATGTACCAGAATTATAGTGGAGTAAAGGGAATTACAGAGGCACGAGAGAGGAGCTAGCCAGAATCAATTGGAAAAGAACACTGGCAGGGATGATGGCAAAACAGCAATGGCTGGAATTTCTGGAAGTAATTTGGAAGGCACAAGATAAATACATCCCCAAGAGGAGGAAGTATTCTAAAGGCAAGATGATACAACCATGGCTAACAAGAAAAGTCAAAGCCAACATAAAATCCAAAGAGAGGGCATATAATAGAGCAAAAAATAAGTGGAAAATTAGAAGATTGGGAGGCTTTTAAATACAATAAAAGACAACTAAAAAAGTCACTAAGGTAATGATGGTCTATGAAAGTAAGCCAACCAATAATATTAAAGAGGATATGAAATGTTTCTTCAGATACATTAAGTGTCAAAGAGAGGGGAGGGTGGATATCAGACTGCTGGAAAATGACGCTGGAGAGATAGTAATAGGGGACAAAAAAATAGCGGATGAACAGAGAAAGTATTTTGCATCAGTCTTCACTAAGGAAGACACTTGCAGTATGGTGGAAGTTCCAAGTGTCAGGGGGCATGAAGTATGTGAAGTTACCACAACTAAAGAGGAGGTTCTTGGGAAATTGAAAGGTCTGAAGGTGCATAAGTCACCCGGACAAGATGATATACACCCCAGAGTTTTGAAACAGGTGCTGAAGTGATTGTGGTTGCAGAATCACTAGATTCTGGAATGGTACTGGAAGAATGGAAATAATAATCCAGTTGAGTATGACCTCAGTGGTTGGAAAGAAGATGGAACTGAAGATTAAGGATGAAGTCAGACTTCTTGTGGGCACATGATAAAATAGGTCATAGTCTGCATGGTTTCCTCAAGTGAAAATCTTGTCTGACAAATCTGTTGAAATTCTTTAAAGAAGTAACAAGCAGGACAGACAAAGGAGAATTGGTTGATGTTGTGTACTTGGATTTTCAGAAGGCCTTGGATAAAGTGTCACACATGAGGCTACTTAACAAGCTACAAACCCATGGTATTACAGGAAAGATTCTAGCATGGATAAAGCATTGGCTGATTGGTAGGAGGCAGAGTGAGAATAAAGGGAGTCTTTTCTTGATGGCTGCTGGTGTCTAGTGGTGTTCCATGAGGGTCTGTGTTGGGACCAATTCTTTATATGTCAATTATTTATATGATGGAATTGATGGCTTTGTTGTAACGTTTGCAGACAATATGAAGATAGGTGGAGGGGCAAGTAGTCTTGAGGAAGTAGAGAGGCTAAAGAAGGACTTTGACAAATTAGGAGAATGGCCAAAAAATGGCAGATGTAATACAGTGTCAGAAAGCGAATGGTTATGCTCTTTAGTAGAAGGAATAAAAGCATAAACTATTCTCTAAATGGAGAGAAAATACAAAAAACTGAGGTGCAAATGGACTTAGAAGTCCCTGTGCAGGATTTCCTAAAGGTTAATTTGCAGGTTGAATCTGTGGTGAGGAAGGCAAAAGTGGTCCCAGCATAGACTCTCGTGGAACACCACTAGTCACCGGCAGCCAATCCAAAAGGGATCCTTTTATTCCCACTCTGCCTCTTGCCAATCAGCCAATGTTCTATCAATGCTGACTATCTGTATTGATCCTATTTCCCTGCATTAAGCCCATATCCCTTTACACATTTCCAATCCAAGTGCTTGTACAAACTGCTTTTAAATGTTGCAATCATGCCAGATACACACTGTACACTCTGTGGAGAAACTTATCCCTCAGGTAACCTCTCTTACCTTAAACTGTGCCCTCTAGTTCTATACGCTAGACTAACCTTGAATGGACTCTTGTACAATAACATGGACTCTCAGCCTCACAATCTACCTCATTATGATCTTGCACTTCAGTCTTTATCTGCACTGCACTTTTGCAGTAGTCTCTACACTTTATTCTGCATTCTTATTGTTTTACCTTATTCTAGCTCAATGCACTGTGTAATGATTTGATCTGTATAAAACAGTATGCAATACAAGCTTTTCATTGTATACTGATACATGTGACAATAATAAACCTAGACCTGAAGAAGGGTCTCAATATGCTGACTGTTCATTTATTTCCAAAGATGCTGAGTTCCTCCAGTAGTTTGTGTGCATTGCACCAGCTAGACTCTCCTGTCCAGGGAAAAAGCCTGTGACTATCTACCCTATCAATGCCCCTCATATGTTTATAAACCTCTATAAGGTCATGCCTCACCCTCCTGCACTTGAGTGACAACAAACCCAGCCTGTCCAATCTCTCCTTTTAACCACAGCCATGGGGAAATACTGGGAAATCTCTTTTTACTCTCTCTATTGCTCCCACGTCCTTCCCGCTGTGCGGTGACCAGAACTGTACACAATATTCCAAGTCAGGTCTGGTTAATGCTTTGTGCAACCGCAATGTGTCATCCCAACTCTTTTACTCAGTGCCCAGGTATCTGAAGCAAATGTACCAAATGCCTTCTTCACTGCCTCTGTGTCACCACTTTCAGGGAGCTACAGGCTTGCATCCAAGCTCCCTGCACATCAATGCTCCTGGCATTCCTGCCACTTGCTCTATATGTCCTAACAGAACTTGACCACCCAGAGAGCATCCCCTTACACTTGTCTGGATTGTATCCATCTGACTCTGTTCTGTCCGACTTTCTTGGTGATCCATGTGCTGTGATTGTAAATGGCTTGATGGTCAGCATAGGAATGTTGAGCTGAAGGTCCTGTTTGCCTTTTCTGTGATTCCACGTCATTCACCTGTTCACTGCAGCTCATTTGAATTTGGTAACCTTGTTGTTACCCTTAAATAACAGTACAATTGTAACCTTGGACCCAGTCTTCAATCTTCAACAGAATATAAACTTTTCTACCTGTTCAATCCACACCCCAGCACACTGTGCTCTGATTTATTTAATAATCTCTTGCACAGTTCTTTGCAGGGAATTCTAAAAGTCCAAATGCTTCAAATTGACTGGTTTATTACTAAAACTCTGTCTCTGAATCCCTACTCCCCTTAGCTCTTTGGTCACACAGCACAAATTTTCCCCTTTCTTCTTTCTCCATCTCCCTCTCCCATCCCTCTCTCCACCTCCCTCCTCCTTCTTCATCCCACTCCCATCCATCCCTGCCTCTCTCCCCATCTCCCTCACCATCCTACTCCCCTCACCATGCTAATCCTTTCCTACCCTCCCTCCCTCTCCTTTCCCCTAATCCTTTCACCCGGCTTCTTTTCTCCATCACCCCTCCTTACTCCTTCCTCTCTTCCCCTCTCCCTATCATCACTACCTGCACCTCCAGAAAGCCCTCCTCGCCTCCTACCCCTTCTCCTCACCCCAAGACCCGCTTCCTCCTCACTCATTCCCTCTCCCTATCATCACCACCCGCACCTACAGAAACCCTCCTCAACCCCTGACCCCTTCCCTTTCACTTCCAGACCCTCTCCTCCTCACCCCTGATCCCCTCCTCATTCCCTGACGTCCCTCACCCCAAACCTACCTACCTCCTCCTCCTCAACCCCTGATCCCTTCCTTCTCACTTTCAGACCCTCTCCTCCTCACCCCTGATCCCCTCCTCATTCCCTGACGTCCCTCACCCCAAACCTACCTACCTACCTCCTCCTCAACCCCTGATCCCTTCCTTCTCACTTTCAGACCCTCTCCTCCTCACCCCTGATCCCCTCCTCATTCCCTGACGTCCCTCACCCCAAACCTACCTACCTACCTCCTCCTCAACCCCTGATCCCTTCCTTCTCACTTTCAGACCCTCTCCTCCTCACCCCTGATCCCCTCCTCATTCCCTGACGTCCCTCACCCCGACCCCCTCCTCCCGAACCTACCTACTTCCTCCTTCTCCTCGACCTCTGACCACTTCCTCCTTACTGCTTCCCCTCTCTATCATCACCACCTGCGCCTCCAGAAAGCCTTCCTCATCCTGTGACCTCCCTCCTCCTCCTCACCCCAGACATTCCCTCCTCCTCACCCTTAAACCCTACCTTCCTCCAACTTCTACTTGCTTGTCTCCACCTCCCGCCACTCACACTCTACCCCCTCCCTCCCGCTTTATTTGATCTCGCAGTCGCTCATAGCTCCGGCTCTGCTCACTTGGTGTCGAGTGGATTGTTTTTGCGCCGTGACGGCGGAGCCGCTGGTTATTTATGGTCAAACACACATCCTTAATCAGGGAAAAGGCTTTGAAACCATCTGCTCCCCACCCCTCTCCTCAGCCGCCCTACCACCGCCTCTCAAACTTTAACAAAGACACTCTTGTCCCGCCGCAGCTCATCAATCTCACTTAGTGATAGACCACTGCTCCGGTCCGACACGGAGCGGCTGGGACCTGTCTCACCCCTCCCTCCATCCCTTCCCACCCTCCCTTTACCCCTCCTTACATACCCTCCCTCCCCCTCATCTTCTCCATCCCTCCCCTCTCCCCTCTCTTCCTCCCACTCCCTTTTCCGTCCCCGCCCTCCCCGCTCGGAGGTCTGACATCCCCCCCTTCCCTCCCCTCCGCTCGGACAGCCGGTGCAGGGGGAGGAGCGGCCGGTGCGGTGCGGGAAGTGCCGCGCTCCCTGATGATGAATGATGTTGAGGGGGGCGGCCCCTCCGCCGCTCGGCCCCTCGGCGTTTATGATGCCGCGGCGGCGGGTGCCGGGGCTCAGAGCGGAGCGCGGGCGCGGCCAGCACCGACATGCAGCGGCCGAACGGCCCGGGAGCCGCCTTCTCCATCGACTCGCTGATCGGCTCCCCGGCGCCGCGCCCCGGGCACCTGCTCTACACCGGCTACCCGATGCTGATGCCGTACCGGCCACTGGTGCTGCCGCAGGCGGTCCCGCCCGCCCTGCCGCCCCTCGCACCTCTCGCCTCCTTCGCAAGCCGCCTCAGCAATTCGTTCTGTGCCGGCCTTGGCCAAGCCGTGCCACCCATGGTCGCCCTCAGCACCGCTCTGCCCAACTTCAGCGACAGCGCCGACAACTTCTACCCTGCGCCCGAGTTACCGACGTCCCGCAACCACCCCGATCCTGCCGGCCGCCGGCATGGTAGCGAATCCGAGAGCAAAGGGGCCGAACAATCGTATGGAGATGGGCTGCAAACTCTGCCAGGTGAGAGACCACGAACGAGTTGGGGGTGCAGCGGGGCGAGGAACCGAAGAGTTGGAGGTGCGGCGGAGAGACAGAAAGCGCGGAGAGTTGGAGGTGCAGCGGGACGAGGGACGATGAGTTGGAGATGCAGCGGGGAGAGTTGGAGGGGGAGTGGAGAGTTGGGGAAAGAGCGGGCTGTAGGAGGGGAGAATTGGAAAAAGAGCGGGAAGAGAGGCAATAGTTATAGAGGGAGTCGAGAGTTGGGGAGAGCGGAGAATTGCAAAAGAACTGGAGAGGTGGGGAAAAAGAGGAATGTTGGAGAGGGAGTGGGACAAGAAGTTAGAGGGACGGAGTCCGCCGGGTTCTTGGGCCGGTCTGGGCTCTATGGAGCCCGTACCACTAGGTTCTGAGCTGTGAGTCTGGCTCCACTCTATGTTAAGCGCTTGTCGCTGTCTCAAAGTTCGCTCATAAACTGATTCGGAGGCGCCGGACGGACCTCCCGGTCGCGGACTGAGCCGCGCTCACTTCTTCAGTTCCCCGTGGGCTGTTGGGGTGGGGGCGTAAGGGAAGAGGCGAGCGCCAGGCCAAGATGGGACGGGAGTGGGAGAGGACCGGAGGAGGAACTGGAGGAGACGGGAACCGAGGTGGAGGGAGCCGCTGTCCCAGCGCACTGACCGCTATCCGTTGTCCGCAGGGGACGCCCGGGGCTGCAGTTCGGACGAGGAGAAGACGGATTTAAAGTCTCCAGAACACGGGAGCAGCGAGCGGGAGGAGGAGAGCTCGGCCGACAGCGAACCCGAGTGCTTGTCGGACACAAGCGCACCTTTCGGCGGCCGGGCGCGCAAGGCGGCGCCGCAGGAGGCTGTGGGCTCGGGCAAGAGCCGGCGGCGGCGGACGGCGTTCACCAGCGAACAGCTTCTAGAGCTGGAGAAGGAATTTCACTGTAAGAAGTACCTGTCCCTGACGGAGCGCTCGCAAATCGCGCACGCCCTCAAACTCAGCGAAGTGCAGGTGAAAATCTGGTTCCAGAACCGGCGCGCCAAGTGGAAGCGGATTAAAGCGGGCAATGCCAGCAACCGGTCGGGGGAACCGGTGCGGAACCCCAAAATCGTTGTTCCCATCCCCGTGCACGTCAACCGCTTTGCCGTCCGGAGTCATCAGCAACCGCTGGAACCCAGCGCCAGACCGTGATCTACTCCCGCCCGGGACAGCGCAGCTCAGACCGGGGCAAGGTCCTACTGAACTGGGACAGTTTCAGATCACCCACTGACGCCTGGGACAGCACAGTTTGGACCCAGAACACGACTTCTACTGACGCGGGACAGCGCTGCCGCCCGAAATAGGACACCTCTGGACCTGGGACACTGCTCCTACTGACCTGGGATAGGACACCTCCGGATCCGTTATACGGCTCCCACTAACCCGCGACAGGGTACAGCTCTACCTGGAACACAACTTCTATTGACCCCGGCCATCTCCAGATCGAAACCCTCTCCCACCCCACCCCCGCCGCCCGGGACAGCAAAGCTCGGATGCGGGACTTGGCTCCTACTGACCCAAGACTGTGCCAGACCGTGACCCGTTACAGTTCGGCCGCTGCTCACGAAGAGACCCGAGTTCTGATCCGGGGTCCAGACTGGGTACGGGGAGGTTGTTCACTTCCGGGAAGAGCAGCGACGGGAGAGGCCGTTCGGCCCAGCGGGTCTGTTGGGGCTCACAGTGGGACCCGTCAGGCCGCGAGAGGGAGCGTTCGACCCGGCGCCGATTTAGCCCGCTAGGACCGATGCGCCGCGCCGAACACTCCCTCTCCGCATTCTTTCAACCCCATTCCCTCTCTTGCTCCCCTCTCCCTTAACCGCATTAAACCCTGCTCCCTATCTTGCACCGCGCTCCCTCTCTCCCTTTCCCTCCTCCGCTCCCTTGTTCTGATCCCGTCGCCCTTTCACGCTGTGTATCCCGGACCCCAGAAACCTTTTATCCCCTCATCATCCCGGGTCCCCCAGCTTTCCCCCACCCAGCCCACCTCCCGTCCCCGATCCCCAGACGCCGCTCCCGCTGATTCCGTCCGATCTGCGAACGCGGAGCAACCCGATTCCCCATCCTATCACGCCCCCGACCCACCCCTTCCCGGAACCCTCCATCCTGCCCGGGACTGACCGCCGTCCAGCGCGGGTATCGGCCCGTTATTCGAGGTGAGGAATGATGCTCCGGGACGGACTGGGGCCGAGAGCGCGACCAGGGTAGAGCAGCGGGTTCCCGGGGTACGGCAGACTGAGGGACGAGTTCCCATTTATTTATTAAACCCCGAACCCACCCAACTTGTGGGACATGTAAATAGCAAATCCCTGCCCCCACCTGGATGTAATAAATCTGTACATTTTTGTGATTTCAATAAATTAATATTTTCTATGTAAGTGGCGTGTGAGCAGCGGAAGCGAACAAAGCCTCAGGCTTGGCTAGGGTAATGTCCCCCACCCGACAGAGCAAAACATCACAGAAGGGGGCAGAGAGAGGGGCAGGTTAGGCATGAATGGAGGGAGAGAGAGAACACAGAGCCTGGGAAAAGTTTCAGGACGCAGCGAGAGAGGAGGGAGAAATGATATAGAGAAGCGGGATATGGAGAGGGGTCAGAGCGGAGAAACACTGATCAGAGAGGAAGTGCAGTGGGGAAACGGAACGAGAGAGGGGTTACAGAAAGGGGGAGAGATAGAGAGGGGTGCAGGGGCCGGAGATGATTAACGGCATTGATCTGTTACTGACATGTACCAAGAAACAGTGAAAAGCTTCTATTTGCCCATTCAGACCATTCTGTACACTAGTTCATCAAGACACTAAAAAGGGAAACAAAATATAGATAAAGTTAGAGAGAAAATGCAGCGCAGACAGACAAGAATGTGCAAGGTCACGGCGAGATAGACTGCGAGGTCAAGAATCTGGTTTATCGTACTAGGGAAACCTTTCAATAGTCTTAGGACAGTGGGGTAGAAGCAGTTCTTCAGCCCGGTGGTTCGGGTTTTCAGACTTTCGTTCTGCCCGATTGGATGCGGGGAAAAGGGGAAATGCCCAGGGGGGCTGCGGGTGTGGGTTATGCTGACTGCCTTACGGAGGCAGCGACAGGTGTAGACAAGGTCCATGGAGGGGAACCTGGTTCCTATGTCCACTACCCTCTGCGGTTCGATTTTTGCCGTTACGTGGGGAGCAGTTGCCTTACAAACCGGTCCGGATGATTTCTGTGGTGCCTTGGTAAAAATTGGTGAGCGCCAGCGGGAACATGCCGATTTTCTTCAGCCTCCTGAGGAACTAAAAGAGCTTGCCTCTCGCGTCTGACAGAGTCAGTACCGGAAGTACAGCAGGGGGCTGAGGCTCTAAGCCACCCGTCTTGAGGGTAATGGTGGCTGATTGCGGTCTGTTGGTTAGGTTCCAGTCGCAGAGGGAGGTGTTGTGTCCCAGGTTTAGGAGTCTGGAGCAGGGCGTGGGGGTGGGGATAACACAGGGAGTTACAAAGGCAGGGAGAGATGTAGGGAAGGAAAGGATTTACTGGAAGGGGTGTGCGGACTGGAGGGTCACTGAGATAGGGAGGGGTGTAGGGGCCAGAGGAGATTGCAGAGCAGGGAGGGTTATAGGGGCAGGAGAGGTTACAGAGACAGGGAGGGATATGGTGGCTTCCACCTAGTATCTGGACAATAGACTAGGATGTAAGGAGAGGTGGTTCAGTGTGGAATGGAGCAAGGGAAGCTTTCAGGACCCAGCTCAGGTTGGCCTGCCTGATGACGGTGCGTCAGCGCCTGACGTTTGGGTTGGCGGGGTCATTCCACACCTCTGGATCCTCAACACCAGAGAATCTGGCTATGAAGTTCAGCATCCCACAGCACCCTCCACCACCCCGAGGTGTGAGCCTTGTCCAGCCAACAGGGAGACTCTGACAACAGATAACTACCATCCTGAGAAATACCTCTCCAGCACACTACTGCTCATTGCACAGGGATCTGTGCAGGGTCTGGAGGTGGAGAGTCATCACCCGGGCACAGACAGTGACTGACCATTCTCCCCCATTGGAAGACTGAGATCCTGTGTTTCCTGTTGCCCCAGAAAGAATCCAGCAACAGGATGCAGAGCTGGCCTGAGTGATAGACCGTGTTCAACCCGAAAAAGTGTGACGTGATTCTCTGTGAAAAGTCCAACCTGAAGGTAGATTACACAATTAATTGCAGGATTCTTAGCAGTTTGGAGGAACAGAGAGATCTTGGAGTCCACACCCATAGATCCCTCAGCACAAGGTGATAGGATGGTTAAGAAGGTGTATGGTGCGTTGGTCTTCTTTAGTCAGGGGATTGGACTCAAGAGCCACGTGGTAATGCTACAGCTCTTGAAAACTCTGGTTAGACCATACCTGGAATATTGTGTTCTGTTCTCATCACATTATAGGAGGGATGTGGAAGCTTTAAAGAGGGTGCAGAGGAGATTTGTCCAGATGCTGCATGCATTAGAGAACAGGTCTTATGAGGAAATGTTGAGCAAGCTTTGGAGCGACAGAGGATAGTGTTGTATAAGATGATAAGAGATGGAGTGGACAGCCAGGGACTTTTTCCAGGCCAATATCAAAGGTGAGTAGAGGGAAGTTCTGGAGAGATGTCGGAGGTAGGTTTTTAAGAGAGGGGTGGTGGTACAGTAGGGACATTTAAGAGAGTCTTGCATAAAAGGAAAATGGTTAGTGTTATGGGCTGTGTCAGAGGGGAGGATTTAGTTGATCTTGGAATGGGTTAAAGGATTGGCACAACATTGTGGGCAAGAGAGCCTGTACTGTGCTGTATTGTGCATTGTTCTATGTTCTCGATGCTGGTGACAATGCCAGGAGAGGGCCCAAAGTGGCTACTAGTACCACCACATGGAAGTCACCAGCTGATTTATGAGGCCTGTAGGAAACCCCTTGGAACAGTCCTGTCCAGCACTCTCATTGGTGGTGAGCTAGCCCTCTGACTTCTGCAATTTGCTGGCCAGACCTCCTTAGTGAGGTTCAGCTCAACTTCCAGGTATACACTCCTCTACACGAGATCTCATCTCCTGAGGTGAGGAGTCCACCTACCACAGACCGAGCATGTCCACAACATTCCTCCTCATTGATCCATGCAGAGGTTGCAGAGAGACAAACCTATCAACCCTCGAGTCCCCTGCCAGTCCACAGTGTCTGTGACCATCAAGGGTATGTCATTCACTGTGAGAGTGACCAGAACAGTGGTAAACCCATCAATCTCCTTCAGCAAAGACACAACAACCCAAAAGGATCAGGAATAAGTGGTGCATAAATATGATGGGAGTCTCTGTCTCCCCCACCTCTGACAGTGAGGACCTGACCCACCTCCCTCTGGGCAAATGTTTTTCTCTACTAAGCACTTTAAACATCTGCCCCTGGTCTTTGCCCCACTGGTCTCACATCATTTTATACATCTCATCTCCCGTCAGCTAATTAAAACAGCCCTGCCCTCTTCAGTAATTTCTGATGGCTTCAGGTAAAGTCCTGGTGAACCCCAGCTCCCTCTCCACTGCAGCCCCTTCTGTGGTTACAATATTTAAATGCCACTTGGACAATTAGGAAAGGTTTAGAGGGATACGGACTAGATTGCATGGGATGTTTGGTGGGCAGGAGTTGGGCTGAAAGGCCTTTTTCTATGCTGGTGACAATGACTCTCTCCTGCATTGGTACTGGAACAGTACACTTGACTGAGTAGAGCATTGGTCAATGAAGTTTAATCCTGATAGTAGAAGGGAATGGGACATACACCATGAATGAAAGGGTCCTTGCTGGTGGTGTACATGTCCAAGGATCCTGGAGGTGGTTGTATACTAGCACAGGGTGTGAAGAAGCCATTAATTGTATTAGCCTTCATCACCTGGGCCACAGACTATGCAAGCAGGGACAGCTGGGTAAGGTTAGAGCAGTTCATGCGGTGACCACACGGCAGGAGGCTGTGACTGCACTGGGGTAAGAGAGGGGAGATTCACCACGACGTTGCCTGGGACACAGTGTTTCAGTTACAAGGAGAGGCCAGAGAGGCTGGAGTGAGTATGAAAGCTGGGAAAGCAAAGATTAGAAAATATACAAGCAAGGGATCTATGTGAGCTTCTGAGCTCCCTGCTGATTGGTCAGGCCTTCAGGTGATACATCAGTAAGTCGGAGAATCCTGGACTGAGCAGTGGGGCTGTTAATGTTGTGGGCCAGAGGGTGTTCAAACAAGATAAAGGATGGGGGGGGGATATAAAGGGAAGGAGGGGGCATTGGTTGGTACTGCTGGTTTAAGGAGACCATCCCAGCTTGGAGAGGGCGCCGGATGTTTGTGGGATCATCAGATGAGGCCTGGTGGGTTGAACCAAGGAAGAGATCCCATTGCTGGAGGCTGAGAGTGTGCTACTGGCCTGTGAACAACCCACAGATGGCAGCTGGGTATGTAGCAAACCTCTGCAGAAATCCCAGCAATGCTGGCTGATTTTATTGTCTCAGCTATTAACAGGAAACAGGCAGGTGTACAAGGAGCAGAGGGCATAGCATGCTAAAACAACGTTCTGCAGAACTTTCCATATCTAAGTACAATACCAGCTGGAGAGTGGACAACCCTGGGTGAAATTTCAGGAAATAATGCTGGGCAGATGGGAGAGTATCAGTGGAGTAGCATCTTGTGGAACTGGTCCTAATTTCGTCAGAGTTAGGACTGTAACAGGAAAGGATAAGGAGTAAAGGTTCCAAGCAAGGTTGGCATATTTTCCTGTACAGAAAGGTGCACCAGATGCAGTTATTGGAGGGTAGGTCTGCCAGCAATGGAATGGGTGCAACATGACATTTGGGGGTTCAAACGCCTTCCACAAAGAAGATTTGAATTGACTTTATTTCTTACATCCTTCACATACATGAGGAGTAAAAATCTTTTCATTACATCTCCATCTAAATGTGCAATCATAATTATTAGTAATAACTTATAATAAATAGAACAGTCAGTGTAACATAGAGAACACTGAAGTCAGCATGAGTTATCAGTCTGATGGCCTGGTGGAAGAAGCTGTCCTGGAGCTTGTTGGTCCTGGCTTTTATGCTGCTGTACTGCTTCTCAGATGGTAGCAGCTGGATTAGATTGTGGTTGGGGTGACTTGGGTCCCCAGTGATCTTTCGGGCCCTTTTTACACACCTGTCCTTGTAAATGTCCTGAAACATGGGAAGTTCACAACTACAGATGTGCTGGGCTGTCCGCACCACTGTCTGCAGAGTCCTGCGATTAATGGAGGTACAGTTCCCATACCAGGCAGTGATGTAGCCAGTCAGGATGCTCTCAATTGTGCCCCTGTGGAAAGTTCTTAGGATTTGGAGGCCCATTCCAAAGTTCAGGTCAGAGGTATTGAAAGGTGGAGAGGTTAAGGGGGTACGGTGTACTGTCAGACACTGAGAGTCTCACACTGAACACCTGAAGAGTGTGGGGATTGTGGGAGAAGAAATTCAATCAGGAATGAAAAGAGGGCATGGAATCTACAGAAAATTAAAACCAAAGTGTCCATGTTATTTCACTGGTTTGCAAAAATCAAGGCGATAACCATTTACAGACTAGGGCTTGTTCAGCCCAGTGTGTGGAGGCAGATAATGTGGGGGAGACGAATGCTGTTTATCAGGGTGAAAGGCAAGGACAAGTTTAGTGTCCATGGAAGTGGAAAAATCACCAGTCTCAGTGGACTAAGAACACAGAACAATACAGTATAGGAACAGACCACAATGTCTGTGCTGAACACGATGCCATCTGCCTGCACAAAGTTCATACCCCTCCACTCCCTGCCCATCTAAATGCCTCTTAAACATTGCTATCTGCTCCCACCATCATCCCTGGACCCTATTCCAAGCACCTACATTTATAAAACCTTGCCTCACACATCTCCTTTAAACTTCCCCTCTCACCTTAAACCTATGAACTCTGGAATTTGATTTTTCCATTCTGGGAAAAAGATGCTGATTCTATACCTTCCATATTCCTCTCATAATTTAATAAACCTCAGTCACATCTCCCCTCAACCTTCGATGCTCCAGAGAAAATAATCCAAATGTTCCCAACCTTTC
Organism: Hemitrygon akajei; assembly: GCF_048418815.1. NCBI lineage: Eukaryota > Metazoa > Chordata > Chondrichthyes > Myliobatiformes > Dasyatidae > Hemitrygon > Hemitrygon akajei. The sequence goes on from NC_133124.1 coordinate 68,960,853, forward strand.
CTTATATCTAATACTGTATAATCCAGGCAGCATCCTGGTGAAACTCTTCTGCACCTTCTTCAAAGTGCCCACACCCCTCCAGTAATGGGATGTACACAGTGTGGCCTAACCAAAATTTCATACAACACGACTTCCTGACTTTTATACGTAACACCCAAACTTATGAAGGAAATATGCCCTACACCCTGTTTACCACCCTAGGTATTTGTGTAACCACTTTCAGGGAGCAATGAACTTCCACCCCAAGATCCCCTTGTACATCAATGACCTCTCTAAATACATCACCTCATGCTTGTCCAAAATAAACTTTATCTGCGATTTTTCTACCCACATTTCCTAATGGTCTATAACCTGCTGAATCCTTTGACAACCTTCCTCATTATCCACAACTCCAATGAATTTGGGTATCATCAGCCCACCTGCATTTGCATCCAATATATCACAAATAACAGAGGTGCTGAGAGTGACTCTTGCGGAACACCACGGGTCATGGACCCAGTCAGAACAACACCCCTCCACCACTATCTTCTATGGACAAACCAATTTTGAATCCATTCTACCATGTTTCATGGATCCCATGGATTAGTCTACATAAGGGACGTGTTGACAACATCCACCGCCCAACTCCCATTAATCACCTTGGGGACCTCCTCTAAAACAGAAAGTGAATTTATAAGACAGGACCGTTCTTGAACAAGGCTATGCTAATTTTACGTAATAAATCCATGGCTATTCAGATGCAGGTAGATCATATCCCTAGGTCTCTTTCTCCAGTAGCTTTCCCACCACTGATATGAGACTCACCAACCTCTATTTTCTATTCCTGTTGCCCTTCTTAAACAAAAGAACAACATTGCATCCTCTCCTGTCCTCTAGGTCTCTGGCTAAAAAATATACAAAGTTCGACACACACAAAGTGCTGGGTCTCAGCCCAAAACATGAACTGTTTATTCATTTCCATAGATGCTGCCTGGCCTGCTGAGTTCCTGCAGCATTTTATGTGTGCTGCTCTGGATTTCAGCATCTGCAAAACCTCTTGAGTTTAGGATACAAAGATCTTTGTCACGTCTTTTGTAATCTCCTCTACATTCTCCACGTCCTCAGATAGTGTAAGAAACGGGACGAAACTGCAGAACTGCAAAAGGTTCATTGACTTGAAATATCAACTGTTTCTTTCCCCACATACACTGCTTGACCAGCTGAGTGTTACATTTTTGGAATGGGAAGGCCAGTGACAGAGGGATCCAGCACAGAAACAGGCCTTCCAGCACCAGGGTTGGGACGGAGCCTGTGCCTCTGGAACTGTGTGGTAGAGCAGAGTGGCTGGATTCTGGAATGAGCTGCAGTAAACAACATTTACTGTTGCCGCCTCCAGCACTCACTCTGGCAGCTCAGCGGTAAGATGACCATCCTCGGACACACCTACCCAGATGTCTGTACAGGATAGGTGTGGGGTGACGTTGCAGATCTGAGTCTGTGAGGTTGACTCAGCTGGTGGGAGTGAGTGGAAGGAAGGGGAGGGGTTGGGAGTGGTGGGTGCGGGGAGTTGATGGTGTCGGAGTGCAGGACTGGGCTCGGTCCAAATTTTCTGGCCGCACACTGTGCCTGATCCAGTCCCACTCAACTCTCATTTTATTCTTCTCTTGTTGGCCGCTTAATGAGTCTGAGAGACAAAAAAACAATTTATCTTGTTGAGGGTAAATGGTTGCTGGCTGCTCAGAGATGGGCCACATTAAATGGCCATTTACTGGTGCATTCTAATGAACCCTTCAATCAATCACCCACATACAGAGAGAGAGAGAGAGAGAGAGAGAGAGAGAGAGAGAGAGGGAGGGATGAGCTCACCAGTAAAACACGGAGTAGACAGGATGCTTGTTAACCCTGCAATCCCACACCATGTCAGTCAGGCGGGCAGCTAGTATTGTCTGATGCAGAGAAACAAGCCACATGTTGGGGTCACATTCAAACTACATGGAGACCAGATGTTCCATATTAAATTCCAACCCATGCAACATAACAGAAACCAAGTAATTTCCCCTCTACGTCGTCCCATCACACACTCCTGGGGTCAGACACAGAGTGAAGCTCCTTCTGCACTGTCCCACCACACAATCCTGGGGTCAAAGACAGAGTGAAATTCCCTTTATACTGTCCTGTCACACACTCCTGGGGTCAGACACAGAGCGAAGCTCCCTCTGCACCATCCCGTCAGACACAGAGCGAACCTCCCTCTGCACTGTCCCACCACACAATCCTGGGGTCAAAGACAGAGTGAAATTCCCTTTACACTGTCCTGTCACACACTCCTGGAGTCAGACACAGAGCGAAGCTCCCTCTGCACTGTCCCACCACACAATCCTGGGGTCAAAGACAGAGTGAAATTCCCTTTATACTGTCCTGTCACACACTCCTGGGGTCAGACACAGAGCGAAGCTCCCTCTGCACTGTCCCATCACATAATCCCAGGATCAAACACCACATCTGAGGTTGCTGGGCTTGGTGGGGACCAGCTGATCAAGTTTGGATTGTTGAGGGAGAAGAGCAAACTCTGTAAGGGAGGGAGGGGTGAGGGGAGGAGGAAGGGTGTGAGATAGGATATCCAGGTTGGAGGGTGAGGGAAGGGGTTTCCGGATGATGTTGGGGTGAGTGGAAGGTAAGAGGAGGAGAGGGTGTGGAGAATGGGGTCCAAGGTGAGGTAGGGAGGTCAGGGTAAAGAGCTCCTTATGGAACAATGGCACATCTTTGTACAAAACTAAAGCCCACTGGAACTTGTGACACATGTAGATAAGGTGGTGAAGAAAGCAGACGTGATGCTGGCATTTATAATCAGGGCAGTGACTACAACAGTAGGGAAGTTATGTTCCAATATTATAAACTCTGGTCAGACCACAGCTGGAGTACTGCATGCAGTTCTGGTCACCACACTATAGGAAAGGTGTGATAGTACTGGAGAGGGTGCAGAGGAGGTTCACCAGGAAATTGACCCAGGCAACTGCAGATGATGGAATTTAAGCTCGACCCATTTCCCTGCATTTGACCCATATCCCTCCAAAACACTGCTATCCATCTATCTGTCCAAATGTCTCTTAAGTGTTGTTATTGTACCTGTCACAGCCACTTCCTCTGGCAGCCTGTTCCATCCTTAGTGAAAATGTAACAAGAAAATGGTTGATGTTTGCTTTGGGGAGGAGCAATCATAACATGCTAGAATTTTACTTTAGATGGACAGATTTAAAGTTGTTGCAGTTCAATGCAAAACTAAGGTTTTAAATCTAAAGAAAGGAGGTGTTGAAGGTTTGGGGGGGGCTGCTAATATGATCACTTAGGAGAAGCTATCAAAAGGTTTAATGATGGAGATGCATTTAAACAGGTGACATAGAAATTACAAAATATATCGGTACGCAAACAGGAAAAGTGGTCCATCCCAGCAGACAGGAGTAACATCTCCTTTAAACTCTCACAGAGCACCATTCAGGCCATTCAGCCCACAATGTTGTGCTGATCTTTCCACCTATTCCAAGATTAATCTAACAACGTTTTTCCCTGCCCTCTAGTATTTGACATTTTTATTCCGGGGAAAAGATACTAGCTGTCTACATGTACATGAAGAACAGGAGGATGACTAGAGTGAGGGTAGGACTGATCAAGGAGAAAAGAGGAAACGTGCCTGGAGTCAGTAGAGGTAGGAGAGGTCTTTAATGAATACTTTGCTTCAGTATTCACTAGTGAGAGGTATCTTGGCAAATGTGAGGTTAGTGTCAATCAGGCTAATGTGCTCGAACATATCTCGATTAAGGATGAGGATGTTTTTTAACTTTTGAAAAACATTAGGATAGATAAGTCCCAGAACTGGACAGGATATGCTCTAGATTACTACAAAAAGCAAGGGTAGAGATTGTTGTGCCTTTGGCAATGATCCTCATTGGCCACAGAAGTAGTATGTAAGACTGGAGCGTGACAAATGTTAATCCTTTGTTCAAGAAAGGTAATAGGGATAGTCCTGGGAATTATAGACCCGTGAGTCTCATGTCAGTGGTGGGCAAACTATTGAAGAGGATTCTTAGAGATAGGATTTATAAGCATTTGGAGAAGCATACTCTGATTAGGCATAGTCACCATGGCTTTGTGAGGGGCATGTCGTGCCTCACGAGTCTGATTGAATTCTATGAGGACCTGACAAAACAAGCTAATGAAGGTAGAGCGGTGGATGCGGTGTAAGGCATTTGACAAGGTTACACATGTCAAGCTCGTTCAGAAAGGCAGCAGACATGGGATCCAGGGAAACTTGGTTGCACAGTTTCAGAATTGGCTATTTATAGGTGACAGAGGCTGGTAGCAGATGGAGTGTATTCTGCCTGGAGGATGGTGACCAGTGGTGTTCTGCAGGGATCGGTTCTGGGACCCCCGCTCTTTGTGAGTTTTATAAATGACTTTGGTGCGGAAGTGGAAGAGTGGGTTAGTATGTTTACAGGTAAACGAAGGTTGGCGGTGTTGTGGATAGTTATAAAAGCTGTCATAGAATGCAATGGGACATTGATTGGACACAGAGCTGGTCAGAAAAGAGGTAGATGGAGTTCAATCAGAAAGGTGTTGCAAAGTGATACATTTTGGAAGGTAAGTGTACAGAATTAATGGCAGGATTCTGAACAGTGAGGAGGAACAGAGGAATTTTAGGGTCTATGTCTATAGATACCTCAAAGTTGCCACACATAGGGTAGTTGAGAAGGCATATGGTGTTTTGACCTTCATTAGTTGGGAGATTGAGTTCAAGAGCCATGAAGTATTGTTGCAGCTCTTTAAAACTCTGGTTAGCTCACCCTTGGAGTATTATGTAGTCCTGAAGAAGGGTGTCGACCCAAAACATCGACTGTTTATTCATTTCCATAGATGCTGCCTGACCTGCTGAGTTCCTCCAGCATTTTACCTGTTGTGCTTCATATTATAAAGGACGTATCACCTTTGAAGACAGTGCAGAAGAGATTTATTAGGATGCTGCCTGGATTAAAGATCATGCCATATGCGGAAAGTTTAAGCAAACTAGGGCTTTTCTCTTTGCAGTGAAGAAGGATGGGAGGCAATTTCATAGAGTTGTATACGATGATAAGACGCATAGATTGAGTGGACAGCCAGCATTTGTTTTCACAGGACAGCAATGGTTAATACAAGAGGACATAATTTAATGTGATTGAAGGAAAGTATAAGGGGGATGTCAGAGGTAGGTGTTTTACACAGAGAGTGATATGTGCATTAAATGTACTGTCAGGGGTAGTGGTAGAGGCAGATACATTAGGGATGTTTACAAAAATCTTAGGTAGGCACATTGATGCAAGAAAAATGGAGGGCTACGTGGGAGAGGTGCGTTAAACTGATCTTGGAATAGGTTAAAAGGATGAGACAGTATTGTGGGCTAAAGGGCCTGTACTGTTCTTTGTTCTATGTTATATGTTTTACTTTATCTATGCTTCTCATTGTCTTATAAAATTCTATCTGCTGTTCCCTCAGCCTCCACTGCTACAGAGAAAACAATCCAATTTTGTTCAACCTCTCCTTAGGGCTTATGCTCTCTAATCTCGATAGCATCCTGGTGAACCTCATCTGCATGCTCTCCAAACCTCTACATCCTTTCTGTAACGGGATGACCAAACCTGCACACAGTACTCCAACAGTGTCCTGACCAAAGGTTATTCAGCTGCAACATGGCTTCCTGATTGTCACACTCAACATGCAGACCAATGAAGGCAAAGGTCCTGTATGCCTTCCTTATCACACTTGTGTTGCCACGTTTTCCTTGGGTAGCAATGGACTTTTCTCCCAAGGTCACTCTGTACATCAGTGCTCCCAAGAGTCCTGCCGTTTACTGTAAAATTTCCTTTTGCATTTGAGCTCTCAAAGTGCGACACCTCACACTTAGCCGTATTAAATCTTGATGAGCACCTTCACCTTTCTCCGTAACTACCTTGAAGCTGATGTAGCTATAGGCACTGCTCCCAAAGTTTTCCTGCACAGACTCTTCAATCATTTGTCCCTCCTCATTCTCTAGACACTGCTACAGAACGTTATCTTGCTCCACTAAGCCTCTTGCACTGGGGCAGCCCCAGTCAATCCTGGGAAAGTTACAATTCCCCACTGCTACAACCCTGTGCTCTTACACTCCGCCAACTTCAAACTATAAGGCCATACAACATAGAAACAGAATCTGGCCATTCGGCCCATCGAGTTTGCTCTGCCATTCAATCAACACCATTCTCCTGCCTTCTCTACGTAACCTTTGATATCCTACCTAATTGAACTAATTGACCTCCATTTTAAATATATCCAATGACTTGGCTTCCACAGCCATCTGTGGTAATGAATACCACAGATTCACCACCCTCTGGTTAAAGAAATTTCTCCTCACCTCTGTTCTGGAGGGATGACCTATTCTGATGCTGTGCCCACTGGTACTGGACTTTCCCACTACTGAAAATATCCTCTCCACTTCCACTCTATCTAGGCCTTTTAATATTTGATGGGTTTCAGTGAGGTTCCCCCCTCATTCTTCTAAACTTCATTGAGCACAGGCCCACAGCCATCAAATACTCTGAGACGTTGAAACCCCAGAAAATAAAGCTGCTCACAGAATATAAGAACAAGGTGGCTATGGAATTTTATAAAATAATACTTAGACCCTACACTAGACTGATGTGAACAGTTCTGGCTACCACACTAGAGGAAGGATGTGGTGACGTTGGAGAGGGTGGAAAAGGGATTCAGCAAGGTGCTGGCTGGATTGGAGGACTTTAGTTATGAGGGGAGAGTGGAGAGGCTGAGGGAGCATCGTGTTTACTTTGGACTGGAGAATATGGAGGGGGGTCTGACAGAGGTGTAGGATATGAGTACTTTGTAGACAGAGGGAAGTTTTAGGGTATCTAAAACTAAAGAGCATAGGTTTAGGGCAGAAGTAGGAAGTTTCAAAGGGATGGGTGGAAGGAATTGTTCCCCAGAGTGGGAGTTGGAGTCTGGAGCCACTCCCTGAGGGCTGGTGGAAACAGAGACCCCCACAGTATCCCCCACTTGCATTGTCAACATGTAGAAGGTGCTGGGCTATATGCCAGTGAGGAGTATTAGTGTAGGTGAGTCAGCATGGATGTGCTGGGCCAAAGGGCCTGTTTTTGTGCTGTCAGTCTCTTTAACTCTGAGGTCGATCAAAACAGAATGAATAGATTTCTGGAATGGAGGAGGTGAGCTGTGCAGAATCAAAGCCTCTGCTTGCTCCTATTCGTTTCATTCAAGTTCCCCATTGTTCAGTCCCAATCACTGTTTTCACTTCCCCACCAAGTCCCCAGTTCCCAGTAACTAGCTCTGTCCCCAATCCCACACTTCAGTTCCCAGTCCTCAGATCCCAGGTCCCATTTCCATTTCCTCTTCCCAGCTCCCAACTTCGGCCCAGCTCTGAATTTCCATTTCCCAGTCTGTTCCAAGTTCCTAAGCCTAGCTCTCAGTTCCATTCCCAGTCCCCAATTCTTTCTCCATTTCTCATGTCTCAGTTCCCAGAGCCCAGTTATACACGTCCGTTTGCCAGTGCGATGCCTCAGGGGGTGTGACAGACCCGTGGGTGATGCAAACTCACATGGATTAAACCACACAAGATAAACAACCGATGAATTTCATCATCACCATCATAGCTTTCATTTGGCTGCCTAATGACTCAGATCTAGCAGATAGATAAAAGTTGTCAGTGACTCCACTCTAATGAATTTCTTGCCACTTGTAATCAAGGCTGCCTGTCGAGGCGGGTGATTAATGGGCCCCTAGAGGATTCCCCACCACTCAGGTTTCATTAGCTTTAATGCATTCACAGGCAAATTAACACTAACTTGTGTACGTGTTTCTGAGAGCAGCACTGATTAATTCTGATGGAAGCAGAGATCGTTTAGGCAAATGATAACTATCCCAGTAACAGGCAGAGTCAGAGAGAGCGAACCAGGAAGAGTGAGACAGACAGACACAGAGAGAGTAAGCTGAGGGATGGATAGAGGAGAGGGGTGTGGAGAGAGGGAGAGGGCAGGAAGTGTTGCAGACAAATTGGGGCAGAGTGAGGAGGTCAGAAGTGGAAAGGTACAGGTGAAGAGGACCGAGAGAGAAGATAGGCTGAGAGAAAGAAACGGGGGAAATAGACATGAACAGAATAAAGTGGGAAAGGAAGGTAAGAGAGATGCGAATACAAAGGGGCAAAGAACAAGAGTGGACCTACAGGAAAGAGTGCAGAACAAATGTACAAGAATGTTGCTGGGGCTTGAGCGCCTGAGTAATGTTGAAAAGATTAGGATTTTATTCAGAGGCGCATAGGAGAGTGAGGGGAGATCTTACAGAGGTATACAAAATAGTGAAGGACATAGATAGGGTAAATGCTTGCAGATTTTCCCCTCAAGCTATGTGAGACTAGAACTGGAGATCATATGTTTAGGATGAAAGGTGAAATATTGAAAGGGAATCTGAGGGGGAACTTCTTCACTCAGCGGGTTGTGCAAGTGCGGAATGAGCTGGCAGCAGAAGTGGTAGAAATGGTTTCAATTCTAATATTTAAGAGGTTTGGATAAATATATGGATGAGAGGGGTTCAGATAGATGGATCTAGGCAGACTGGGCCAGCATGGACTAGATGGGCTGAAGGGCCTGTTTCTGTGCTGTAGTGCTCCATGAATCTAAGTGGAGACTACAGGAAAAGTATCAGAGTAAATGATAGGTGTGGGTCAGGACAAGTGGGGCACAGAGAAAAAGACAATTCACGCACCTGGAGATAAGAAGTGAGGAAGGTTGTCAGAAAAATAACATCTTAGTTAAGGATGGTATGAAAGGGGGGATACAGAGAGGGAGGGAGGAAGAGAGACAGTGGGGCGAAGGGGAAGGGGAGACTGATAGGTAGAGACAGACAGAGAGAAAGATCCCAAATCAGAGGTGGTCACAGACTACACCTCATGTCCCTCTTGCCCTCAGTCCCTCAGCTCACTGACCCCATTGTTTCCCAACACACAAAGTGTTAAATTTCTTGGTGCTGATTTCCCTACATGGTTCATTTCCCTTCTTCCACCTACGTACCACAGACATCCCACCTTCCTCCGCCAAGTCTTCAGAACCCTTAGATGTCGATGCACATCATAGCTCACTCACCCTCTCCAGCTCTCAAAATGTTGCTCCAATTCCGGGAGATGTTGGTGGGGCTGTCCAAACATGATCCACCCTTCCCAGTACCAAAGAAAATGCTGTAGACATTCATAAACCACTGGTCAGGCCCTATCAGTGGGACTGGGTCCATTTCTGGTCACCACACTGCACGGTGGCTGAGGATCTTGGGGAGTTCCTGGAAGAGTTCTGGGGAGCAGGGGTTCACTCAGGGGCAGACACAAGAGGCTGGCCTCAGTAAAGCAGTGAAGGTCGAAGGGAGGTCGGGGGGTGGACAGGGAATGAAGCTGAAGGGATGATGGACCCATGTCCAGGGGAATACAGTCTGGGATTTGTGCAAGGATGTGGGGAGGGACCATTTCCTTAGGGAGTGGGAACAGTCTGGAACCTGCAGTCTGAGAGGGAGGCAGTGATGTCTCAGAAAGGCAACATCCATAAGACCATGAATTCATTCAGGGCCCTCTCCATCTAGGCCATGGCCTTTCCTGGATGCTGCCAACAGGACACCCTTTCACCTTGGGGTTCAACAACAGTTTCTTCCACGGTGCTATCGGCTTAAATCTGAGAAGCCCTAATGCAATGCTGTCTATTGTACTTTATCAAGGCCTTCAACAGGATACTGCATGGGAGGCTGGTCCGGAAGGTTAGGTCCCATGGAATCTGTTCAGGTAGATTGATAATTGACTCAGTGGTAGGAAGCAGAGGGTGGTAGGGTGGTGGTTGAAGGTTGTGTCTCTGATTGGAAGCCTGTGATTAATGGTGTGCTGAACGGGTTGGTATTGGAACCCTTGTTATTTGTTACTTTATAAATGATTTTGATGTGAATGCACAGGACACTTGTTTCTGGCAGTAAATTTATGGATGATATGGAATTAGGAGGTGTTGATGATAGTAAAGATGGTTATCATAGATTACAAGGGGACATTGATCAGTTAAGGAACTAAGCTGAGGAGGGGCCAATGGATTTTAAAACAGATAAGTGTGAGGTGATGTTTGGAAAGTCAAGCCATCAGAGGATTTGTACTATGAATGGTAGGGCAATAGGAAGGGTAATGGAACAGAGGGACTGAGGGGGTACAGAAGCATAGATCATTGAAAGCAGTAGACAGGATGGTGAATACATCCAGCACACTGGACTTCGTCAATTAGGACACGAAGTATTAGAATTGGGGCGTTATGTTTCCTGTTGTATAAGTCATTGGTGAGGCCGTCCTTGGAGTACCTTGTGCAGTTTGATCACCCTGTTATAGGAAGACATGATTAATCTAGAAAGGATTCAGTAAGAGACTTATGAGGATGTTGTCAGTACTAGTGGGCTTGAAGGGCAACTTTTTCCATGCAAAGGGCGTTGAGTACATGGAATGAACTGGCAGAGAAATTGGTTGAGACAGATACAATAATATTGAAGAAACATTTGGATAGGTACATGCAGAGATGGAATCCAGAGGGATATGGGCTGAACACAGGAAATTGGGAATAGCTGGATAGACTCCATTGTCAGCATGGACTTGTTGGGCCGAAGGGCTGTATCCATGCTATATTGCTCTATAACTTTGTGACATTACCCTGACCTACATTTTTTTACACTCTGAATCTAGTGCTATTACTGACTTTGCAGTTTATTTTGCACACACGTAAGTTACCGGTATGTATAATTTATGTTAACTGATTTGTTATATTCGTAATGTACTGTGCTGCTCGAGGTGACTGGTGGTACTGATGGCATTGCTCTACCCATGGGCTGAGTGGCTCGCCCTGTGTCTGGTGACTCCATCTCAAGGGTGGCTTGGAGAGCCTGGGAGAGTTTATGGTCTGTGTAATCACATCACACACAGAGGGTGAGAGGGAGAAGCTGTTCATCTCAGGAGGGTCCCCACAGTTTCAGTTCCTGCGAGTGGTTGCACAGGTGAAAGTAACCATGAGGGAACTGTTGATCAGGGATGCAAATTGGTAGTGGGATTAAATTGGGGAGGTAAATCAGTGTAAATGAGGGGAATTAAATCAGGAGGCATACATTGGAGGATCTGAATCATGGGGTGTGGATTGGGGGATGTGAATCAGGGGTGTAAATCAGGAATGTATTAGTCAGACAGGAGTGAAACTTTTCCGGTATTCACTGCAACTGCCTCAGTGCCACAGTGCCACAGGCTTAGGCGGATGGAATTTGTAAAATGCATCCAAGAGGGTTTTCTGAAGCAGTGTGTAGAGACGGGTCTATAATAGACCTTATATTAGGGAATGAGGATAAGAAAGTTGTCGTAAGCATAGTCAAGAAACAAGACAGCAATACACAATCTGTTGGAGGAACTCAGCAGATTGAGCAACTTCTGTGGGAGGAAAGGAATTGTTAATGTTTTAGATCAAAACCCGACATCAGGATCCTGCAAATAGTGTGTTGCTCCAGATTCCAACATTTCTTCAAATGCATCATAGAAAGCATCCTGTCCACATGCATTATGGCTTGTTATGGCAACTGCTCTGTGCGTGACCACAAGAAAAAACAGAGAATTGTGGACACAGCTCAGCGTATCACGGAAGCTAGCCTCCCTCCATGGACTCTGTCTACACTTCTCACTGCCAGTATCATCAAAAGAACCTACCCACCCCAAACATTCTCTCTTCTCCCCTTCCCACCAGGCAAAAGAAACAAATGCTTAAGGGCGTCATCTATCCTGCTGTTATAGGAGTATTGAATGGTTCACTAATACATTAAGATAGATTCTTGATCTCACAGTCTACATCACTGCACTTCATTATCTGCCTACATTGCACTTTTCTGTAGCTGTTACACTTTATTCTGCATTTTTATTGTTTTACCTTGTACTGCTGTAATGCACTGCTGCAATGAATTGATCTGTATGAACAGTATGCAAGACGTTTTTCGCTGTATCTTGGAACGTGTGACAATAATAAACTAATTTACCATCTACAGTCCCATGTGTCTCCATTGATAAAAAGATATTGGTGCACATATTCTGGGTCTGGAACAGATGGAAGGTGGATTTTGGAATTGGAAATGGTTATGAGCTCTCTGCAGTTCCTTGCAGTCAGAGGCACAGCAGCTGCCATATTGAATCGTGAAGCTCCTGGATAGGATGTGCCTAATTTCTTCAGCTTCCTGAGGAAGTAGAGGCACTGGCGAGCTATCAATGTGGTTAGACCAGGACAGGCTATTGGTGATGTTCACTCCTAGGAACTTGAAACTCTTGAAAAGATCGACAAGAATGTTGTCTGGATTTGAGGTTGTGAACTACAGAAAGAAGCTGGGCAGTCTAGGACATTATTCTGTGGAGCATAGGTGATTAAAGGGTGATTTATAGAATGTATAAAATGATGAAAAGCATAGATAAGGGAATGCATATGAGCATTTTCCCAGAGTGGGGAAGTCAAGACTAGAGGGCATTGGTTTAGGGTGAGAGGGGAAATATTTAAAAGGGACCTGAGGGGCAACTTCTTCATGCAGAGGGTGGTGGGTATATGGGACAAGTCACCAGAAGAAGTGGTTGAGGCAGGTACAATAACAACATTTAAAAGAAATTTGGACAGGTACATGGATAGAAAATGTTTATAGGGATATGGGCCAAACACAGGAATCAGAATCAGAATCATGTTTATTATCACTGACTTATCCAGTGAAATTTGTCATTTTGTGGCAGGAGTACAGTGGAAGACATAAAAAATTATAATTTACAAAATAAATAAATAGGGCAAAAGACTAACAATAAGGGAGTGATCATGGGTTCGTGGACCATTCAGAAATCTGATGACAGAGGGAAAGAAGCCATTTTTAAAACATTGGGTGTGAGTCTTCAGGTTCTTCTACCTCCTCCCCGAATGTATAATGTGAAGAGGGCAAGTCCCAGATGGTGAAAGCCTTTAATGATTGTTGCTGCTATTTTGAGGCATTGCCTTTTGAAGACGTACAACATAATCATACTCTCAGTTCTAATCAACAAGCTTCAAAACATGGGCCTCTATATCCCCTTCTGCAACTGGATCCTTGACTTCCTCATTGGTTGACCAGTCTGTGCAGATTGGAAATAGCATCTCCTCCTCACTGACAATCAATACTGGTGTACCTCAAGAATGAATGCTTAGCCCACTGCTCTACTCTCTTTACATGCAAGATTGTGTGGCTCAAACACCATCAATAAATGTGCTGATGACACAACTAGACTACACAGAATTTCCATAAGACCATAGATATAGAAGCAGAATGAGACCATTTGGCTCTTCGAGTCTGCTTCCCCATTTCATCATGGCTGACCCATTATTCCTCTCAGCCCCAATCTCCTGCCTTCCCTCTGCATTCTTTCATGCCCTGACCAATCAAGAATCTATCAACCTCTGCCTTAAATATACATAAAGACTTGGTCTCCACAGCTGACTGTGGCAACTCATTGCACAGATTCACCACTCTCTAGCTAAGGATCTTCTTCCTCATCTCCATTCTAAAAGGATGCAACTCTGGCTGTGTCCTCAAGGTCCTAGACTCTCCCAATATAGGAAACATCCTCTCCACATCCACTCTATCAAGACCTTTCACCATTCGATAGGTTTCAAAGATATCACTCCTCATTCATCTGAATTCTAGTGAATACAGGCCCAGAGCCACCAAACACACTTCATATGACAAGCCATTCAATCCTAGGATCATTTTCATGAACCCCTTTTGAACCCTCTCCAGTTTCAGCATATCATTTCTAAGATAAGGGGCCCTAGAATGATTACAATATGCCAAGTGAGCCTCTCTAGTGCTTTATAAAGCCTCAACGTTACATTCTTACTTCTATATTCTCGTCCTCTTGAAATGAATGCTAACATCGCATATGCCTTCCTCACCACAGACTTAACATGCAAATTAACCTTTAGGGAATCTTGCACAGGGAATCCCAAATCCCTTTGCGGCTCAGATCTTTGAATTTTCTCTCCATTTCGAAAATAGTCCACTCTCTTATTTCTTCTACCAAAGTGCTTGACCATACAATTCCTGGCACTGCATTCCATCTGGCTCTTCTTTGCCAATTCTCCTAATCTGTCCAAGCCCTTCTGTAGCCTCTACTTCCTCAAAGCAACCTGCCCCTCCAACTATCTTCATATCATCCGTAAACATTGCAAGAAAGCCATCAATTCCATCATCCCAGTCATTGGCATACAACGTAAAAAGAATCGGTCCCAGTACAGACCCCTGTGGAGCACTACTATTTATCAGCAGCCAGACAGAAAAGGCTTCCTTTATTCCTAATTTGCCACTTCTTTATCCATGCTAGAATCTTTCCTGTAATACCATGGGTTTGTAGCTTGTTAAGTAGCCTCACGTGTGACACCTTGTCAAAAGACTTCTGAAAATCCAAGTACACAACATCAACCAATTCCCCTTTGTCTATCCTGCTTCTTATTTCTTCAAAGAATTCCAGCAGATTTGTCAAGCAAGAATTTTCCATGAGGAAATCATGCCAACTACAGCCTGTTTTATCACATGCCTCCAGGTATCCCAAAACTACATCCTCAAGAATTGACTCCAACATCTTCCCAACCACTGAGGACAGACTAATTGGGCTATTATTTCCTTTCTTCTGCCTCTCTCTCTTCTTGAAGGGTAGAGCAACATTTGCAATTCCATTCCAGAACCTAGTGAAACATCATTACTAATGCATCCACAATCTCTTCAGCCACCTCTTTCAGAACCCTGGGATGTATACAATCTGGTCCTGGTGATTTATCTACCTTCAGATCTTTTAGTTTCCCAAGAACTTTCTCCCTAGTAATGGCACCTTCATATATTACACTCTGGAACTTCCACCATACTGCTAGTGTCTTCCACGGTTAAGACTGATGCAAAATACTTACTCACTAGGCATTCTAGAAATTACCCCTCTTGGAATCCAGCACCAACCTGATTTTCCCAGTCTACCTGCTTATTGAAATCCCCCATGTTTATTGTAACATTGCCCTTTTGGCATGCATTTTCTATCTCTGCTGTAATTTGTAGACCATGTCCTTACTACTGTTTAGGTGTCTGTATGTAACTTCCATCAGGGTCTTTTTAGCTTAGCTCTATCCACAATGATTCTACACCTTCCGACACTCTGTCACCTCTTTCTAATGATTTGATACATTTTGTACCATGCCACCCCTCTGCCTTCCTCCCTGTTCTTTTGATACAACGTGTATCCATGGACATTAAGCTCCCAGCTATAATCTTCTTTCAGCCATGATTCAGTAATGCCTACAACATCATACATGCCAATCTGTGAAATGACCTGTACAAAAAGGATGGGTTACACGTGAACCCAAGGGGGATCCAATATTCTCATGGCCATGTTTGCTGGAGTTGCTCAAGGGGGGTTTGATTTGGCAGGGGTTGGGAAGCAGAGTGAAAGTGCTGAGGATGAGGTCATTGGTTTACAAACAAAGGCAATCTGTAGTGAGACTCCTAGCAAAGGGGCTGATAGGGCAAAATTGCAGTCAACAGGATGAGTTGTGATGTAAATGCAGACAAAATCAAAAAGTGTGAATACAGGACTGAAGGTGTTATATTTGAATATTTGTGTACGGAATAGATAGATGGACTTGTACCTTTCACAGAATCTCACCTCTGTTTCTCTGACTATGGAATCTCTTATCAACAATCCATCCCTCTTCATGTCTCTACTCTTCTGAGCCACAGCACCAAACTCAGTGTCAGAGACCCGGGCATTGTGTCTCCCCTCCAAGCAGGACATCCCTCTCGACAATATCTAAAGTTGTATACTTATTATTGAGGCGAATGGCCACAGGTATACTCTGCTCTGGCTGTGCATTTCCCTTCCTTCTCCCGACAGTTACCTGCCTCCTGTATCCTAGGGGTGACTACTTTCTTGTAGCTATGTCATCTCCTCAGTTTCCAGTAGAGTCAAAAGTCGTCAAACTGCAGCTCCACTTCCTTAATACATTCTGTCAGGAGCTGAAAATCGGTGCACCTGGTGCAGGTGTGTCTATCTGAGAGACTGGATCTCACCTGAACCAGATGAGCCAAAGCCACTCAAGAGAATGGCTGCTCCACTCGCACTCACAGTTTTATATCTGCCCTTTCTAACCAATCCCTCTGTCGGTTGGTCGCCCCACAACTCAGACGTGAAGTCACAATTTCAGATGGTGATGGGGAGGTATGCAGTAGTAAGATAGACCTGCTAGTTGAGTGGTGTCATAACAACACCTTGCACTCAATGTCCGTAAGAACAAGGAATTGACTGTGGACCTCAGGAATGGAAAGTTGAGGGAACACACACCAGTCCTCATTGAGGGATCAGAAATGGAAAGGGTGAGCAGTTTCAAGTTCCTGGGTGTCAGCATCTCTGAGGATCTATTCTGGGCCCAAAATATTGATGTAATTACAAAAAAGGCATGACAGCAGCTATATTTCGTGAGTAGTTTGAGGAGACTGGGTATGTCATCAAAGGCACTCACAGATGTCTACGGATGCACTGTGGAGAGCATTCTAACTGGCCGCATCACTGTCTGGTATGGAGGATCGGAAAAAGCTGCAAATTGTAAAAATCTGCCAGCTCAGTCATGGGCACTAGCCTCCCCGGCATCCTGACGTATTCAAAAGGTGATGCCTCAAGAAGGTGGCACTCATCATTAAGGACCCCCATCGCTCAGGACATGCCCTCATCTCATTACTACCATCACAGAGGGGTACAAGAGCCTGAAAACACACATGCAATGTTTCAGGAGCGGCTTTTTCCTCTCCACCAACAGATTTCTGAATGGACCATGAACCCATGAACAACACCTCAGTATTTTTTCCTCTCTTTTTGCACTACTTATTTAATTTTCCTTTCTTTTTTTCAATCCTAAAGACGGGTCTTGGCCCCAAACAACAACTGTTTATTTATTATCATACAGTCTGATTTGCTGAGTTCCTCCAGCATTTGTGTGTGTTGCAGAATTTCTTGTGCTACTGCAGAACAACACATTTCATGACAAATGCCGGTTTCTGATTCTGATTCTGATTCTTATGTTCTTGGTGGTGGGGAAGCTACTTTCCATGAGGTGACTGTGTCTAAACCCACTTCAGCCTCTTGCAGTCCTGTACATTGGAGGCTCCATTGCAGACTGTGAAGCAATCAGTCAAAATGCTCTCCACATCTGTCAAAATTTGCATGTTTTTTGTGATATACAAAATCCCTCAAACTGTAAATGAAGTAGAGCTGTTGGCATGCCTTCTTCATGATAATGGGAAAATGGGGCTAGTTCACGTGGGCATCTTGGTCATCATTGACCAGTTGAGTCAAAGGGCCTGTTTCCATGCTGTATGATTCTGCCACTCTGTGACACTATATTTCTATAATCCACAATCTAAAAAAATTATGACTATCCACCCTATCCATGTCTTTACAATTTCATACACCTAAAGCTCTCTCTGCAACCCAATCCATCTGTGATGCCAATTTCAAGGAATTATGAATCTGTATTCCCAGATCCCTCTTTTCTACTGACTTCTTCAGTGCCCTACTGTTCACTGTGTAAGTCCTACCCTGGTTTGTCCTTCCAAAGTGCAACACTTCACTCTTGTCAGCATTAAATTCCGTCTGTCATTTTTCCAGCTGGTCCAAATTCCACTGCGAGCTTTGATAGCGTTGCTTGTGTCCACTACATCCCCAGTCCTAGTGGCTTTCACAAATTTGCTGATCCTCTTTAACACATTATCATCCAAGTCATTAATATGGATGACAAACAACATACTTTGTATCCCAAGTCTTTCTGTTCACTGACGTTCCTCAGTGCCTTACCACGTTCTACCGTTAACTACTTCTCAAAATGTGTCATGTCACACTTGTCATGATTAAGTTCCATCTGCCAATACTCCATCCAACTTCTATCTGATCTATATCCTGCTTCATCCTTAGAAAATCTTCCCCTCTACCCACCACATCACCAACTTTGTGTCATCTGTAAAGCTACTAAACTTATCTTCCACACATACCCTTCTCGCCTACTATTTCTCGGATCCCTGCTATCCATCTACGCACCATATTTTCTGATCAATGTCCTTTATCATCTAAGGTTCTCTAGTTTCATGTTCTCTGCTTTTCACTGTGAGTCCAAAAGGCTGACCCATTCACACTCACCAAGGCCACAGGGCACTTTTGCTTAACGAGAGCCTAAAAGATCTGCAACTAGTCAGATGTTAGCTCAAAGTTCAAGGTACAAAGTTCAAAGTTCAAGGTACATTTATCATTAAAGTATGTGTCTGTTACCATATACTACCCTGAGATTCACTTCCTTGCAGGCATTCATAGTGTAACAAAGAAATAAGGCAGAATCAATGAAAACTACACACAGAAACTGACAAAGAATTGATATGCAAAAGATAAATACAAAAAGTAATAATCACATTAGTAAATAAATAATACTGAGAATGTGAGTTACAGAGTGCCTTAAAGTGCATCTACTGGCTGTGAGATCAGTTCAGTGTTGAGTGAAGTTATCCACACTAGTTCCAAAGCCTAATTATTGAAGGGTAATAACTGTTCCTGAACCTGGTGGTGAGGGTCCTGAGGCTCCTGTCCCTCCTTCCTGATGGCAGCAGCATGTAAACACAAAATACTCTGCAGATGCTGGGGTCAAAGCAACATGCACAACACGCTGGAGGAACTCAGCAAGTCAAGTCAGATGGTGGGGTCCTTGACGATGGATGCTGTTTTCTTGTGGCACAGATCCCTGTACATGTACTCAGTGTCGGGGAAGACTTTTCCTGTGATGGACTGGGCTGTAGCCATTATTTTTTTGAGGCTTTTCCATTCTTGGTCATTGGTTTTTCCATACCAGGCCATGATGTAACCAGTTAGGGTACTCTTCACTGTGCATCTATATAAGTATATCAAGGCTTTAGATGACACGACAAATCTGTGCAAACTTTTAAGAAAGTTGAGGTACTGCTATGCCTTCTTTCTGATGGCACATATGTGCTGGTCCCAGGACAGATCCTCTGAAATGATAACGATAAGGAATTTAAAGTTCCTGTTCCTCTCCACCTCCAATACCCTAATGAGGACTGGTTCATGGACCTCCACTTTCTTCCTCCTGTAGGCAATAATCAGCTCTTTGGCTTTTCTGACGTTGAGGGAAAGGTTGTTGTTAAGGCATCATTCAAACAAAATTTCAACCTCACTCTTATATGCCAATTCGTCACAACATTTGATTCAACCCACAACAGTGGTGTTGTTAGCAAACTTAAATGTGGTATTGGACCTGTACTTAATCTCACAGTCATAAATGTAAAGCAAGGGTCTAAGCAAACTGCCTTGTGCTAATAGTGATTGTGGATGAGATGTTGCTGCCAATCCAAATTGACTAGTTAATTAGCTAATTGATAACAGCCAATAAAAAGAGGTCAGAGTCAATCAGAGTGGCCACTTTGGAATGGGTCAACAGGGAGATGAGAATTTAGTTCAAAATAGTGCAGTGTGAAAAGGTTTGGGGAGTGTGGGAATAGTAGTGCAGTTTTGTCTGGTACCTGCACATGTGGGTTTATTGGGGAATGAAAGGGCAGATGTTATAGCAAAACAGGCACTTACTAAATCTGAGATAGATATTATAGTTAATATGAAGCCAAATCTTGTATTTGGTGGGCTGGGAATTGGGAAGCAGCAGAAATTGTGGGACAGGGAGGTGGTATTACAATGTGTTTCTATCAGTCCAGGGGAGGTACTTTTTCAGAAGTAATGGGAAGAAAGATGTGTAGTTGGTGAGACTGAGGTTTGGACATACAGGTTTGCACTTGTTGGTAAGCATAGGAATGGGTGGTGTGATAGTTGTAAGGTCCCAGAGATGGTGGAACATGTGATCATGGTGTGCCACAGATATTTGTTGGAATGTGGGAAGCTGTTTAGGCAATTATTGGACAGGTTTGCATGATATTCTGGCACCTGAGGCAGAGATGGGTATGTTGTGTAGGGCCCTGGTGAACTTGTTAATTAAAACATGATCTGATCCCAGTCATGGCTCTCTTCATACTCCATTACAGTAGGTGGCGATAATGCTCCTTCTGATAGGTACAAGCTGCATTAGCCCAAAAGGAGGTTTGGGGAGTGAGAGCAGATCTTTAAAACAAAACTTCAGTGAACAAGCACAGGTAAGGTTTTGTCTTTCTGCTTGTCCTTAGTCCTTGATTCATTGTTGGCAGGATGGAGGTTAAGGCAGTGGAATGTTCCTCCTGTGGGATGCTGGAAATCTAGAACTCACACAATGCTGGAGGAACTCAACAATTCAGGTAGCAACTATAGAGTAGAATAAAGTCAATGTTTTGGGCCAAGTCCTGATGAAGGTTCTTGGGCTGAAATGTCAACTGTTTCTCCCCTCCATAGAAGCTGCCTGATTTGCTGAGTTGCTCCAGCATTTTGTGCGCATCACAGCATCCTCCCTGCTAGTCCCTGTTGTTCATGTTTGACCCATAACCCTCTAAGCATCTATCCAAAAGCCTCTTAAATGTTGCAGTTGTACTGTCCTTCACCACTTCCTCCGGCAGCTCATTCCAGCTACTCACTACCTTCAGTGTGAAGCAGGTTACTCTCAAATCTTCCCCTCCTTATCTTGCATCTGTGCCCTCTAGTATTGGACTGCCCCAGCTCCAGGGAAAAGACTCACCATCCTCCTTATCCATTCCCTTATGCTTTTACAGTCTTCTATGGCCACCTCTCATTCCCCTACCCTCCAGGGAATAAAGTTCCAGCCTAGCCTGGCCTAGCTCTCCCTATTACTCAGACCCTCCAGCCCAAGTAGCATCCTTGTAAACCTCTTCTGTACTTCTCCAGCTTGACAATGTCTTCCTCATGTAACAGGGTGACTAGAACTGTGTACACTAGTTGGTGAATCTGGAGATCAGATTCAGGTATATTTTCACTGACGTTGTGAAATTTGCTATTTCATGGCAGCCATACATAAAAATCACTAAATTACAATAATAAATAGAAAATAAATAAAGGTGCATTTTTTAAAAAAGCAAAATAGTGAGGTTTTCATGGTTTCATTTAGCATTCAGAAATTTGATGATGGAGGGGAAGAAGCTGTTCCTAAATCGTTGTCTTCAGGCTTCTGTACCTCCTCTCTGATGGTAATAATGGGAAGAGGGCTTGTCCTGGACGATAAGGGCTCTCAACGATGGGTGGTGCCCTCTTGACATATTGCCTTTTAACAATATCCTCGATGGTGGGAAAGTTGTACCCTTGCTGGAGCTGGCTGAGTTTGCCACCCTCTGCAATTTTTTTCCTGATCCTGTGCACTGGTGCCTCTAGAATAGGTGTGACGCAGCCAGTAAGAATGCTCCCCACTGTATGCCTGTAGAAATTTGGTTGAGTTGGAGCCCGATGCCAGAGTCTGAAGCCACACTGTTAATGTCCCCTGGAATTGAAGGCTTGTCTGTGTGTGGGGGTGGGAGGGTTCATCTTGGTGTTGCTTGTATGTTGGCTGAGTGTTGTTCTGTTGGACATTGTGGGAATGATATGTTGGTGCTGGAATGTGTGGTAACACTTGTGGGCTGCCCCCAGCACATTCTCAGATTGTTGGTTGTTAATGGAAACACTGCACTTCACTATGTTTTGATGTACATCAGATTAATAAATAAATCTAATCTAATACTCCAAATGTGGCCTCACCAATGACTTGTATAACTTGCTGTTGCAACTCCTGAACTCACTGCACTGTCTGATGAGGACAAGCATGCTCAGCACTTTCTTCACCACGCTGTCTACTTGCACAGCTGCTTTCAGCAAACCATGCACCTGTAATCCCAGGTTCCTCTGTTCCATAACACTCATCAGTGCCCTACATTCACTGTAAAGGTCATATCTTAGTTTTATTGTCCAAAATGCATCATCTCTCACTTGGCTAAGTTGAAATCTATTTGCCTTTCCTTAGTCCCATTTCCCTATCTGATCAAGATCTCACTGTAATCAAATTATTTACATAAATAGTGAATAACAGAAGTCCTAACACTGACCCATGGGGCACCCAACTAGTCTCAGGCCTCCAGTCAGAGAATTGAACTTTAACCATCATCCTCTGCTTCCTATCATCAAGCCAATTCTGAATTGACCTCACTAGCTTCCTCTGAATTCCATGCAACTCAACCTTTCAGATCAACCTACCATGCAGTACCTTGTCAAAAGCCTTACTAAAGACCTTACCAAAGTCCATATTGACAACATCCACTGCTCTGACTTCATCTATCTCCTTAGTTACCTCTTTGAAAAATTCAAATATTCATCAGGCATGACTTCCTACGCACAAAACCACACTGACTCTTCCTGATCAGGCCTCGACTATCCCAGTGATGATAGAGCTGTCTCAGAATTCCCTCCAGTAACTTTCCTACAACTGAAGTCAGGCTTACAGGCCTGTAGTCCCATGGCCTGTCCTTGCTACCCTTCTTGACCAATGGAACAACATTAACCACCCTTCAGTCCTCTGGAATTTCACCAGTGCCTAATGATGAAGCAAATATCTCCACAAGGGCCTCTGCTATTTCTTTCTTGGCCTCCCATAAGGTCTGGGTGTGCACTTAGTCAACCCCTTGGGATTTGCTCAACTTAATGAGCTTTGTCTGCAAATGCTTCTTTCCTCACAATATGCATATATTTTAAGACCTCATTATTTATTACCATCATGTCTTTAGCATCTGTGATATTTTTAGTAAACATTGAAAAGAAATAGACATTAAAGATCTCCTTTGGCTTCACATATAGGTAGCCTTTCCTGTGAACTCACTGAGACCCTTTCTCCCAACAGATTTGCAGGTGAAGTGTTGCCTCTCACAGGACTCTTTGGGACCCTGAAAGGACAAGTGGAAGTGTGAGGCAACACTTTACCTGTGAATCTGTTGGGGTCTTCTATTGTATCCGGTGCTCCTGATGCATCATCTTTATGGGTGAGACCTGACATAAATTGGGGACTGTCTTGTTGAGCACCTCTGCTCCATTGGCCAACCAGTTTAATTCCTGTCCCCATTCCCGTTCTGACAAGGAGGCCCATGGCTGCCTCATTTGCCATGATGAGACCACTCTCAGGGTGGAGGAGCAACACCTCATATTCTGTCTAGGTACTCTCCACCTGATGGCATAAACATCCCTCCCCTTTCCTTCTGTTCCCCACTCTGGCCTCGTAACTCTTCTCCTCACCTGCCTATCACCTCCCTCAGTGTCCCTCCTGCTTCCCTTTCTGCCGTGGTCCACTTTCCTCTTCTATCAGATTCCTTCTCCAGCCCTTTATCTTTTCCAACAACCCAGCTTCACCTATCACCTTCTAGCTAGTCCTCCTTCCTCTCCCCACACCTGGCATCATCCCCCTTCCTTTCCAGTCTGGAAGAAGGGTCTCAGCCTAAAATGTCAACTGTCAATTCATTTCTATAGATGCTGCCTGACTTGCTGAGTTTCTCCAACATTCTGTCAGTTTTGCTCTGGATTTCCAGCATCTGCAGAATCTCTTGTGTTTCCATCTCTGTGGCTTCAGGTTTGGGACCAGCTGCAGGGAGAGACCATCTTGGCTTCTGTCAGGCACTAACACTGGAGATGAAGAGTGCATAGGGTAAGAATTGGAGGCACCAGAGAGAGGGATTCCCCCCAAATGCCCCCAATGAACAGTGCTAACTCTATCACTGGGACCTTCAGGTATGAGCAGCACTTGGTGAAGGAAACAAGGAGGCATTGTGGTGGAAAGATTGACCTGGGGCTGTGTGGAGTGCAGGGCAGTGGGATTAGTTTGGAGAATGGCATATGGCTGAGTGGGGCAGTGAGATTAGTGTCGGACATCCCATTAACAAGGTTTCCTGGAATTATCAGGCTGTCTGTACGACGATGACCAAATAACATCACTGCTCCCGACCTCAAGCAAGGCTAAAGCATTTCTGCATGAGGGATAGGTCTGCTTGCAAACAGGCACACAAGCCAGAAAAGACAATTACAAGTGTTGGAACTAGTGAAGCAACCCTTCATTGCCTTTAACAGAATTCATTTACAAAGGCAACAAGAGTGTTGACAGGAGTATATTAAGGATCTGTGCCTTTGATATGGCACTGTGCTGCAAGGATTTGATTCTCACAACCCTGTAGACTCTCCCAAGTACTTAATTATATTTGGTAATAGGGTATGTAATTAACAGCAATACACAATGACAACAAAATAATTTATCACAGTTCCAAACCAAGCGCAGCAAGTGCCAGCCAATGTACACAGCCCTATTCACTCCGACCCCTGCAGCAGAGAGACTGACTCGCCTGCCACCCCAACACCGTCAGTGGGCCGGGGGGGGGGGGGGGCAATTGGTCAGATGTGGTACAATTGCAGGGGCTTGTCTGTTACAAGGATGGCATTGGCAGCTTGATGTTCCAGGGTTTAGATATTTCAGAAGGAATAGGGAGGGAGGTAAATGAGGTGGGGAGTAGCATTGCTAATCAGGGATAGTATCCCTGATTATGGTGAAGGTAATGCAATAGATGTAGTGCATATGGATTTTAGTAAGGTGTTTGACAAGTTAACCCATAGAAGGCTCATTCAAAAAGGTAGGAGGCATAAAATCCAGGGAAACTTGTCTGCATGGATTCCGAACTGGCAGAGGGTGGTAGTAGATGGAGTGTATTCTGCCTGGAGTTCAGTGACGAATAGTGTTCTGCAGGGATATGTTCTAGGACACTTGCTCTTTGTGATGTTTTTAGAAGTAAATTACTTAAATGAGTAAGTGGAAAGGTAAGTTAGTACAATGCAGATAACATTAATTTGGGTGGTGTTGTGGATAATGTAGAATGTGGTTGAATGGGACATTACCAGAGTGCAGACCAGGCTAAGATGTGGCAGATGAAGATCAATCCAGAAAAGTGTGAAGTGAAATACTTTGTAAGATTGAATTTTATGACAGAGCACAAGGTTAATGACAGTATTCTTAGCAGGCTCAGAGGAATCTCAGGGTTCACATCCATACAACCTTCAAAGTTGATATGATGGTTAAGAAGTTGTGTGGTGTGTTGGCTTTCATTAATCAGGGAATTGAGTTGAAGAGCCATGTGGTAATGTTGCAGCTCTACAAAACTCTGGTTAGACCACACTTGGAGTATTATGTCCAGTTCTGGTTGTCTCATTATAGGAAGGATGTGGATGCTTTACAGGGGGTGCAGAAGAGATTTACCAGAATACTGCCTGGATTAGAGAGGGTGCAGAAGAGATTTACCAGAATACTGCCTGGATTAGAGAGAGTGCAGAAGAGATTTACCAGAATACTGCCTGGATTAGAGAGGGTGCAGAAGAGATTTACCAGAATACTGCCTGGATTAGAGAGGGTGCAGAAGAGATTTACCAGAATACTGCCTGGATTGGAGAGGGTGCAGAAGAGATTTACCAGAATACTGCCTGGATTGGAGAGGGTGCAGAAGAGATTTACCAGAATACTGCCTGGATTAGAGAGGGTGCAGAAGAGATTTACCAGAATACTGCCTGGATTGGAGAGGGTGCAGAAGAGATTTACCAGAATACTGCCTGGATTGGAGAGGGTGCAGAAGAGATTTACCAGAATACTGCCTGGATTAGAGAGGGTGCAGAAGAGATTTACCAGAATACTGCCTGGATTGGAGAGGGTGCAGAAGAGATTTACCAGAATACTGCCTGGATTGGAGAGGGTGCAGAAGAGATTTACCAGAATACTGCCTGGATTAGAGAGCATGTTTTATAAAGGAAGGCTGAGTGAGCTCCCGCTTTTCTCTGTGGTGCAAAGGAGGTTGAGGCAACTTGAAAGAGGTATATAATATTAAGAGGCAGAGATAAAACGGACAGCCGGTACCTTTTCCCAGGGCTGCAGTGACAAATACCAGAGGACATTCTTTGAAGGTAAGTGGAAGAAAGTTTAGGAGAAATGTCAGAGGTAGGGTTTTTACACAAAGTCAGTATCTCTAACACTGCCTCCATCCTGATACCCTTGGTTCCACATCATCAATGTACATGTCCCCGTCTGAAGGGGGTACACAGAATAACAAATATTCACTCCAGCAATGAAAAATTCCAAGGAGGGGTGGATGGGAACAGTATCAGCCTTGAAGATAAACCCAATCGGATGGCCGATGAGCACGTTGGAGAGAAAACAGACTGACAATGAACCACTTATTGAGGGGGAACAAAAAGGGCTTTCAAGTGAAGCTGCACAGAACATTGGCTGCCTTAATGACTATCGCCTGGTAGCACCCACATCAACAGTGATGAAATGTGTTGAGGGGTTGGTCATGACTAGACCTCAGCAAGGACCTGGACCCAATGCAATTTGCCTATCACCACAATAGGTCAATGCCAGAGTCAATCTCAATGGCTCTCCACATAGCTTTAGACCCCCTGGACAACACAAACACCTATGTCAGGATGCTGTTCATTGACTATAGCTCAGCAATTAATACCATCATTTCCACAATCCTGATTGAGAAGTTGCAGAACCTGGGCCTCTGTACCCCCCTCTGCAATTGGATCCTTGACTTCCTAACCAGAAAACCACAATCTGTGTGGATTGGTGATAACATATCCTCCTCACTGATGATCAACACTGATGCACCTTGGGTGTGTGCTTAGCCCACTGCTGTATTCTCTATATACACATGATTGTGTGGCTAGGCATAGCTCAAATACCATCTATAAATTTGCTGATGATACAACCATTGTTGGTAGAATCTCAGGTGGTGACGAGAGGGTGTACAGAAGTGAGATATGCCAACTAGTGCAAAGGTGCTGCAGCAACAACCTGGCACTCAACATCAATAAGACGATGTCCAGACGAAGGGTCTCGGCCCGAAACATTGACTGCTGGTTTCCATGGATGCTGCCCGACCTGCTGAGTTCCTCCAGCTTGTTTGTATGTGTTGATTTGACCACAGCATCTGCAGTATTCTTTGTGTAATCAATAAGATGAAAGAGTTGATTGTGGACTTCAGGAAGGGTAAGACAAAGGAACACATACCAATCCTCATAGAAGGATCAGAAGTGGAGAGAGTGAGCAGCTTCAAGTGTCAAGCTCTCTGAGGATCTAACCTGGTCCCAACATATCGATGTAGTCATAAAGAAGGCAAGACGGCGGCTACGAGGGGTGATTGATATGTTCATGGCCTAAGGTAGAAGGAGTCAATCTCAGAAAACCTAGCACATTCATTTTTCAACATAGTCCCCTCCTACATTTACACACTTAGTCCAGCAGGCATGGAGCGTACGGATCTTGGACCTCCAGAAAGGGTCCACAGATGGGTGATTGATAAGTTCGTGGCCTGAGGTAGAAGGAGTTGAGTTATACAGCTCTTGTTACAGGCACACGCAGGTCAATTCTTCAAGTGAGTATGCAGAAAGTTTGAAGTTAATAACTCATCTCCTTCTACCTTAGGCCACAAACTTATCAATCACCCCAATGAGTTATTAACTTCCAACTTGTGTATGTAAAGAGAGCTATATAATTCATCTCCTACCTTAGGCCATGAACTTATCAATCACCACTACTGTGGACACTTTCTGGAGGTCTAAGATCCGTATGCTCCATGACCGCTGGACTAAGTGTGTAAATGTAGGCGGGGACTATGTTGAAAAATAAATGTGCTAGGTTTTCTAAAATTGACTCCTTCTACCTTAGGCCACGAGCATATCAATCACCCCTCGTATATTTTATTAAGAGTTTGAAGAGATTTGGAATGTCAACAAATACACTCAAAAACTTCTATGGTTGTACTGTGGAGAGCATTCTGACAGGCTGCATCACTGTCTGGTATGGGGGCGGGGGGTGCTACTACACAGGACCAACTAGCAGCTCAGAAATAACTTATCTCCCTAGCTAACCTTTAAACAGAGTTTCAAAGAAGTACAGTAGGTTTTGTGCTTGTGACTTGTACTTTTCAGGAAATTAAGTTTGCTAATTGTTAGTTAATAGTTGATTGGTTAATTAACAACCAATAAAGAGGTGTGGGGAGCTGAGATTTTCATTCAAAATGATTGTGAAGTGGCTTTTGTGAGGAGCTACAGGCAAGTTTTTTATTTTGCTGCAAATAAAATGTGTGTCATGGAAGCCAGGAGCCCATGATCGACACCATCTCTTGCAGATTAAAGCACTGAGGAAGATTAAAATAATTGAGGTAAGTGTGGAGAGTGAACGAATGTTCAGTGCCGTCTACCAGCCTCTCAATCGCTGCTGCTGTTTGCGTGTGGGTCTTTCTCTCTCGCTCACTTGTTGATCCCAAGAGAAGGTTCCTCCATTTTGAGTAATCTCCCCCTTGCCTTCGATGCTGTCAAAGGATGGTGCAAGAGCACGATTTGTTGATTTGGAATCTAATTCAGATTTATGATGTGTTCTAGCAGCTAATGAACAAAAAACTGATGTCTTTTCGATTTTGTTTAATTCTGTTTTCCATCTTGTTGCAGTTTGCACAATTTTTTATGCATAGAGGTTTGATGTTTTTCTTTGAATGAGTTGGTTCCATAGTGTTTCTTTGTTTCATGGTGGTCTGTGGGGAAGACAACTTTCAGGGTTGTATACTGCATACATACTTTGATAATGTACTTTGAATAGTGATCCTTAGTGTTTGATTCAGTATAGGCAGGACATGGGCCAGGATAGTGGAAAGCTCCTCCTGCAAGATTTGTGAAGTCAGGGAACCTCATGGTCTCCCTGATGACTACATCCATAGGCAGTGCACCCAGCTGCAGCTCCTGACAGATTGGGTTAAGGTACTGGAGCTGGATCAGGATGTATTCAGGATCATGCAAGAAGCTGAGGGCTTCATAAATGAGACTTTCACTGAGATGGTCATACCCCAGGTACAGGCTTCAGATTGATGGGTGACAGCCAGGAAAAGTAAGAGGAGTAGGTAATCAGTGCAAGGTTCCCCTGTGGCCATTCCTTTCATAAGGACAATGTCACAACAGTAATGAGGGACTTCAATGTGCAAGTATATTGGGAAAATCAGGTTGGCACTAGATTATAGGAGGGGGAATTTCTAGAGAGTTTAAGATGGCTTTTTAGAGCAGCTCATAGTTGAGCCAATGAGAGAATCAGCTATTAGGTATTGGGTGTTGTGCAATGAACCAGAATTGATTAGAGAGCTTAAGGTAAAAGAACCCTTAGGAGCAAGTGATCATCATATAACCTAATTCACCCTGAAATTTGAGAAGGAGAAGCTAAGGTCAGATGCACCAGTATTGTAATGGAATAAAGGAAATTAGAGGCATGAGAGAGGAGCTGGCCAGAATTGATTGGAAAAGAACACTGTTAGGGATGACGGCAGAATAGTAATGGCTGGAATTTCTGGAAGCAATTTGGAAGGCACAGGATATATACATCCCAATGCTAAAGGCAAGATGTCTCAGCCATGGCTAACAAGAGAAGTCAAAGCCAACATAAAAGCCAAAGAGAGGGCATATAATAGAGCAAAGATTAGTGGGAAGTTACAGTACTGTGAAGCTTTTAAAAACCAACAGAAGGCAACTACAAAAGTTATTAAGAAGGTAAAGATGGAATATTAAAGTAAGCAAGCCAATAATATTAAGGAGGATACCAAATGTTTCTTCAGATGCATAAAATGTAAAAGAGGTGAGAGTGGATATTGAACCACTGGAAAACGATGCTGGAGAAGTAGTAATAGGGGACAACAAAATAGTGGACAAACTGAATAAGTATTTCGCAACAGTGTTCTCTGTGGAAGACATCAGCAGTATAGTGGAAGTTCCAGGTGTCGGGGGCATGAAGTGTGTGAAATCACCATAACTAGAGAGAAGGTTTTTGAGAAACTGAGAGGTTTTTAGTTAGATAAGTCACCTGAACCAGATGGTGTACACCCCAGAGTTCTGATAGAGGTGACTGAAGAGATCAAGCAGGCATTACTTATGATCTTTCAAGAATAACTAAGGAGAGGCAGAAGAAAGGAAAGTTAGACCAGTTAGACTGACCTCAGTGGTTGGGAAGATGTTGATTGTTAAGGATGTGGTTTCAGGGTACTTGGATGCACATGATAAAATAGGCCGTAGTCAGCATGATTTCGTTAAGGGAAAATCTTGCCTGACAAATCTGTTGGAATCTTTGAAGAAGTAACAAGCAGTATAGACAAAGGAAAATCAGTTGATGCTGTGCACTTGGAATTTCAGAAGGCCTTTGACAAGGTGCCACACATGAGCCTGCTTAACAAGCTATGAACCTATGGTATTACAGGAAAGATTCTAGCATGGATAAAGCAGTGGCTGATTGGCACGACACAGAGTGGAAATAAAGGGAACCTTTTCTGGCTAGCTGCCGGTGACTAGTAGTGTTCCACAGGGGATTGTGTTGGCATCGATTCTTTTTACGTAATATGTCAATTATTTGGATGATGGAATCAATGGCTTTGTTGGAAAGTTTACAAATGAAATGAAGATAGGTGGGGGGGGGGCAGCTAGTTTTGAGGAAGTAAAGAGGCTACAGAAGTATTTCAACAGATTAGGAGAATAGGCACATAAATCACAGATACAGCATAATGTTGGGAAGTTTATGGGCATGCACTTTGGTAGAAGAAATGAAAGAATTGACTACTTTCTAAATGGAGAGAAAATACAAAAAAACTGAGACACAAAAGGACTTGGGAGTCCTTGTGCGGGATTCTCTAAAAGTTAATTTGTAGGTTGAAACTCTGGAGAGGAAGGCAAATGCAATATTAGCATTCATTTCAAGAGGACTAGAATATAAAAGCAGAGATATAATGTTGAGACTTTATAAAGCTTTGGTGAAGCCTCACTTGGAGTATGGTGAGCAGGTTTGGAACCCTTACCTTAGACAGGATGTGCTGAAACTGGAGAGGGTTCAAAGGAAGTTCATGAAAATGATTCCAGGATTGAATGGCCTGATGGGTCTGTATTCACTAGACTCTGAGCACCTGCAAAATTTCTTGAGGGGGCAGGGTGAGCAGTCAGGAGTCGTTCTACATGTTGGTATAAATGTCAGAGGTAGAATGGGGGATGAGGTACTACAGAATGAGTACAGTGAGCTAGGTAAGAAGTTAAGAAGCAGGACCTCGAGGGTAGTGATGTCTGGATTAATCCCAGTTCCATGCACTGGTGAGGCCAGAAATAGGAAGATGGGCAAGATGAATGTGTGGCTGAAGAGCTGGTGCAGGGGGCAGATTTTTGAACCATTGGAATTTCTTCTGGGGTAGAGGGTGACCTGTACAAGAGGGACAGGCTGCATGAACCAGAGGGACCAATGTCCTTGCAAGGAAATTTGCTAATCCAATACAGGAGGGTTTAAATTAGATTGGGAGGGGGGAGCAACTTATGGGAAAAAATAGCAGCCAATCAGAGCAAGCCTGACAACCAGGATGGCCAGGAAGACAGGGAATGGAATACTTATTCAAACAAGTTTATTTCAATACTTGAGTTTGTTTGCATTCCTTGTTAAGCCTCGTGGATTGGTTCT
Organism: Hemitrygon akajei; assembly: GCF_048418815.1. Taxonomy (NCBI): domain Eukaryota; kingdom Metazoa; phylum Chordata; class Chondrichthyes; order Myliobatiformes; family Dasyatidae; genus Hemitrygon; species Hemitrygon akajei. The sequence continues at coordinate 68,992,439 of NC_133124.1, forward strand.
ATAAACTGGGATGTTGTAGCAAGAACAAAAAGGTTGACCGGAGGACAGGCAGATCAGTATTCCAGGATACAGATGGTACAGGAGGAGGGAATAGCCTTTTTGATAAGGGAGCAGTTCTTGGAGATAATGTTCCAGGCCATTTGGGTAGAACTTCAAAGCAAGGGGTGGGTCACTCTACTGGTGTTGTATTATAGACTCTTCGTGCCACCCCTCCCCCCCCCCCCACAGTCAATGGGAACTTGAAGGTGTGTAGGGAAATTTCTCATTGTCGTAAGAATACAGGGTGGTATGAGTGGACACCCAGAAAGTTAAAGATTTGGATGAGGGGTGATGTGAAATTGTGCCAAGGAAAGCTACCTGAGTCAATATTTAAAACAGTGAAATCCTGGAAGAAGGCAGGGCAAGTGGCAGTCAGGGAGCACTTTGGCTTGAGTGACCATAATTCTATTAGTTTAACACCATAAATCATAGGAGCAGAATTAGGCTATTCATCCCATTGAGTCTACTTTGCCATTCCATCATGGCTAATTTATTATCCCACTCAACCCCATTCTCCTACCTTCTCTGTGTAACTTGTGATGCCCTTTCTAATCATGTACCTGTCAAGATCCCCTTCAAGTACGCCCAATGACTTGCCTCCACAGCCATCTGTCGCAATGAATTCCATAGATTCACCACACTCTGGCTTTAAAATAAAACTAATCTCTGCTTTAAAGTGACACCCTTGTATTCTGAGGCTGTGCCCTCTGTTCCTAGACTTCCCCACTATAGAAAAAGTCCTTTTCACATCCGCTCTATCTTGGTCTTTTATAGGTTTCAATGAGATAACCCCTCATTCTTCTAAAATCCAGCGAGTGCAGGCTCAGAGCCATCAAACGCTCCTCATATGTTAACATTTTCATTCCCAGGATCATTCCATGAACCTCTTCTGGACTGTCTCCAATGCTAGCATATCCTTTCTTAGATAAGGAGTAAGCTGAATCACCTGCAGCTCAACATCAGTGAGGCAAAGGAGATGATGATGGACTTTAGGAAGACTAAGCCTGCACTGCTCTCTGTTATTATTGCTGGTGAGGACCTACAAGTACCTAAGGGTGGACTTGGATGACAGTCTTGAGTGAAGCATTCACATAGAAGCTGTGTACAAGGACCAGAGTCACTTATACTTCCTGAGGAGACTGAGGCTCTTTGAAGTATGTAGTCCTCTCCTTCACATGTTCTACCAATCTGTTGTCACCAGTACATTCTTTTATGCAACAGTGTGCTGAGGCAATGACATCAACATGGGTGATGCCAACAAGCTCAATAAACTGATTAGAAAGGCTGGCTCTGTATATAGGAGTCAAACTGGATAGACTGGAGGCTGTGGTAGAACAAAGGGCCTTCCAGACAATCCTGGCAATTCTGGACAATGTTTCTCACCCCCTGCATGCCACCTTGTTTGAACAGAGGAACACTTTTAATAATAGACTAAGACAGATGCACTGCTCCAATGAGTGTTATATGAGGCCATTAGGCTCTGTAATGAGTCAACCTGTAGCTGGTGAAGTGAAGAACTTTTTTTTTATTCTTTCTTCTATAATATTTGTATATCTCTTGTATTTGTATATCTACACTTGTAATTCTACTGTGACACTAATTTCCTTTGGGATCAAGAAAGTATCAATGCATCAAAGCTGCTCCAATACCCCAAGTGCAGTCTGACAGTTCCTTAAAGCCTCAGAATTACATCTTTGCTTTTGTATTCTAGTCCTCTTGAAATGAACGCTAACATTGTATTTGCCTTCCTCGCCACCAACTCAAACTGCAAGTTAACTTTTAGGGAATCCTGCACAAGGACTTTCAATGCCCAACATACCTCTGATTTTTGAATTTTCTTCCAGTTTAGAAAAGTCTATGCCTTTAGTTCTCCTACCAAAGTACATGACCATACACTTCCCTATACTATATTCCATCCGCCACTTCTTTGCCCATTGTCCCAATCTAAGAATCATTGCTTCTTCAACACCATCTGCCCCTCCACCAATCTTTGTATTGTCCACAAACATAGCCATAAACCATCGATTCTGTCATCCAAATCATTGACATATAATGTGAAAAGCAGTCCCAACACCAACCCCTGTGGACACCTCATCATCAGTAGCCAACCAGTAAAGACCCCTTTATTATTACTCTTTGCCCCCTGCCAGTCAGCCAATCTTCTATCCATGCTAGTATCTTTCCTATGATGTGGAGACCTTGTCTAAGATCTTCTGAAAATCCAAGTACACAACATCCACTGACTATCCTGACAACTATTTCCTCAAAGAATTCAGATTGATTTGTCAGGAAAGATTTCCCTTTAGGGAAACCATGCTGACTTCAGCCTATTTTATCATGTGCCTCCAATTATCCTGAAGCTCTATCCTTAATAATGAGCTCCAACATCTTATCAACTAAAATCCAGCTAACTGATCTTTACTCCACTAATACTGATACATCTGATTTCTCACCCTCAAACTGCAGGGTGAATTCTATCATATGATCACCAACTCCTAAGTATTCCTTTACCTTAAGCTCCCTTAAGATAGTGATGGAAAAGGATGGGACAGATCCACAAGTTAGGACCCTAAACAGGAGCAGGGCTAATTTTGAGGGATTTAGCCAAGATCTCGCAGAGATCAATTGGGTAAGCTTGTTTAAAGGGAAAGGAATGAATGGCAAGCAGGAAGCTTCTAAGATGATGATATCATGAGTCCAAGGGAAGCATGTTCCTGTTAAAGTGCAGGGTAAACCTGGCAGGTTTGGGAACCTTGTCTGATAAGAGATATTGAAGCTCTGGTCAACAAAAGAGAAGGATACATGAACAAGAGAAAATCTGCTGACACAGAAAATATCCAAGCAACACACAAAACGCTGCAGGAACTCAGCAGCCAGGCAGCATTTATGGGAAAGAGTAAACAGTCAAAGTTTACTCAGGTTGGAGTCCAAACCTCCTCAGGTTGGAGGAGCAACATCTCATATTCCAACTGAGTAGTCTCCAACCTGAAGGCATGAACATCCATTTCACAAATTCTGGTAGTTGTTCTCCACCATTCCCATTTCCCCCTCACCTTATCTTCTCACCTACCCATCACCACTCTGGTGCTCCTCCCCTTCCCTTTTTGTCATGGTTTTCCACCCTCTCCTTTCAGATTCCACCTTCTCCAGCCCTTTATCTCTTCTACCATTAAACTTTCCAGCTCCTTACTTCACCCCTCCTGGTTTCACCTGTCACCTACCAATTTGTACTTCCTCCCTTCCCTGCACCTTCTTACTCTGACTTCTCAATTTTTTTTCCCAGTCCTGATCAAGGGTTTGGGCCCAAAATGTTGACTGTTTACTCTCTTCCATAGAAGATAAATGAAGTTTAGGAGGTTGGGTTCAAGCAAATTCCTTGACTATAAAAAAGATCAGGAATACTCTTAAGGAAATCAGGAGGGCAAAGGGAGGGTATGAGATGGATCTGGCAGGTAAGGTTAAAGAAAATCCCAAGAGGCTCTATAGATATATTAAAATGGTGACTATGGATCAGCAGAGCCTCAGGTGATGGGTTAGATTTTTAATGAATATATCTCTTCAGTGCTTACTGAGGAGAAACTCATGGTCGTTAAAGGGATAAGAATAAAAGATTAGTAGGTAAGGGGTATTTGCAGTCTTACAGTTCATTAAGGTGGATAAATCCCCAGGTTTTGACCTGGAAATATTTGCTTTGTTGTTGGCTATTGGTGAATTTGCTGTAGACCAGAAAGTGGCTAATGCTATTCTGTTTAGGAAGAGTAGCAAGGACAAGCCTGGGAGCTACAGATCAATCAGCCTAACATCAGTAATAAGAAAGTTACTGGAGGGAATTCAGAGGGACAAGATCTACCAACATTTAGACACAGTTTGATGAGGAGGAGATAATGGCTTTGTGCATGGAAAATTGTTCTTGACGAACATCTTGGATTGTTTAAAGAAGTAACCAAAAAGGCAGAAGAGGGTAAAGCAATGGATGTTGTCTATTTGGAACTTAGCAAGGTCCTGCATGGTAGGCTGATCTGGAAGATTAGATCACAGAGTGCTAGCTTGGTGGATTCAAAATTGGCCCAGATGTAGAAAGTAGAGGGTCGTGCTTGAAAGTTGTTTCGCAGAATGGAAGCTGACGACTCGTGTTGTGCCACGGGTCAGTGTTGGGACCCGTTATTCATTATTTATATAAATTGGATGCAAATACACAATGCTGATCAGTAAATCAGCAGTTAACACAAAATTAGGTGGTGTTCATTGTCGATTACAGGGGGATCTTGATCAGTTTGGAAAGTTGGCTGTGAGTAGCAAATGGATTTCAATACAGTAAATGTGGAATGATGCATTTTGGAAAGTCAAACTAATGGAAAACTTGTATGCAACACAAACAAAATGCTGAAGGAACTCAGCAGGCAGCAAACAGCATCTATGGAAGGAGTACAGTTGATGTTTCAGGCCAAGAACCTTCCTCAGGACTTGTAATATGAATGGTAAGGTAGTAGGGTATGTAATGGAAGAGTGACATGGTGTGCAAGTACAGTTTGTTGAAAGTGATGTCTTATGTACAGGGTAGTGAAAAAGGCTTTAAGCACACTGGCGTTCATCAGTCATTGGTGAGGCTACACTTGGAATTCTGTGTACAGTGTTGGCCGCCCTGTTATAGAAATATATGGTTAAACTTGTAAGAGTGCAGAAAGAATTGATGTTGCCAGAACTGGAGGGTCTGAGTTATAAGGAGGTTGGCCAGGCTAGGTCTTTATTCCTTGGAACACAGGAGTATGAGGGGTGACCCAATGTTTAGAAATATGAGAGGCATAGATAAAGTGGACTGTAAGTCCTCAAGGTAGGGGATTCCAATATTAGGTGGCACAGATTCAGGGTGAGAGTTGAGCGGCAACCTTTTACACACAGAGGGTGGTGAGTATATGGAAGGAACTGCCAGATGAAATGGTTAAGGCAGGAACAAGAATATCATCTAAGAGGCACTAGGATAGGTAGTGGAGGGGTGGGATTTAAAGGGATATAGGCTAATTGAGGGAAATTGGGGCTAGTTGGGGAGGCACCATGGTCAGCATGGACTAGTTGGGCCAAAGGGCCTGTATCTGGGCTGCACTGCTCTAAGACTGAATAACATGAGATATGTGGTTGAACGTCATAAGTTTTGGCAACTTGACTGCTTGAGTCTATAGCTAACATAGGCGCAAAGGCTGTAAAATTCCATTTATAAGAAGCAAATTTGAGCATCTGCAATCACTGAAAATGTCTGTGTTACCAGTGCAGGTGACAGAATAATAATGAACAGTCTGGTACCAAGCCAGAATCACCCAGACCTGGTCATGCATGTCCAACTCCTGGGTAACTCTGCCATCTTCTCACAAATCCCAGAATGTTCTCACCATCTCCACCTGCCCAAGGGAACTGGTAATGCATCCCGTCCTTGCCTTGACACAGTGCCAGTGATGAGGGTGCTCCTTAAGCCAGACTGTTGAAGAGTAGTGTGAGTAAAAATAGGCCTTGTTGTACAGCATAGAAACAGAAACAGGCCCTTCAACCATCCAGTCTATGCTGACCTGATCTTCTACCTAGTCCTGCAGATCATATCTCTCCAAATCACTCTCATCCATGTAGCTGTACAAACTTCTTAAACTTTACAATTGACCTTTCATCTACCACTTCCATGGCAGCTCATTCTGGACTCTAAATGAAGAAGCTTCTTGCTAAATGTGTCTATGCTGACCAGGGTGTCTTCCTCAGCCAGTTCCATTTACGCACATTCCTCTAAACTTTTCCATCCAAACATCTGTCCAAATGCCTTTTAAATGTTGCAATTTACTCACCTCTGCCACTTCCTTTGGCAGCTCATTCCATATGATCATGTCCTACTGAAGGGTCTTGGCCTGAAACGTCGATTATTTATTCCTTTCCATAGATACTGCTTGACTTGTTCCTCCAGCATTTTGTACGTTACTCTGGATTTTCAGCATCTGCAGAATCTCTTGTGTTTATGATGAACTCATTCCATATACACTGTCTGGAAAAAGTTCCCCTTTAAATCTTTCCCCTTTCAGCTTAATCCTATGCTCGGTAATTTTGGACTCCTCTACACTTGGGAAAAGACTGTAACCATTCACCTTATCTATGTCCCTCATGATTTTATAAGCACCCAAGGTCATGTTTCACTCTCCTTCGCTCCATGGAAAATGGTCCCAACATGTCCAGTCTCTTCTGATAACTCAAGCCCTTTAGAACCATTTCTGCACTCTCTCCAGCTTAATGACATCTCTCCTACAGCTGGGCAACCACATCTGCACTCATGACATGTTTTCCCATCAGGATGCTGGGTAAGGTGGAGTGGGAGCTGCAGCTGGTGATAGCTGCCCTTCTCTGGGAGTGGAGCACATTGCAGCAATGATGCCCCAGTGATGGAGGAAGAGAATGTTAAGGGTGGTGGTTAGGGATCATGATTACTCAACATAACATCCTCCTGACAGAACAAGTTGGGGGTTGACATAAAATCAATGGAAACATTTACTAAGTAATGAGAGACACTGATAAACAACCCTTCACAACCCAGGCTCCTGTTTAGCTCTTCATTCCCCCATTGAGAACCCGTGTGACTGAACTCCACCACTTGAATGCATGGGAAATGCAGTGATGTATACGAAGTACAGGTTGACTGGACCCCTGCCTTCTATCTCCCATGCACCGAGCACCAGCCACTGCCCACTAGGATTACTTGTTCAACATTGTCCTTAGAGTGCAGCCTCACTTAATCAGACCTCAGTCCTCACTGATGCACATGAAGGAGCCCCATTCACTTCCTCCCCAGAGTTTACAGACTCATTTGCAACGGGCTGGAATTTCATCAGATTTCAGTCTATAAGCTCCACACCCTGCAGACCTGCCCTTCTGTGAACAGCTCCACTGCCTAACCCTCCCTCACTCGGACAGAAACCCTCTCCATCTCCAAACAAAAGTGTTTGCTGAACAGTGAGTGTGTGAGAGAGGGACACAGAGGCTGTGGAGTCACCCCAGGAACTGAGCACAGCTGCTGTTTTATTACGCTGTGTATGGATATGTCAGAACTGTCCAAGCATAGAGCAAAAACTGAACACAGCACATCCAAACAATATTTACAGCCGGAAATATAAATATTTCGAATATACATATTATACACAAGTACCGTTATGGTGAGTGATGTTTAAATACGGTAATACCAAACTAATTTCTAAAGTGTAAGAGATTTTAGTGTTTTGTACGATGATTCCAGTATATCACGCTGCCTTGGAATAAAAACCAGAGGATTGAAGGGTTAACAGAAGCTCACACACAGTATTTGGGTGCAAGTTCATCCACAACTGTTAACGGCGACTGATTCAGACAGAAGAGAGTTAACAGACAATTCACTATGATTAGCCGACCCTTAACCATGGTCCAGGAATGATGGGAAGGGGGGAGGGTAGAGAAAGAAGACCCCTAGGTTACTGTGTTGACTTCAACAGCATTGACTCTCTTTCCCTGGGAGCCCTGACACCCAGATTCTATCCAGCAGCTGAGGTATAACTAGAAGAGGGCAGCATTGGTGACTGAACCAGCACTGTGGCAGGATGGGTACAAGTAGTGGGCCTAGTGGAGGGGGGGGTGGGTGAGGTGGAACACATAACGAGGTGTTTATACATTGACCAGCATGGGCCAGTGAATGGACAGCAGTGTGATTATAGGGCTTGGGTAATCAACCTAGGAGACCTCCTTCCCTGTATTGCTGGACAGTGTCCGTACCCACACTGAGCCCATGGCTGGGTGGCGTCCATACACGTGCTTTTCCAAGGCCAGGCAGTGTCTGTACCCACAGCAATAATTCATTTGTATTTGTACCTAGAGCTGACTGCCAGACATTCACTCCAGGGTTTGGCACCTCTGTATCTGCCAGTAATTGTACCCAGTGATGGCAGACCCCAGAGGAATGCCCGTTCTAGCACTGGGTGTCTGCTTGGATCTGAACAGTCTGTCCAAGCTCTGTCCCACTGGCAGTGTCTGTGCCGGGAGTTTACACCCTTGGGCAGAGCAGCGTACAGCCCACAAGGCAAGGTGCTGCCTCTCAAGGTGAGAGGGTTGAGCCTGGGAGAGCTACCCCACGGGCACAAGGGTATACCCCTTCACACCCCAAGGAAGATTAAGGGACAGCTAGAGATTGAGGGAGGGGACTACTCTGGGGCTGTAAATTAATTCAAAGTATCTTGATCCTGATTGAAGCATTTGACTAATTACTCTTCATTCTAATGTTTCAAACTTTGTTCATGCAATCACTCTCGCTCCTCATTTATCTTTGCACACAGATTCAGTTGCACTCCCCTACACACACTCAGGCACAGAGAGTCGGAGGACACAAGGTGATCAAGGGGTGTGCAGCGTAGGTGAAGAACTTGGGCTGAGAAAGGGGCAGCAGCCAGCTGATTCATCCTACAGCCCATAGCTAAGGAAAAGAAGTCTGTGCCCTCCACTGGCTTCACCACGTCACTGAGCGTGCACAGCGAGTTTGCAATGTGCGTGTGGAATGAGTGTTCAAAATGTCTGTGGAATGAGTGTTCAAAGAGTGGGCATGCACAGGGTATGTGCCCGTGCAGCGCGAGTATTGAGATTCTACAGCAAGTGTGTAGAGTGAGTCTCACCGTTCCCACACAGTGCCGGTGTCACTGACAAACTACACAACCACAACCCAGGGCAGACTGTTATTCAGGACACACTAGTGCCAGAGGCTCTTTCACAGGGACAGGAGTGAGATGTCCTGAGTGTCTGAACCACTGTCTCTAACATCACCCTGCCCTGGTAGAATGTAGACTGACCTGCTTGGTGTGGTTCTTCTCACCAACCACAGAGTGGTCATCAGGTCACTGATGGAGGAGTCCCAACCCCACAAACTCACGCAGCAGTAAGGAGAGGGTAGTAGGGGGTCAGGGTGAGGGGTTATCAATGGGGGAAGGATAGTGAGTGGGGTGAGGGGTAATAGATTCCACCATACAGACCTGTTCTGAGAGGACGGAGTGTACCAGGGAGACTCCGGCATGGCATCTGGGGCTGGGGTGGGTTCATGGAGAATCCTGGACTTTGCGAGTGGGAGGGTAGACAGCAGGGTAGCAGGGTCTAACAGAACTCACCCCTTCACACCCAGGGTAACCCCACCTGTGTCCTATCTCACTGGACTGAGTCATTCTCCCCTATATCACCTAACCTTGCCCCCACCTCTCTCTCAGCCTCTTCACCCCACACCCCCCATGTTAGTGATGTCAGTAGTGTCGATGAGCGAGCCCCGCCGCTCCTCAGTGACTTGCGCTCTTTACTGGGGCAGGATGGGAGGGGGGAGGTTGTGGGTGGGACGGTGCCACCCCACTGCCCCAAAACCACCCTGCTGCCTACAGTACTGAGCCCCTCCAGACATCCATGTTGCCTTCGCAGCCGCTTGTGCATATCCAGCGCTGACTCAGAGGTTGGTGCAGCCCAAGTCCGGCAGAGAGCACAGGACACTGCCCGCATCAGCCGGTGGCAGAAGAGGCTCCAGCGGTCGGTGGTGGGATACGAGGGGGGCTGAGGGGGAGCTGTGACAGAACGGGGCTGGGACCAGTGTTGCTACATTAGATGATGCTGGCACTTCGATACAGCTCGGACTGTGAGTTGTTATTCACGTTGGTGTTCCTGCGCGACAGATTTGGAGTCGGGATTGGGATAAAGTTATCGCTGGGACAGCCGTGCTGTGTGAGAATCTCGATGCACTCTGGGCTTCCTGCCCGACGAGCGTAGGCTAACGGCGTCAGTCCTCGTGCGTCTCGACTCTTCACATCCACTCCATACTGTAGGGACAAAGGAGGCACTGTCACTCATTGTAACATGCACAGCTGGTGGGTAATGTGTAAGCAGGTTACTGGGACATTGCACATGTCCAAGTCTAAGCATGTATTTTCCAAGGTGAGACCACACTTGGAGTATTGTGTACAGTTCTGGTTGCCCAACTATTGAAAGAATGACATTAGAATGGAAAGGGTGTAGGAAAAAAAAATCACAAGGATGTTACTGGCACTGGAGAGTTTGAGTTAAAAGGAGAGACTGGACAGACTAGGACTATTTTCCCTGGAGTGAAGGAGGTTCGGAGGTGACGTTTTACAGGTTTATAAAATCATAAGTGGTATAGATAAGGTGGATGGTCACAGTCCCTTTCTCAGCGTAGGTTTTAAGGTGATAGGAGAAAGGTTTAAAGACATTTGAGAGGCAACATTTTCCAAAGAGAATGAGTTACTAGAGGAAGTAATAGAGACGGGTATAATTACAAAAATTTAAAGGACATTTGGACAGGTGCATGGATAGGGAAGGCTTCGAGGGATAAGGGTCAAATGCAGCTCAGGAAGTTGGGCTGTGACTGCAGGGTAGCATGATGGATACTGAGGAGTTAGAACGTGAGGAGAACCAGGGTGATGTAACTAACTGTAAAGGTGAGACTGTGGATCCTGCAAACTGGACCGATTGTGGAACTGAAGCAACCAGGCAGCCCAGGAGATCGGCTGGAAGAAGATCAAACTGTGCTCTTACCCAAATCAGGAGCTGGGTGATGACAACATTGGCCATGGCGGAGGAGAGGTGCAGCGCTGTCCGCCCATCGCCATCCCCGTATGTTTCATTCACCTCTTCCTTTGTACCGTGAGCCAGGAGCAGGACGACCAGACGTAGATCATCTTCCACCACAGCTCGGAGCAGCTGCTGGCCCAGGGGAATGTCAGACTGCGGCAGCGGAGCCAATAACAGCTTCTGTTCATACTTTGCTCTGATCCAGCGCTCCTTTTCCTCTCTGCAACACATGGTTTCAGATGGACACAAGGCAGCTCTGAGATTAATGGGAGATATGGTGCACACCAACTAATCCCAATCTCCACTACACACCTACCCAGTTTCTATCTTGTTCTGTACCAGGAATGTGGGCTGTGGCTGTCCTGGACTGTGGCCCATGGTTCAATACAACTGCTCACACATTGTCTCCAATTGTTCATCTCCCTGGGATGCATCTGCAAACCAGAATGGTATTTCTTCCCATCCCAATCCAATTCAGAAAGTGGTGCTGAGCTGCCTTAATAACCAACGGCCGTTCTGTCAAAACTCCGATTGCTGTTGGACCTAGACTCATCCAGGTGAGTGGAGAGTCTTCCATCTCAACAGGGGAAAGCTCTGATAATTCACCAAGTCAGCCACTAACTATGGGATTCCCAGCTCTGGGTGATCCAATGGGAGGTGATTATTAGAACTGGTTTATTCTTGTCATATGTACCAAATGTACCAAGATACAGTGAAAAGTTTTGTTTACAAGCCTTCCAGATAGATCATTCCACACATAAGCACCCTGTTATAGTACAAAGGGAAACAGAATGCAGAACCTTAGGGAGACTAGTCTCCAACTAGAGAGTGAGATACTAGATCTCCTATTATGGAAAGAGACAGGGCACATGACAGAGGTCTGTGTAGGGCAGGGGTGTCAAACTCATTTTAGGTCACGGGCCGGATTGAGCAAAATGCAGCTTCATGCGGGCCGGATCAGTCGGACGCGTGCGAACGCAGCTTTCGTTGCCTCCGTTTTTTCAGCCTGCTCTCATGTGTCTCAGTCTCTGCTATAATTACAAAGTGTTTCACTTTACAAATTCCGTTTCTTATGAAGAAGACTGCCGAATAAACACTAAAAACCCTGAAAGCCTGGTACCTGAAAAAACTCAGCATTAGCCATATCATACGCCAGAGGGTAATTAGATATTATTTCGCGGGCCAAAGATAATTCCACCGCGGGCCGGATTTGGCCTGCGGGCCTTGAGTTTGACATATATGGTGTAGGGGAACACTTTGCAGCTTGTGATCATAATGCCATTAGCTTCAAGATAATTTATGGAGAAGGATAGGTCTGGTCCTCGGTTTGAGATTCTAAATTGGAGAAAGACCAATTTTGATGGTATCAGAAAGGATCTGGTAAATGTGGAATGGGACAGGTTGTTTTCAGGCAAAGGTGTGCCTGGTAAGTGGGAGACCTTCAAAAGTGAAATTTTGAGAATACAGAGTTTGCATGTTCCTTCCAAATAAAAGGCTGGAATAATAGATTAAGGGACTCTTAGTTTCCAAGAAATATTGAGGCCCTGTTTAAGAAAAAAGGGGTACATGGCAGCTATAGGCAGGATGGAACAACTGAGATACTTGAGTTTAACAAATGCAAAAGAGCACTTAAGAAGGAAATCAGGAGAGATTAAAAAAGGCATGCGGGTGCTCTAGCAGAAAAGATGAAGTAGAATCCCAAGGGTTTCTACAAGTACATTAAGATCAAAAGGCTATCAAGAAACAAAATGGTCCTCCTGAAGATCAGAGTGGACATTTATGCACAGAGCTTAAAGAAGGCGGAAATCTTAAATGGATTTTTTTTGTATCTTTATTTACTCAGATGACACAGTCTATACCAGGGCCTGACAATGTTCCCTCAGACCTCGTGGGAGACCGGTGCAGAAACTGCAGGGGCCCAGACAGAGATATTTAAAATGTCCTTAGCAACAGGTGAGGGGCCCGAGGAAAGTTAATGTTCCATTGTTTAAGAAGGACTCGAAAAATAAGCTGGGAAATTATACACCAGTGAAACTGACATCAGTAGTGAGTAAAATACTTGAAGATATTCTAAGAGTCCAGAGTATTTGGATAGACATGGACTGATTAGGGATGGTCAGTATAGCTGTTTGCATGGTAGGTCATGTCTAATCAACCTTGAGTTTTTCGAGAAAGTTAGCACGTCATTTGAAGGTAAGTAGTAAGGCCTCTAAAGTCCTGCATGGGAGATCGGTCAAGAAAGTTCTCTCACTTGGCACTCAGGATGAGGTAATGAATTGGATTAGACATTTGCTTCACAAGAGGAGACAGAGAGTGGTAGTAGATGGTTGACTCTCTGACTGGAGGCCTGTGACTAGTAGTGTGCTACAGGGATTGGAGCTGGGTCCAGTGTTGCTTATATCAAAAATCTGGATTATGTGGTTAACTGGACCAGCAAATTTGAGGATGACACCAACACTGGGGGCATAGTGGAGAGTGAGGAAGGCTATCAAATCTGCGGTAGGATCCAGACCAGCTGGAAAAATGGGCTGAAAATTGGCAGATGGAATTTAATGCAGATAAGTGTAAGGTGTTGCACTCTGGGAGGACAAACCAGTGTAGGACTTGCAGGTGAGCAGTAGGGCACGGAGGAGTGTGGTAGAACAGAGGTATCTGGGAATGCAGATCCATAATTGCTTGAAAAAGGTACAAACGTAGATGGGGTCATAAAGAGAACTTTTGGCACATTGGCCTGCATAAATCAAAGTACCGAGTACATGACTTGAGATGTCATGTTGAAGTTGTATAAGATGTTGGTGAGGCCTAATTTAGAGTACTGTGTACAGTTCTGGTCACCTGACTATGGGAAAGATTACAAACTGCAGAGAAAATTTACAAGGATGTTGCCAGTACTTAAGGACCTGAATAAAAGGGGAAGGTTGAATAGATTAGGACTTTGTACCCTACAGTGTAGGAGGAGGAGGGGAGATTTGCTAGAGGTACACAAAATTATGAAGGGTATAGATAGGGTAAATGCAAGCGGAGGAAAGAGTGGAATTAACTGTCAGTGCAAGTGATGGATGCGGGTTTGATTTCAACATTTAAAAGAAATTTGGATAGGTCCATGGATGGGAGGGGTATGAAGGTCCAGGTGCAGGTTGGTAGGTCTGGTCAGATTAATAGATCTAGCGTGGAGTAGATGGCTGAATGGCCTGTTTCTATACTGTAGTGTTGTATCTCTCTAACTCTAATGTCGTATTACTGCTGCAGCCAGGCAAAGTGTCAGGGCCACAATGAGGTAATAATTCAGTTATTTTAGCATATGAGAGGTCTGTTTAAGATTGTGTATAGAAGCATGATAGATGCTGTCTTTGAGCTTGGTGGTACATCTTTTCAAGCTTTTGTATCTCCTGACCAATGGGAGTGGGGGAGAGATGATAGAGTGACTGGAATGGGAGGCCCCTTGATTGTGTTGGCTGCTTTCCCAAGACAGCTGGAAATTAAGGAATCCTTGATTTGTGTTATGGATTGGGCTGTGTCAACAATTCATCAATTTCTTGCAGTCTTCAGCAGAGCTGTACCAAGCTGTGTTCATCTGGAGATGTTTTGTTGCCTAGTATTTCAGTGGCATGAACATTCTCCAGCCTTTGATACATCTGCTCACAGTCTGTGGAGTGAGAAGAACTGGGTAATCATCAGCAAACATTCCTTACAGTGGAGGAAAGGTCACTGGTGAAGCAGCTGAAGATAGTCAGGCTTTGAATATTGGCAGAAGTTCCTGCAGTCAAGTTCTGGCGCTGATGTGATTGACCTCCAACCACAAGGTGTTGATAGTACCGACTGCTTTCAGGTATACCAAACACATTCTCCTCTGTAGAGTGTACTTGCTCTCACTCCCCGTCTATTTGGCCTGTGTTTGGAGCTGAATGACCTGGTAAAACCCAAGCCGGTCACTGATGCATCAGGACTGCTTGGCAGCACAGCCTACAGCACATGGCTGATGGCTGAGAGTGGAATGACTGGCTGGTAATGAATCAGATTGGTTTCTGTTAACAGGATCTGCCTGGGCGGCTCTACCCACCAGTGTTGTACCTGTACTGGAACTGTGTGGTTCAAGACACAGCTACTCCTGGAACACAGGTCTTCAATACCACAGCTTGGAAGTTGCCTGGTCTCACTGTAATTGGTGTGCCCACTGTTCTCATCTAGACCATGACAGTAACTCAGTGGGTAGCTGAAACCTCTCCTATGATGGAATCTCAGGAGGAAGGCGAGGTGGATTTATTCCTCTAACTGGATGTAGTTGTAAATGTTTCAGACTTAGACGAGACACAGATCAGTATAGCGCAAGATGAGGCCCTTTGCCCATCATGTCCCCAGTACTCACAAGCTGGGCATGAACACTGCTGGGACTATGGACATTCCTGGTCACCTTCTCCCATTGGATGTGTCATTGCCTCACCATTCACAGTATGGTATGGCATGATAGTGTAGAGGGTAGTACAATGCTTTAAAGCACCAGCAGTCAGCTATTGAGGTTCAATTCACACAGCTATCTGTAAGGCACGTATGTTCTTCCAGCAACTGTGTGGGTTTCTTCTGGGTGCTCCAATTTCCTCCCACGTTCCAAAGACATGCAGGTTAGTAACTAAGTGGTGGACATGTTATGCTGGCACTAGAAGCCCAGTGTCACTTGTGGACTGTCTCCAGCACATCCTCAGAATGTGCAGGTTGTTGAATCAAACAACGCATTTCACTATGATTCCATGTATTTCAAGGGGAACAGAATATAAAAGGAAGGAGATAATGCTGAGGCTTTATAAGACACTAGTGAGGCCGTACTTTGAGTATTGTCAACAGTTTTGGGTCCCATATCTTGGAAAGGATGTGTTGTCATTGAAGAGAGTCCAGAGGAGTTTCACAAGATTATTCTGGGAATGAAGGGGTTAACAAATGAGGAGCGTTTGGCAGCTTTGGGCCTATACACACGGGAATTTAGAAGAATGCAGGGGGATCTCATTGATCCCTACCAAATGTTGAAAGGACTAGATAGGGTGGATGTGGAGAGGATATTTCCTATGGTGGGGGTATCGAGAACTAGGGGGCAGAGCCTCAACATTGAGGGGCAACCTTTTAGAACAGGGGAAAGGAGAATTTTTTTTTAGCCAGAGAGTATTGAATCTGTGGAATGCTCTGCCACAGACTGTGGTGGAGGCCAAGTCCGTGCGTGTATATAAGGCGGAAGTTGATATTTTCCTGTGGGGCAGCTTCACCGACCGGTGTGGTACCACTTGCCCAGCACACCCTTCCACACCCCTCACTGAAACATGGGAGGACATCTCCCCCCTCCCCAAACTGTAGATAGAACTAACACCTCCATTGGCCCGGATCCTCAGGATGGGACGACAGAGAAGGGTTAAAGCTGGGAAGGGCTGTAAAGGTCAGTGATTGCAAGGAATGTGCCAGTATGCTCTCAGTGATTACTGTGACAAAGCAGCGCTTCGCACTTTATCAGCAGCTTCTCAGTCCATACTGCACTTGTCTCGCGCCTTCGCTGCCATTCACAAAGGCTCCCACTGTTCAGCCACAATTTAACTGCCCAAGGGAGCACAGAATCGATTGGACAGAATAATACACCCACACTGTCCAAGTCACTGTTGACAAAAAGAAATCCATCTCGCTTCATACCGCTTATCCGTCAGGATCTGTCGCAGAAACGGAATCAATACCCTGAATGACGGGCATGCTGGAGCATGCTCAGTGCATGGTCACCCTCTGACCCTCTGCATTCACTGATAAGGTTTACAGTCGCCAGGCTGCTTGTCCTCTTGTCTGAGTGAGTGACTGACAGAGGCTTTGCCTGATACTGACGAACAACACACAGCCCCTCCGAGACCACCCCTCCACTTATCAATGTCAGTACATAATTAACCCTTTCAGTACGCGACACACCAGACTGCATTGCCTTGTCTGGCTGATGAAGGAGCAGATAGGAAGGATCAGCAGCAGCTTTGCCACGCTGCTGCCAGGCAGAGTCCCAGACTCCAACAGGGCAAATGGGATGCCTGCGCTACAGCACCAGGAGTGGCCACTGCGTTGTCTCACTATCATCACCATGGCCTTCAGGGATGGGAGTCTGTTCCCATTCCCAGTGTGCTTCATATCACTGAGCAGCTTGGAATGGAATTAGACCAGGAGCTGGTCACTCTCCCTCCTCCTGCTCAGCCCCTGTAACCATTCAGCATCTGCGTATCAAGAAACAACCTACCTCAGCCTTAAAGTATTTTGAGGTTCAGCTTCCATCAACCTTTGAGGACATGAATTCCAAAGTTAAAATCACCCCATAGAGAAAACTCTTGCCTGTAATAAATATGTAGCCACTTTAAACAGTTATCCCTTGTTCCAGACTCTCCCACAAGAGGAATTCTCCCTGTATACAGCCTCCCTGCCAAGGCCCCTCAGTTTCTATCACCCCACCTCCTAAGGGCCTGAGATTTATTTATTTATTTTTACGCAGAGTGGTTGATGTCTGGATCTCGCTGCCAGAGTTTGTGATGGAGGCAGATATGTCACTGTGTTGTAGAGACATTTAGAGAGACATGCCAATAGACAAGATATAACAGGGTGGAGTCCTAATGTGGGCAAAGGGGATCAGTGTAGATGGGCAGTAAGATCAATATAGACATGGTGGGCCAAAAGGCTCTGCTAACTGCCAGCTGAGAGTCTGCGGAGACCATCATCCTTGTTCAGCTCTCCACGTTATGGGTCTGCAGGGAGAATGTGGGAGAAGCTAGTGTGCTAGAATGTCTCAGCATGATGCCCTCCTGGAGCGACAGTGTGGAGGCAATGTGGGTGACAGGGGCCAGACTCTGAAATGACAGAGTGACTGCTCAGAGACTGGCACAGGAGCCAGGAATGGGAGTCCTCCAATGGACCAGGAAGAAGTCCCAGTCTCTGGTTGAAATTAAAAGTCATTTCTAGTGGTAGAGAAACCAGGAGCAGAGAGCTGAATAGGTTTTGCAGTCTGTGCCACTGGAGAGGGACAGAGATTTGTCAGGATAAGTAGGGTGGTCACGGAATCAAGAATCATAGAGAATTTCTGGCACAAACTCGCCCATTGTGTCTGTGCCAACAGAAGGAGTTTTGCAGGGTAATCCTAGCAGTTCACAGCTCTACATACACATCCCAGTGCTGTTTAACTGCAACAGAGGTCTCTGCCTCTCCTACCCTTTCAAGTAGCAAGATCAATACTATCACTACCCTATCCTCTGGGAGAAATTATTTCCCTCACCTTCCTCCTAATACTACTGTTTGGGTTTCTGCCCCTTGTCTACTATCCCTCTGCTAAGGAAACAGGTCCCTTCTACCTTCGCTGATGCAGTCTTGGCCAAAAACGTTAACAACCTCAGATTCTGTCCACCCCGAGTTCCTCCAGCAGATATTTGTTGCTGCAGATTCTGGCAGCTGTGGTCTCCTGTGTTCTCTCTGTCATGGCCCCTCATCATCTTGTAACCTCACTTGTCTCCCTCAGACCCTCCAATCTTTCTTCATTTACAGTTCCCCAGTTCTGTCAACATTTCTGTATCTTCTCCAATACAGCCATGTCTCTCCTGTAACATGGCAACCAAAGTCAAGTTTACTGTCACGTGCATACTGTGCACAGGTGCAATGAAAAGCTTGCAGCATCACAGGCACAGAGCATTAGATAAGCACAACTGTTACAATGCTCCAGCTGTGATCCAGCTAGTGGTGTACACTGTTCTAGCACAACCTTCCTGCTCTCATATTATCTGACAAGGCCAATTTATTTTTCTTCAGCACTGTCTTGTATGATTTATATTCTGTGTGTAGTATATGCCTGTGATGCTGCTGCAAGCCAGTTTTTTCACTTGTTTTGGTACCTCACCATACTGTACATATGGCAATACGCTCAACTTAATCTGAAGGCAAACCTCCAGTAGACCTTGTAACCACCTTACTAACCTGTCCTGCTCCCTTTAAAGATGTGTGGCTGTACACTCCACTCAGTACCTGCCCATTAACAGTCTGTCCCTCACCCCATGTTGCTGCTGATTGAACTCCATTTGTCATTGTCCTGCCCAGCTTCATCACTCTCTCTATTCTCGAGCAGTTTGTCTCCCTCCTCACTGGCTACCACCACCGCTTCTTGTATTATTTCTGGGTTTGCCCATCATAGAGAGGGATGTTTGTCTAAACTCCTGGGAACCCCTCTGGGTGACTGTCTTCCAGCTATAAAGCCCTTGTCAACTGCCACCATAAGACACAGGAGCAGTATTAGGTCATTCTGCTCCTCAAGTCTGCTCCACCATTCAATCATGGCTGATCCTTTTTTCCCCTCGTCAACCTCTTTCCCCAGCCTTCTCCTTGTAACCTATGATGCTGTGTCCAATCAAGAACCTATCAATCTCTGCCTTAAATGCACCCAATGACCTGGCCTCCACAGCTGCCTGTGGTAATACATTCCACAAATCCAGCACCCTCTGGCTAAAGAAATTTCTCTACATTTGTTTTAAATGGACACCCCTCTACCCTGAGGCTGTGCCCCTTTGTCCTAGACTCCCCCACCATGGGAAACATCCTTTCCACATCTACTCTGTCTAGGCCTTTCAACATTTGAAAGGTTTCAAAGTGATTCCACCCCCTCCCCCCGATTCCTTCTAATTCCAGCGCGTACAAACCCAGAACCATCAGACATTCCTCGTATGATGACCCTTTCATTCCCGGAGTCATTTTTCTGAACCCTCTCCAATGCCAGCATATCTTTTCTTAGATGAGGAGCCCACCCTCCGCTTCCTGCCACTTAGCCAGGTTTGGATTCTTTAGGCCATTGGGTTTTGCTTGGTTGACTAGCCCGCCACAAGGGATCTCATCAGGAGCCTGTCAACGGAGACAACATCAGACACCCTTCCTTCAATGCCTCCCCTTGTTATCTCTTTTAAAAGATGAATTGTATGTCAGATATGAACCTCCCTCAACAAATCCATACTGAGTTACTCTGATATATCTGGACCTTCTTCAATAAGGGTTTACACTCTCCATCAGAATGGATGTCACCACTCAGGTCAATCTTACTGGCCTGAAAGGACCCATTCCCTTGTCCTATTATCCTTTTGTCCAAGAACAACATTTTTCCGGTCCTCTGGCACTGCTCCTGATGATTGATGGTCAGTCCCTCCACAATATCCTGGCATCTATTTCATCTGGGACTGGTCTTTTACCTAGATGCTGAGACTCTTCAAATATTCTCTTTTACTATATACATCCCATTCATTATTTAACACACCCCCAAAATAAAATATTGATATCCTTGTTGTTATAAAAGGTTTTGAAACCTCTATGATGGAGCATACTTAACCCTTATCCCTTTTGAACACCTAATTCTCTGAGATTGATTTATTGTTGCACAGTGGCTCCAATTCACTGCCTGTCCTGTCCTAACTTACAAACCTAGCTCCTGCTTTGCCTTTTTCTTAACTGAGCCGAATCAAAGTGAACAATAATCACCCCAACAAAACCACTCCCTCCACCTGTCAAGTTTCATTCCCTAAAAATAAATCCAGAACGGCTGTCTGTTAATCTTCATATTGTAAAGGTTCACCTGGACGTAACCTGCACATTTTACACGGACTATCTCAGTTACTCTCGATTACACACTTCTTCTGCACAATTGAAATGTGACTCCCCCCCCCCCCCCCCCCCCCAGTTTCTCTCTCGAGCTGTTGGAAACTCTCAAAAATGGGTCTCTCCTTGTTCTTTAGTTCAATCCATGAAGCCAAATTTGATGATCCTCTAATACATCATCTTGTTTCGTGGCAAGGTTCTTTCACATAGAGAATCGTACAGCAGAGAAACAGGTCCCTCAGCTCACTTTGTCTGATACCTAACTGCACTAATCCCATTAGTCCACAATAAGTACACATCCCTATGCAATGTTCCTATCCAATACCTGTTCACTTCGGTGAGAAGAGGTGGAAGCTCGTTTTAGTTTTCTTTCTTTCTTTATTGTACATTTAGAGGAATGATGATATCTGGCAGGACAGTAGAATGCTGCTCTTATGGGATGTGAGAAGACAGGGAGACCATCACAGTCCCTGATGACTACACATGCAAGAAGTCCATCCACAGCTTCTTTCACACTATATTAAGGAATTTGAGCTGGATGAACTCCAGATCATTCGGGAGGCTGAGGGTAGCTACATCCAAGGTTCAGGACACAGGTAACTGGGTGACTGTCAGGAGGGGCAGAGGATAGAGACAATCAGTGTGGAGTATCTCTGTGGCCATTCTTCTCAAAAACAGGTATACTGTTTTGGATATCTTTTTTTGGGGGGGGGGGGGGGTGTTAGATGACCAAGCAGAGGAAAGCCACAGGGCCAGGTGTCTGGCACTGAGTCAGGCTCTGTGGCTCAGAAGGGAAGGGGGAGAATAGACAAAGGATAGAGGTTCTGAGAACAAGATTTCTGATGGAATTTTGCCTCCCAGGAGCTAGCATCAGGAACATCTTGGATTGTCCAGAGCAGCCAGAGGTCGTGGTCCACATCGGTAGGAAGAATGACAAGGTCCTGCAAACTGAGCTCAGAGTTAGGTGCTAAGTTAAAAGACAGGATCTCAGGATTGCTACCCATGCCACATGCTACTGAGGCCAGACATAGGAAGGTCATACATTTTAAAATGTAGCCAAGGAGATGGTGCAGGAGGGAGGGCTTCAAAGTTTTGGATTATTGGGCTCCTTTCCAGGGAAGGTGGGACCTGTATGGATAGGGCTGTTTGTACCTGAAATGGAGAACTACCCGGTAATATCCTGTGGGAAGGTTTACTAGTGTTGCATGGGGGTGGGGGGGGGGGGCAAGATTTAAATTAGAGTCATAGGGGAATGGGAACCAGAGCACCAGAACAAATAGTGGAGTGGTTGTGAGGAAAGACATTAAGCCTACGTACAAACTCAGGGATCAAAAGGTTGATCATAGCAGGACTAATGTTCTGAGTTGTGTATATTTCAATGTGAGGGATGATGTAGGAAAGGTGGATGAGCTTAAGGCATGGATCAGCACGTGGAATTGTAGCCATTAGTGAGCTTGGTTGCAGGAGAGACAGTACTGGCAATGTTCCAGGCTTCTGTTGTTTAAGATGTGATAGAATGAGAGGGATTAAAGGGAGAGGGGTGGCATTACTAGTCAGGGAAAATGTCTTGGTAGTGCTCAGTCAGAACGAACTGAACAACTTGTCTACTGAGGTTGTTTGAGTAGAACTGAGGAATAAGAAAGCGATGACCATGTTAATGGGATTATGTTATAGATCTCCCAAATGTCCAAGGGAACTAGGGGACCAAATTTGTAGAGAGATCGCAGACTGTTGCAGGTAACATAAGGTTGTGACAGTAGGTGATCTTCACTTTTCACATATTGACTGGGTCTCCCATATTGTGAAAAAAAGTAAATCTTTTATTGGGGAATGAGATAGGGCAGGTGGCAGAAGTTTGTGTAGGGGAACACTTTGCATCCAGTGATGATAATACAATTAGTGTCAATATAATTATGGAGAGGGATAGGCCTGGTTCTCCAGTTGAGATTCTAATTTGAAGAAAGGCCAATTTTGATGTTATCAGAGAGGATCTGGCAAGCGTAGATTGAGACAAGTTGTTTCCAGACAAGGGTGTGCTTAGTAAGTGGGAGGCCTTCAACATTGGCATTTTGAGAGTACGAAGTTTGTATGTTCCTATCAGAATAAAGGACAAGGATAACAAGTTTAGGGAAAGTTGGTTTTTGAGAGAGATTGAGGCCCTGGTTCGGATAAAGAAAGGTGTGTTGCAGATTTAGGCAGGAAATTGCAAATGAGATACTTGAGTATAAGAAATGCAAGAGAACACTTAAGATGAAAATCATAAAGGCTTAAAGAAGGCACGTGATTGCTCCAGTAGACAATGTGAAGAAGAATCTCAAAGGCTTTAATGAATACATTAAGAGGAAAAGGATAGCAACGATAAAATTGGTCCTCTGGAAAATCACATTAGCCATCTATGCATGGAGCCAAAGAGATGGGGAAGATCTTAAATGGATTTTTTAAATCTGTATTTACTCAGGAGATGGACACAGTTTATAGAAGTGACAAAGCGGTCATGATTTCAGAGCAGTAGGTGCTTGCTGTCTTGAGGCAAATCTGGGTAGACAAATCCCCAGGGCCTGACAATCCCCTCAGACCCTGTGGGAAGCTAGTGCATAAATTGCTGGGCCCTAGCAGAGATATTTATAACTTCCTTAGCTGCAGGTGAGGTGCTGGAGGATAGGCAAAGTTTTTCCATCATTTAAAGAAGACTCTAAGAATAATACAGGAAATTATAGGCCAGTGAACCTGACATCAATGGTTGGTAAAGTATTGGAAGGCATCAGTTGCATATGCTTCTGTTATGTTATCCATTTGGGCCATCAGAGCCCAATTCAAAAAGCAGTGATTTTTGATTTTTTTTTTACTTTGATTTAAAAAATTTTCAGACCCTTGCCAAGATGCAGCAAAAAGATTTTGACACTTGCCAAAAATATTACTCACGTCTTTGCTGATTTTGACATTTAAGACATGGATGGGAAGGGTATGAAAGGCTATGATTTGGGTGCAGGTCAATAGGACTAGGCAGATTAATAGTTTGGCATGGCCTAGTTGGGCCAAAGGGCCTGTTTCTGCGCTGTAAATCTAAACAGTGCCTCAGCCTATGAGGGTTAGCATAGGAAATGTCATTTTCCCACCCAATCCACTGAAATCTACAGCCAGCAGAGATTATCTCAGCATCACATCCCTCTGACATTAGTGCTGCCATTGCAGAAACATGTATGAACACCTCTGGATCACACGCAGACTCAGGGATGGGAGGAGAATATGGCATATCACCAAAAATTTGAAACACTTCTATAGATGCACGGTGGAGAGTATCTTAACTGGTTGCATTATGGCCTGGTATGGAAACACCAATGCCCATGAATGGAGAAGTCTACAGAAAGTTGTTGTTACAGCCCTGTCCATCACAGGCAAAGCCCTCCCCACCACTGAGCACATTTACTTTGAGTGCTGCCAAATCAAGCATCCACACCATCAAGATTTAATCAGTTATTACCCTATAACCATCAGGATCCTTAATCGGGCTGGAAAACTTCACTCACTACAACTCTGAACCGATTCTACAATCTACAGACCCACTTTCAAGGACTCTTTACAGCTCATGCACTCACTATTACATTTTTATTTGCACAATTTGTCTTTTGCACTTGGTTGTTTGTCAGTCTGTTTATAAGACCATAAGATACAGGAACAGAATTAGGTCATTTGGCCCAACAAATCTGCTCCACCATTTCATCATGGCTGATCCATTTTCCCTCAGCTCCTGCCTTCTCCCTGTATCCCTTCATGCCGACCAATCAAAAATTTATCATCCTCTGCCTTAAATATACATAAAGACTTAGCCTCCACAGCTGCCTGTGATAACAAATTCCACAAATACACCACTCTGGCTAAAGAAATTCCACCTCATCTTCATTCTAAAATGACACCCCTTTTTACTGAGGCTGCATCTTCTGGTCTTGGATACTCCCGCCATAGGAAATATTCTCTCCACATCCACTCTATCAAGGACTTTCACCATTTGATTGATTTCAATTAGGTCGTCACTCATTCTTCTGAATTCTTATGCATAGTTTTTTAAATAAATTCTGTTGTATTTTTTCCTGGCAATGCCTGCAAGAAAATGAATCTCGAGGTAGTAAGTTGTAACATAATGATAATAACTTTAAATTTGACTTGGAGTGGTCTGCACAAAGTCTGGTCTTGTTACAGGAAGGCACATTGCCAGCCACTCCAGGTTGTCTACTTCAGTCTCAGCTCTCAGCAGCCCAGAGTCATCATGGAACCCAACTATGATAATGACAGTCTCTCTACAATGGACACAGAAGGTGCCTGAACTGTTACATTTTCCTTTTATTTCCCAACCTACAACTGCAGTGATGTATATCCCCACAGTTCCATCATTTTTACTCTGGTCTACCTCTTCTTATACCCACCCCGGAGAGATTAGCTGCGATTAACAAGCCTCAACACACCGACCTGTCCAACATCCACTTTCTTCTCTATGTCCCTCTCCCATTCTGTAAATTGAAACAGGTTGTTTCTCCCTGAGCACGCCAGAAACAAAAACACTGCTGTCAGCACACCACAGTCTGCTGGCAATGATTGTACACATATCCCTCAATCAGAGAACAATAGTACACTGGTGATGATGGTATACGTGTCCCTCAGAGAGCCACAGTATACTGTCGATGGTTGTACACGTGTCATTCAGACAGCTGCAGTACACTGTCGATGGTTGTACACGTGTCATTCAGACAGCTGCAGTACACTGTCGATGGTTGTACACGTGTCATTCAGACAGCCGCAGTACACTGTCGATGGTTGTACACGTGTCATTCAGACAGCTGCAGTACACTGTCGATGGTTGTACACGTGTCATTCAGACAGCTGCAGTACACTGTCGATGGTTGTACACGTGTCATTCAGACAGCTGCAGTACACTGTCGATGGTTGTACACGTGTCATTCAGACAGCTGCAGTACACTGTCGATGGTTGTACACGTGTCATTCAGACAGCTGCAGTACACTGTCGATGGTTGTACGCGTGTCATTCAGACAGCTGCAGTACACTGTCGATGGTTGTACACGTGTCATTCAGACAGCTGCAGTACACTGTCGATGGTTGTACACGTGTCATTCAGACAGCTGCAGTACACTGTCGATGGTTGTACACGTGTCATTCAGACAGCCGCAGTACACTGTCGATGGTTGTACACGTGTCAGACAGCCGCAGTACACTGTCGATGGTTGTACATGTGTCATTCAGAGCCGCAGTACACTGTCGATGGTTGTACACGTGTCAGACAGCCGCAGTACACTGTCGATGGTTGTACACATGTCATTCAGAGAGCCGCAGTACACTGTCGATGGTTGTACACGTGTCATTCAGAGAGCCGCAGTACACTGTCGATGGTTGTACACGTGTCATTCAGAGAGCCGCAGTACACTGTCGATGGTTGTACACGTGTCATTCAGACAGCCGCAGTACACTGTCGATGGTTGTACATGTGTCATTCAGACAGCTGCAGTACACTGTCGATGGTTGTACATGTGTCATTCAGAGAGCTGCAGTACACTGTCGATGGTTGTACACGTGTCATTCAGAGAGCTGCAGTACACTGTCGATGGTTGTACACGTGTCATTCAGAGAGCCGCAGTATACTGTCGATGGTTGTACACGTGTCAGACAGCCGCAGTACACTGTCGATGGTTGTACACGTGTCAGACAGCCGCAGTACACTGTCGATGGTTGTACACGTGTCATTCAGACAGCCGCAGTACACTGTCGATGGTTGTACACGTGTCATTCAGAGAGCCGCAGTACACTGTCGATGGTTGTACACGTGTCATTCAGACAGCCGCAGTACACTGTCGATGGTTGTACACGTGTCAGTCAGACAGCCGCAGTACACTGTCGATGGTTGTACATGTGTCATTCAGAGAGCCGCAGTACACGTGTCATTCAGACAGCCGCAGTACACTGTCGATGGTTGTACATGTGTCATTCAGAGAGCCGCAGTACATGTGTCATTCAGAGAGCCGCAGTACACGTGTCATTCAGACAGCCGCAGTACACTGTCGATGGTTGTACATGTGTCAGTCAGACAGCCGCAGTACACTGTCGATGGTTGTACACGTGTCAGACAGCCGCAGTACACTGTCGATGGTTGTACACGTGTCAGACAGCCGCAGTACACTGTCGATGGTTGTACACGTGTCATTCAGACAGCCGCAGTACACTGTCGATGGTTGTACACGTGTCATTCAGACAGCCGCAGTACACTGTCGATGGTTGTACACGTGTCATTCAGAGAGCCGCAGTACACGTGTCATTCAGACAGCCGCAGTACACTGTCGATGGTTGTACACGTGTCATTCAGACAGCCGCAGTACACTGTCGATGGTTGTACACGTGTCATTCAGACAGCCGCAGTACACTGTCGATGGTTGTACATGTGTCAGTCAGACAGCCGCAGTACACTGTCGATGGTTGTACACGTGTCATACAGCCGCAGTACACTGTCGATGGTTGTACACGTGTCATTCAGACAGCCGCAGTACACTGTCGATGGTTGTACACGTGTCATTCAGAGAGCCGCAGTACACTGTCGATGGTTGTACACGTGTCATTCAGACAGCCGCAGTACACTGTCGATGGTTGTACACGTGTCAGTCAGACAGCCGCAGTACACTGTCGATGGTTGTACATGTGTCATTCAGAGAGCCGCAGTACACGTGTCATTCAGACAGCCGCAGTACACTGTCGATGGTTGTACATGTGTCATTCAGAGAGCCGCAGTACACTGTCGATGGTTGTACACGTGTCATTCAGAGAGCCGCAGTACATGTGTCATTCAGACAGCCGCAGTACACTGTCGATGGTTGTACACGTGTCATTCAGAGAGCCGCAGTACATGTGTCATTCAGACAGCCGCAGTACACTGTCGATGGTTGTACATGTGTCATTCAGAGAGCCGCAGTACACTGTCGATGGTTGTACACGTGTCATTCAGAGAGCCGCAGTACATGTGTCATTCAGAGAGCCATAGTACACTGTCGATGGTTGTACACGTGTCATTCAGAGAGCCGCAGTACATGTGTCATTCAGACAGCCGCAGTACACTGTCGATGGTTGTACATGTGTCATTCAGAGAGCCGCAGTACACGTGTCATTCAGACAGCCGCAGTACACTGTCGATGGTTGTACATGTGTCATTCAGAGAGCCGCAGTACACTGTCGATGGTTGTACATGTGTCATTCAGACAGCCGCAGTACACTGTCGATGGTTGTACATGTGTCATTCAGACAGCCGCAGTACACTGTCGATGGTTGTACACGTGTCATTCAGAGAGCCGCAGTACACTGTCGATGGTTGTACACGTGTCAGTCAGACAGCCGCAGTACACTGTCGATGGTTGTACACGTGTCATTCAGACAGCCGCAGTACACTGTCGATGGTTGTACATGTGTCATTCAGAGAGCCGCAGTACACTGTCGATGGTTGTACACGTGTCATTCAGAGAGCCGCAGTACATGTGTCATTCAGACAGCCGCAGTACACTGTCGATGGTTGTACACGTGTCATTCAGAGAGCCGCAGTACACTGTCGATGGTTGTACACGTGTCATTCAGAGAGCCGCAGTACACGTGTCATTCAGACAGCCGCAGTACACTGTCGATGGTTGTACATGTGTCATTCAGACAGCCGCAGTACACTGTCGATGGTTGTACATGTGTCATTCAGACAGCCGCAGTACACTGTCGATGGTTGTACATGTGTCATTCAGACAGCCGCAGTACACTGTCGATGGTTGTACATGTGTCATTCAGACAGCCGCAGTACACTGTCGATGGTTGTACATGTGTCATTCAGACAGCCGCAGTACACTGTCGATGGTTGTACATGTGTCATTCAGAGAGCCGCAGTACACTGTCGATGGTTGTACACGTGTCATTCAGACAGCCGCAGTACACTGTCGATGGTTGTACATGTGTCATTCAGACAGCCGCAGTACACTGTCGATGGTTGTACATGTGTCATTCAGAGAGCCGCAGTACACTGTCGATGGTTGTACACGTGTCATTCAGACAGCCGCAGTACACTGTCGATGGTTGTACATGTGTCATTCAGACAGCCGCAGTACACTGTCGATGGTTGTACATGTGTCATTCAGACAGCCGCAGTACACTGTCGATGGTTGTACATGTGTCATTCAGACAGCCGCAGTACACTGTCGATGGTTGTACATGTGTCATTCAGACAGCCGCAGTACACTGTCGATGGTTGTACATGTGTCATTCAGAGAGCCGCAGTACACTGTCGATGGTTGTACACGTGTCATTCAGAGAGCCGCAGTACACGTGTCATTCAGACAGCCGCAGTACACTGTCGATGGTTGTACACGTGTCATTCAGAGAGCCGCAGTACATGTGTCATTCAGACAGCCGCAGTACACTGTCGATGGTTGTACATGTGTCATTCAGAGAGCCGCAGTACACGTGTCATTCAGACAGCCGCAGTACACTGTCGATGGTTGTACATGTGTCATTCAGAGAGCCGCAGTACACGTGTCATTCAGACAGCCGCAGTACACTGTCGATGGTTGTACACGTGTCAGTCAGACAGCCGCAGTACACTGTCGATGGTTGTACATGTGTCATTCAGAGAGCCGCAGTACACTGTCGATGGTTGTACACGTGTCATTCAGACAGCCGCAGTACACTGTCGATGGTTGTACACGTGTCAGTCAGACAGCCGCAGTACACTGTCGATGGTTGTACACGTGTCAGTCAGACAGCCGCAGTACACTGTCGATGGTTGTACACGTGTCATTCAGACAGCCGCAGTACACTGTCGATGGTTGTACATGTGTCATTCAGAGAGCCGCAGTACACTGTCGATGGTTGTACACGTGTCATTCAGAGAGCCGCAGTACACTGTCGATGGTTGTACACGTGTCAGTCAGACAGCCGCAGTACACTGTCGATGGTTGTACATGTGTCATTCAGACAGCCGCAGTACACTGTCGATGGTTGTACACGTGTCATTCAGAGAGCCGCAGTACACTGTCGATGGTTGTACACGTGTCAGTCAGACAGCCGCAGTACACTGTCGATGGTTGTACACGTGTCAGTCAGACAGCCGCAGTACACTGTCGATGGTTGTACATGTGTCATTCAGACAGCCGCAGTACACTGTCGATGGTTGTACACGTGTCAGTCAGACAGCCGCAGTACACTGTCGATGGTTGTACATGTGTCATTCAGACAGCCGCAGTACACTGTCGATGGTTGTACACGTGTCATTCAGACAGCCGCAGTACACTGTCGATGGTTGTACACGTGTCATTCAGACAGCCGCAGTACACTGTCGATGGTTGTACACGTGTCAGACAGACAGCCGCAGTACACTGTCGATGGTTGTACACGTGTCATTCAGACAGCCGCAGTACACTGTCGATGGTTGTACACGTGTCATTCAGACAGCCGCAGTACACTGTCGATGGTTGTACACGTGTCATTCAGACAGCCGCAGTACACTGTCGATGGTTGTACACGTGTCAGACAGACAGCCGCAGTACACTGTCGATGGTTGTACACGTGTCATTCAGACAGCCGCAGTACACTGTCGATGGTTGTACACGTGTCATTCAGACAGCCGCAGTACACTGTCGATGGTTGTACACGTGTCATTCAGACAGCCGCAGTACACTGTCGATGGTTGTACATGTGTCATTCAGACAGCCGCAGTACACTGTCGATGGTTGTACATGTGTCATTCAGAGAGCCGCAGTACACGTGTCATTCAGACAGCCGCAGTACACTGTCGATGGTTGTACACGTGTCATTCAGAGAGCCGCAGTACACGTGTCATTCAGACAGCCGCAGTACACTGTCGATGGTTGTACATGTGTCATTCAGAGAGCCGCAGTACACGTGTCATTCAGACAGCCGCAGTACACTGTCGATGGTTGTACACGTGTCAGTCAGACAGCCGCAGTACACTGTCGATGGTTGTACATGTGTCATTCAGAGAGCCGCAGTACACTGTCGATGGTTGTACACGTGTCATTCAGAGAGCCGCAGTACACTGTCGATGGTTGTACACGTGTCATTCAGACAGCCGCAGTACACTGTCGATGGTTGTACACGTGTCAGTCAGACAGCCGCAGTACACTGTCGATGGTTGTACATGTGTCATTCAGAGAGCCGCAGTACACGTGTCATTCAGACAGCCGCAGTACACTGTCGATGGTTGTACACGTGTCATTCAGACAGCCGCAGTACACTGTCGATGGTTGTACACGTGTCATTCAGACAGCTGCAGTACACTGTCGATGGTTGTACACGTGTCAGTCAGACAGCCGCAGTACACTGTCGATGGTTGTACACGTGTCATTCAGACAGCTGCAGTACACTGTCGATGGTTGTACACGTGTCATTCAGACAGCCGCAGTACACTGTCGATGGTTGTACACGTGTCATTCAGACAGCCGCAGTACACTGTCGATGGTTGTACACGTGTCATTCAGACAGCTGCAGTACACTGTCGATGGTTGTACACGTGTCATTCAGACAGCCGCAGTACACTGTCGATGGTTGTACACGTGTCAGTCAGACAGCCGCAGTATACTGTCGATGGTTGTACACGTGTCATTCAGACAGCCGCAGTACACTGTCGATGGTTGTACACGTGTCATTCAGACAGCCGCAGTACACTGTCGATGGTTGTACACGTGTCAGTCAGACAGCCGCAGTACACTGTCGATGGTTGTACACGTGTCATTCAGACAGCCGCAGTACACTGTCGATGGTTGTACACGTGTCATTCAGACAGCCGCAGTACACTGTCGATGGTTGTACACGTGTCAGTCAGACAGCCGCAGTACACTGTCGATGGTTGTACACGTGTCATTCAGACAGCCGCAGTACACTGTCGATGGTTGTACACGTGTCATTCAGACAGCCGCAGTACACTGTCGATGGTTGTACACGTGTCATTCAGACAGCCGCAGTACACTGTCGATGGTTGTACATGTGTCATTCAGAGAGCCGCAGTACACTGTCGATGGTTGTACACGTGTCAGACAGCCGCAGTACACTGTCGATGGTTGTACACGTGTCAGACAGCCGCAGTACACTGTCGATGGTTGTACACGTGTCATTCAGACAGCCGCAGTACACTGTCGATGGTTGTACACGTGTCATTCAGACAGCCGCAGTACACTGTCGATGGTTGTACACGTGTCATTCAGACAGCCGCAGTACACTGTCGATGGTTGTACATGTGTCATTCAGAGAGCCGCAGTACACTGTCGATGGTTGTACACGTGTCAGACAGCCGCAGTACACTGTCGATGGTTGTACATGTGTCATTCAGAGAGCCGCAGTACACTGTCGATGGTTGTACATGTGTCATTCAGAGAGCCGCAGTACACTGTCGATGGTTGTACATGTGTCATTCAGACAGCCACCGTACACTGTCGATGGTTGTAAACGCGTCCCTCAGCGAGCCGCAGTACACTGTCAATGGTTGTACATGCGTCCCTCAGTCAAAGAGCCATAGTACACTGTCGATGGTTGTACACGTGTCATTCAGAGAGCCACAGTACACTGTCGATGGTTGTACATGCGTCCCTCAGTCAAAGAGCCGCAGTGTGCTGTCGATGGTTACACATGCGTCCCTCAGTCAGAGAGCATCCACGGTGTATTTGGTGCACAAAGCCAACCGTGGGCATCACAGGAGAAAGAGGGGGAGATCATGACCTGGGAACACAGCTGATGTCTGTGGAGCAGCAGTTGGCACTGTTCTCTAGTACCTTTGAGACTTGGGTGACCTACAGCAAGCACTTCCAGCCTCATACAAGACAGCCTGACTCTGCAAACTTTCCCCAAATCCATTTGCAGGATGTGGAGCCATGGCAGCCTCCACTCCCAGATCTGATCACATTCAGTTGGATGCAAGGTTTAACGCAGACAACAGAACCTCATCTGATGAGACACACAGAGGCTGTGAGAACACTGACTTCAACAATTCCCCATTAGAGTCACCAACCTGTTGCTCGAACCTGTGACATTTCTCTCCCACTTCCTGCAAAGTAAAAGATGTTGATTTCTACCTTTCTCCTTGCTCTGCTGGAAAATGACTTCCTGAGGTGTGAACATTATTCCTCTCTACATAGATGTAGCTGGAGCTGTCAAAAAGATTTCAGATCGCCAGCAACTGCAACTGCTTGCTTCTTGATTACTGTCCCTTTAAGGGTCCAGCCTGTATATTCCAGCAGTACACAGCCCTCAGCTAAAGGCAGCCTATAATTAGAATTAATATCAAGCTTCACTTATCCGACTGGAGTCATTCCAAAGGCTGGGTTTTGGGAAGTACCATAACTACTGATTAATTAGTTCCTAACACATTTTAATAGGGAAACACAAATCACTTTCCACTGTTGCCCTCTTTGCTGTAAGCTTTTTCATGTGAATGGAATAGAAATGAGATTGTGAACACGTTACTGCTCCCAGCCCAGAATGGGCTGTTACCTGCTCGCTGAGAACCCCACTTGCTGTGCCGAAACTCAGCCAATCACTAATGCTGATTAGGCCAACAATAACACCAGGTATTCCACTATTTTAGTAAAACTTGTAGTTAAATGATCCAATAACATCAAATTTGATGGTCTACATGAATCACAAGAGACAAACCAAGGACAGACAAGAGCTGACATGTGCAAAATGTGGATGATGCCCACTCTGTTCATGTGCCTGTCTAAATGTCTCTTAAACATTGCAATCGTATCTTCCACCACCACACTTGGCAGCACATTCCTGGCACCCACTACTCTCCTTGTACATCTCCTTTAAACTTTCCTCTCTCACTTTGAACCCATGCCCTCTGGAACAGGCTCTGACTGCCCCGAGTTCTGTGATCGGCTGCAGTGAGGTTTGCAGCAGCAGAGACCATAAGACATTTGAACAGAATCGGGCCATTTGGCCTATCAAATCTCCACCATTCAATCATGGCTGATTTTTCCCCTCTGAACTCCATTCTCTTGCAATCTCCCCATATCCTTTGACACCCTTACTAATTAACCTTAAATATACCCAATGACTTGGCTTCCGCAGCCATTTGTGGCAATGAATTCCACAAATTCACCATGCTCTGGCTAAAGAAATTCCTCCTCATCTCTGTTCTGAAGGGATGTCCTTCTATTCTGAGGCTGTGCCCTCTGGTCTAAGACTCTCCCACTCCTGAGAACATCCTCTGCATGTCCACTCTATTTAGGCCTTTCAATATTTGGTAGGTTTCAATGAGATCCCCCTCCATTCTTCTAAACTCCAGTGAATACAAGCCCGAGCATTCCACATACATTAACCTTTTCAATTCTAGGATCATTCTTGTAAACCTCCTCTGGACTCTCTCTAATGCTCGCACATATCTTCTTAGATATGGGGCCCAATAATGTTCACAAATGTGGTCTGACCAATACCTTATTAAGCCTCAACATTTACATCATTGTTTTTATATTCTAGTCCTCTAAAAATGAATGCCAACATTGTATTTGCTTTCCTTAGAGACTGGGGTCAGGCAGGGGTTTGGTCAGCAGGAAGTTGGAACAATGAGTGCTGTAGCAGTAAAGCTGATGGTTGAGAAAACTAGATTTGTTAGTGGAGGGGAGTTCAGTGAGTCTCAGATGGTTAAAGGAAGCAGGCCATTTGACCCATCAAGTGCATGCCAGCTCCAACTAAGAACAATCCAGTTAGTCCCTCTGCTGTCTCTCCCTTTGTCTTCAGCAACTTCTGCAACCAACACATCACTGTTACTGAGCTACAGTTCAGTGAGGAAGAGCAAAAGGGGCTGGTGGAGGAGACATGTTGGTGGAAAAGGCTGCAGACCAAGACTGGAGCAGGGAGAGCACTGGAGGGGTAGACCAGTGCTAGATAGGTACAGTCGGTCGCTGGGAAGGAGATGCAGTGGGGATGGTCAGGGGCTGGTGCAGTGGGTAAACAGAGGTAGGGTTAGGGATACATGCTGCAGTGGACGTGATGTATCAGCGAACAGGCTGGCAAAGCCATAAACTCCAGGAATACTGGTCCTCTGCATTCTTACACCCCACCAAATCCACCTCTCTGTCTCTGCAAACCCCTGAATGGGCAGACTCACCCTTCCTACGTCAGGCCACTCACGGACTTCGCACTATCTCCCAATGACTCACCAGAATTTGAGGATTAGCTCTCCACATATTACTGTACTCAAATGATACAGAAGAGTTATTTCCCCTCACTGGGTTAATCCAGAACACCATTAAGCTGAACACGGCCGTGTAAGTAGACAGGGTGGTGAAGAGGGCCTTTGGCACACTGGCCTTCATCAGTCAGGGCACTGAGTTTAGGAGCATGTTGTATTTATGTAAGTCGGGAGTATTGTGCATGGCTTTGGTCACCCTATTATAGTAAAGCTGGAGAGGGTGCAGAAGTGATTTATGAGGATGCTGCCCGGACTAGAGGGTCTGCATTACACTGAATTTTAATTTTGTAGTGTAGGAGAATGAGGGGTGACCTCACAGAGTATTATAAAATCCTGAGGGGCATGGATCAGGAGGGTGGTCATAGTCTTTCCCCCAGGGTTGGGAAGTCAAAAAATGGAGGGCACAGATATAAAAGGAGAGAGATTTTAAAAAGACCTGAGCAAAATCTTCTTTACACAGAGGATCGTGAGGATCTGAAATGAGTTGCCAGTAAAATGGTCATTCGCAACTTCTAAGAGACATTTGAATAGGTTCATTGAGGAGAGTGGTTTAGAGGGTAATGGGCTGAATGTGGGCATCTGGGGCTAGCAGGGAGGTTGCTGTGGTCAACTTGGACCAGTTGGATTGAAGAGCTTGCTTCCATCCTCTATGACTCTATGCTAACTCTAGTAAGCCAAAGTTTACAGAAGCTCCTTCCCAAAGTTGTACCCTGACACCAAGTAATGAGATGTGCTAATGAAGACAGTGTGGTCGATGTAGTCTTCATGGATTCAGTGGGATGTTTTCAAAATCCCACATGGAGATTGGCCCAAAGCTCAGAGCCCTGGGGCTCTAAGGAAACCTGCTTAACTGGATCCAGCAGCTTAACTTGGTGTTAGGAGGCAGAGGGTGACAGTGTTTTTGTAAACAGAAGTATGTGATCAGCAGTGTACCACAGGACCCTTGCTGTTTCTGTGCTCCAGTGAAGGTCTGTGTGTCCCTCGTTCCCAGTGAGAGTTGGTGTTTAGAAATGGGCCAAGTCCCTGTGGGAATAACAACATGCGTGAAAGAATTACTGAACAACAACTGTGCTACACACAGCGCTGAAATAATGACATGCAGTCGGTAGGTCGCTTCGAGACTAGTTTATTCAAACTTCGTGGCGCTGGCATTTAATTCCTAGCGCCCACCCTCTCTGGGCAGAAATGACATCAGAGGTGCATTACCAAAGTCTCCCCCCACACGCTGGCTATTTGTGAGCCAGTTCGCCTGCGCAGAAAGTGGGTCGCCACATAACCCCCCCCCCCCTCAGAACCGGCGATACACCCCCCAATGTCCACAGTCTGGATCAGCCTCTGTTTGGGAGGTCTGCCTCTGTGCCGCGGTGCCTGAACCTCGACCGGCTGCGCCAAGTCCACATGGGTTGGTTGGAGTCGGTCCAACATGAAAACCTCCTCTCTCCCCCCAATGTCCAGAACGTACGTGGACCCGTTGTTGTTGATCACCTTGAATGGCCCCTCGTACGGCCGCTGTAGCAGTGCCCGGTGTCCGCCCCTTCGTACAAACACAAACTTACAGTTCTGCAGGTCTTTGGGTACATGGGTCGGGGTCCGTCCATGTTGTGAAGTTGGTATGGGGGCCAGGTTGCCGAGCCTTTCGCATAGCCTGTCCAGGACTGCTGAGGGTTCTTCCTCTTGCCCCCTTGGGGCTGGTATGAACTCTCCTGGGACGGCCAGGGGTGCGCCGTACACCAACTCGGCCGACGAGGCGTGCAGATCCTCTTTGGGTGCTGTGCGAATTCCAAGCAGGACCCAGGGAAGCTCGTCCACCCAGTTAGGTCCTCTCAGGCGGACCATGAGAGCCGACTTCAAGTGATGGTGGAAGCGTTCCACTAGTCCTTTCAACTGTGGGTGGTAGGCAGTTGTGTGGTGTAGCTGCGTTCCCAACAGGCTGGCCACAGCCGACCACAGGCTGGAGGTGAACTGGGCACCTGTCGGAGGTAATGTGGGCCGGAACCCCGAAGTGTGCTACCCAGGTTGTGATCCGGTGGGTGGGTTCGAACTGCTGCGGCAGGGCTTTAGTGTGCCGCTGCACCTTGGCTGTTTGGTACTGTGCGCATGTTCTGGCCCATTCACTGACCTGCTTGCGAAGTCCGTGCCACGCGAACTTGTTGGAGACCAGCTGGACGGTTGTCCTGATAGATGGGTGCACCAAACCGTGTATAGAGTCGAAAACTCACCGCCTCCAGGCTGCCGGGACGATGGGGCGAGGTTGGCCGGTAGCCATGTTGCACAGGAGGGTCCTCTCACCTGGGCCTACGAGAAAGTCCTGCAGCTGCAAACCCGAGACTGTGGTCCTGTAGCTGGGCATCTCATCGTCTGCCTACTGCGCCTCCGCCAGTGCTGCATAGTCCAACCCCAGGGACAGGGCCTGGACAGCTGGTCTGGAGAGTGCGTCCGCCACGACATTGTCCTTTCCCAAGACATGCTGGATGTCCGTCGTGTACTCGGAGATGTAGGACAGATGTCGCTGCTGGCGAGCCAACCAGGGATCGGACACCTTCGTGAACGCAAAGGTCAACGGTTTGTGGTCCGTGAACGCGGTGAATGGCCTGCCTTCTAAGAATGACCTGAAATGCCAGATTGCCAGATACAGTGCCAACAGCTCCTGGTCGAAAGCACTGTACTTGAGTTCGGGTGGTCGTAGGTGCTTGCTGAAGAACGCCAGGGGTTGCCAGCGCCCCTCGATGAGCTGCTCCAGCACCCCACTGACTGCTGTGTCGGATGCATCCACCGTGGGGTGGTCGGAACGTCCGTTCTGGGGTGCACCAGCATCGCGGCATCTGCCAAGGCTTCCTTGGCTTTAATGAAAGTGGCCGCGGCCTCCTCGTCCCAAGTAATGTCCTTGCCTTTACCCGACATCAGGGTGTACAAAGGGCGCATGATACGGGCTGCTGAGGGGAGGAAACGGTGGTATAAGTTCACCATACCAACGAACTCCTGTAGGCCTTTCACTGTGTTGGGCCGGGCAAAGTGGCGGATCGCTTCTACCTTGGCGGGCAGAGGTGTTGCCCTGTCTTTGGTAATCCTGTGGCCCAGGAAGTCGATGGTATCGAGACCGAACTGGCATTTGGCCGGGTTGATTGTGAGGCCGAAATCACTCAGGCAGGAGTAGAGCTGGCGGAGGTGGGACAGATGCTCCTGACGACAACTGCTGGCTATAAGGATGTCATCCAAATAGATGAACGCAAAGTCCAGGTCGTGTCCCACCGCATCCATTAGCCGCTGGAACGTCTGTGTGGCATTCTTCAGGTCGAACGGCATTCGGAGGAATTCGAACAGGCCGAACGGGGTGATGAGTGCTGTTTTGGGGATGTCTTCAGGGTGCACTGGGATTTGATGGTATCCCCGGACGAAGTCTACTTTGGAAAATATTCTTGCTACCCCGTGCAGGTTTGCTGCAAAGTCCTGTATGTGCGGCACGGGGTAGCGGTCTGGAGTTGTAGCCTCGTTCAGTCTGCGGTAGTCGCCTCATGGTCTCCAACCCCCAGCTGCTTTGGGCACCACGTGCAGGGGGGAGGCCCATGGGCTGTCGGACCTCCGTACTATCCCCAATTCCTCCATCCTCTTGAACTCCTCCTTCGCCAGGCGGAGCTTTTCTGGGGTGAGCCTTCATGCGCAGGCGTGGAGGGGTGGTCCCTTGGTTGGGATGTGGTGCTGAACCCCGTGTCTGGGCATGGCTGCCGTGAACTGCGGTGCCAGAATCGATGGAAATTCCGCCAGGATTCTGGTGAATTCGTTGTCCGACAGCGTGATGGGAGTCCAGGTGTGGGGCCGGCAACTTGGCTTCACCCAGGGAGAACGTCTGAAAAGTCTCAGCATGCACCAGTCTTTTCCCTTGCAAGTCGACCAGCAGGCTGTGAGCTCGCAAAAAGTCCGCCCCCAGGAGTGATTGGGCCACCGCGGCCAGTGTGAAGTCCCACGTGAACCGACTGACGCCGAACTGCAGGTGCACTGTGCGGGTGCCATAGGTCCGTATCGTGCTGCCGTTTGCGGCCCTCAGGGTGGGTCCTGGCTTCCTGGTGCGGGTGTCATACCCCGTTGGGGGCAAGACACTGATTTCCGCTCCGGTGTCGACCAAGAACCGGCGTCCCGACTGTTTGTCCCAGACTTACAAGAGGCTGTCCTGGTGGCCAGCCGCCATAGTCATTAGCGGCTGCTGGCCCTGACCCTGGCTCTTGCAGGGCAGGCAACAACAGTGGGCTTTTGTGCCCCACCGCTGGTGGTAGAAACACCACTGTTCACTGGCCTCCTCACTCCTGCCTCTGTGTTGTGTGCGCCCCTCTGCCGGCCTGGTCTGGTCTGCTGTTGGGCACGTGGCCTGGTAATCTGACCAACGGACGCCACAGTCTCCCTCTTGGCTTTCCACAGCACGTCTGCCCGGGCCGCCACCTTCCGGGGGTCGCTGAAATCTGCGTCAGCCAGCAGCAGATGTATGTCCTCGGGCAGTTGCTCTAGGAACACTTGCTCGAACATGAGGCAGGGCTTGCGTCCGTCAGCCAGGGCCAGCATCTCGTTCATCAATGCTGACGGCAGTCTGTCTCCCAAACTGTCCAGGTGAGGCAGGCGGGAAACCCGCTCACGCCGTGAGAGGCCAAAGGTCCCAATGAGCAGCACTTTGAATGCTTCATATTTGCCTTCTTCCGGGGGCGACTGTATGAAATCCTCAACCTGGGCGGCCGTCCCCTGTCAAGGGCGCTCACCACGTGGTAGTAACGCGTGGAATCAGAAGATATCTGCCGAATCTGGAATTGGGCTTCTGCTTGGCTAAACCACACGCGTGGTCGCAGCATCCAGAAAGTCAGCAGTTTTAGCGAAACTGCGTGAACAGATGAAGAGTCAGTCATCTTTGGTCCAAATCCCGTTTGGACCGTCAGGGTCACCAATGTAGCGATGTGCAACACACAGCGCTGAAATAACGACACGCAGTCAGTAAGTCGTTTCAAGACTAGTTTATTCAAACTTCGCGGCGCTGGCATTTAATCCCTAGCACCCGCCCTCTCCGGGCGGAAATGATGTCAGAGGTGCATTACCAAAGTCTCCCCCCGCGCGCTGGCTATTTGTGAGTCGGTTCGCCTGCGCAGAAAGTGAGTCGCCACAGTGCCTGCATAATGGGTCTCCCAAGGATTAATGAGTCTCGCAGTGTGTTGGTGACACCGATCTCATTAGTAGTACAAGACGCAAGGTGAAGGGTTAGGTAATTAAATTAACAAGGTGAGAGGCAAAGGAAGCTGAGTAAAAAGGCAGGATGCTCAGTAGATGCAGATTAATTAATATGGCTCAGTGTGGAAGGGGGCAAGAAACTAGAGATTAAAATTTAACCAACCATTAATAGTGTGTAATCAGCAGAGGGGTAAAGTGGTGGAAGACTTGCTCCGTCAGTGATCATCTCTGAGGATCAGCTTCACACAGGTACGGTTTATCTGTTCACAGCTCATAGCGGGCACCTGAGGTCCCACACCACCAGCTCCTTCCCTTCAATTATTCAGTTCTTGAACCAAACGGCACAACCCTAATCATTGCCTCAGCACAGTAAAATCATCACCACTTTGATCACTTGCATTACTATGGACTGAGACCTCCAAACCTATCTTCCACCCCCTCCCCCCCACTGACACCCAACTTCTGCCTCTCTTGTTATCTCCATCCCAATGTCCTCCATCCCCAAGACCCCTCGTCAGGTGCTTCACTGCCTCACTCTGGCATTTTCACAGGTTCAGGGTGACCATTGGAAGCAAGTTGGAAAGGGTTAACAACAGACCTCATTACCAGACACAGCCGCAAAGAGACAGGTCAGAAAATCAGTTGTGAGACAAAGTAGAGGGTGCAGATCAGAACAGTTTACTGTCTTGCCCCAGGCAGGTGGGGGGGGTGGGGGGGGGGGGTGCGAGAGAGCGAGGATACCTGATAGGACAGTTGTAAAGGATGAGAAATGGCGAGCAATATGGTACAGAGAGCAGAAAGCAGAGGTGAGGAGATTAATGAGGAGGTCAAGACTAATGTAGTAGGGCAGATAGAGGCTGTGGCATCCACACTACCCAACAACATTCCCTGCAGTTAATTACACCTGTCAGGGGAATACAGTGAACCTCTCTGATAATTAAAGCGATTGTGCTTCTATCTGCATTAGAGGTTGCAATGAAATTATACCAACACTTCTAATTTACTCTGCACTAATTAACCTTTACACTGCCAGATCCTTGCCGCCAGAATCCAATAATTCTGCCTCTTGCCCTTCCATGACATGACGCTTTGCACAGTCTCCAGCATCAAGCAGGAACTCAGCCAAGCACCCGTCTTCCTCCTCAGGGACAGTGCAGCAAAGACCAAAACCCCGCCCCTCCTCTCCCTAGTCTAGGGGTCACTGGATAGTGATCTCTGCTTCGGAGGCCAACATCAGAACATCCTTTAAGAGGGTGAACTCTGGCAAGGTATCAGGTCCTAACTGACTAGAGTGTTCAAGAACATCTTCAATCTCTCACTGTTGCAGTCAGGGTTTCCCACCCACTACAAAAAAGATAACAATCATATCAATGCCCTGCCTCAACTGCTCTCGTCCAATAGTAGTCACATCTACTGTGATAAAGTGCTTTGGGAGGATTAACTCCTGCCTGAGAAAGGAGCTGGACTTACTGCTGTTCATCTAATACCACAACAGATGTACAGCAGATGCAATCTCACTGGCTCTCCACTTGGTTTTGGAGCATCTAGATAACAGCAAAACACACATCAGACTGCTGTTTATCAATTACAGCTCAGTGTTCAATACCATCATTTACTTGTATTAATCACCAGGCTTCGATGCCTGGGCCTCTGTACCTCCCCCTACAACTGAATCCTTCACTTCCTCATTGGGAGACCACAGTTAATATGATCAGTAATAGCATCTCTCATCACTTACAATCAGCACTGGTGCACTTCAAGGATGTGTGGTTAGCCCACTGCTCTACTCTGTCTACATTCATGACTATGGCTAGTCACAGCTCAAACAGCATCTATAAATTCAAAGGTGTTACCACTGTTGAATGGCAAAATCTCAGATAGAAATGAGCAAGTGTACAGGAGTGAGACAGATCAGCTGGTTGGGTGGTGTTGCAACAACAACCTCACTCGCAGTGTCAGCACAACTAAGGAATTGATTGTGGACTTCAAGAAGTCAGAGAGAACACACCAATCCTCAGTGAGTGGTCAGTGGTGGAAAGGGTGAGCAGCTTCACGTCCCTGGGTGTCAACATCTCAGAGGACTTTTCCTGTGCCCAACACAGTGAAACAATCACAAAGAAGGCATGCCAGCGGCTATGCTTCAATAGCAGTCTGAGGAGATTTGGTATCTCACCAAAAACTCTTGCAAATTTCTAGATGTACAGAAGAGAGCATTCTGAGTGGTTGTATCACAGGCAGGTCTGGAAGCTCCAAGGCACAGGATCACAACAGCTTCATCATGGACACAACTCTCCCTGTCATCGAGGCACCTTCAAGGGGAGATGCCTCAAGAAGGCAGCATCAATCATTAAGGACCCTCATTATTCGGACATGCCCTCTTCTTGTTACTATGATCGGGGAGGAGGGATAGGAGCCTGCCGACCCATAGTCTACAATTCAAGAAACCGTTCCATCCCCTCTGCCATCAGATTTCTGTGAATCCCTGAACACTGCCTCACTGTTCCTTTTGTCTTGTTCTGCTTATTTGTAATTTGTGGTAATGTAATGTTTTTGCACTGTACTGCTGCTGCAAAACAACAAATTTCATGCCATGTAAGACAGTGATAATAAGCCTGATCTTGATTTCCCCTCTCACTAATCCTGGCATCATAGGGCAGTGAAGGGGAGCAAGAACCCAGGTTGATTCCCTCTCTCTCTCTAACCCCGGGGTCATTGATGAGTGACGAGGAGAAGGAACCCTGGTTGTTCCCATCCCTCTCTAACCCTGGGTTGTTGGGCAGTGATGGGGAGCAGGAACCCTCTTTAAGGTTCTCAGTAGCTGTGAGCAGGAGGTCGAGCTCTGGCTGAAGTGGTCTGTGGAGAGAGTGTCACAGTGTTACTCAGAAGAGACTGACAAATTGATGGATATTATACAAATCAGGGATGATGGGGTTCAGCTAGAACAGTGTTGCTGAGATCAAATGTTGACTGGATGTTGTAGAATGCTGGAGCTGAGTGATCTATTACTGGTTCTGCTCACTGTGGAGAGTTTCTTCCAATCCTGAGAAGAAACGTTGGAACCCACGTTGGCCTTGTCTGGGGACGGATGTCCTCCCATAAAGACCAGTGTGACCACTTGCTGGTTTAACCATGAGGACCTGTGGACATGTAGAACATGTGTTCCCACTGCATACTCTGAATGTAAAAAGCTGGTGAGCAATCACTCAAAGCTGAACGTAAAAGCAGTCAAATGCCCGACCGTGCAAGCTCCTGGCACTTTAATGCATTTACAAGGTTCCCTGCTTTAACTCATTAAAAATCGCCTCATTAGTTTTTATTCTGATGTAAAAACCACCCATTTCTTGTTTGTTTGCAGCTGATACTGCAGAGGGAGGGTGAAGGAGCCAGAGAACGCAGGTCCACACCGTCTCAGGACACACCGGACAGGAGTATGAGAGACAGGGTCAGGGGCACACCCACACACAGTGCAGCTACACTCTCCCTCCTGCCCTGGGGGAGCAGTCTTAGCAAACTCCAACCCTGTTCAATTCAGGATCCTCAGTGTGGGATGAGCACTGGCAATAACTGGATGTCTGTACCCTGGGTGTGGGTGGCTGCACCTTGAGAATGGGTGGTGATACTCTGGTGGGTGTGTTATGTATGCTGGATGTGAGTGTCTGTACACTGGGTGAGGATGTCTATACCTTGGTAATGGATCACTGTACCCTGGATGGGTATGACTATAACCTGGGTGTGGGTAACTTTGCCCTGGGACTGGATGGGTTTCTGCACCCTGAACACAAAGGGAAGCAGGTCTGCTTGAGTTCTGATGAAAACTTTGAATAAAACATCTCAGTTCCAAGCTGTTTTCAGCGCAGAAACAAACGAGAAAGACTAGCACACCAGCTGGAAGGTCTGAGGCTCCAGACGAGTGGAAGGCCAGGCTTCCTCTCACACAAACTGTGCTCACGCCTGCCTTCGGCACCCAGGCGATGCTACCATGCCTGTCAAGTCTCCACCATATCTTCATTCAGGAAACTATCTTTATTGATTGGCCAGACAAGATTAATAGGTTCAGACCCTTACGAGAACAGTTACTGAGGCTGAAATGAAAAAGTGAAGAGACCGGCCATACTGCCCCTGGCGACACTGCAAACTTCCCTGCCGTTTAACCCCTTGTGGGCACTCCGACGAAGTGTTGGATCAGGGTGGAACTCAAGATAAGCAATCAAGTCCACACTGCTTACACCAGCAATGTCTTCTCAACCACAACTGTCCACAGTCAAAGTTCAAAGTAAAACTTATTATCAGAGTACATACATATCACCACATACAACCCTGAGATTGTTTTTTTCTGTGGGCATACTTAGCAAATCTATAGAACGGTAACTGTAAATAGGATCTGTAAACTGTAAACAAACTGCAAATGCAGATAATAAATAAATAGCAATAAATAATAAGCATGAACTAACAAGATAAGAGAGTCTGTAAATGAGTGTAGTTATCCCATTTTGTTCAAGAGCCTGATGGTTGACGGGTAGTAACTGTTCCTAAACCTGGTGGTGTGAGTCCTGAGGCACTTGTACCTTTCTTCTGATGGCAGCGCTGAGAAAACAGCATGGCCTGGGTGGTGAGGGTCTTTGATGGATGCTGCAACATTTCATGTAGATGTGCTCAGTGGTTGGGAAGGTTTTACCCGTGATGTACTGGGCCCAATCTACTACCTTCTGTAGGATTTTCTGCTCAAAGACTTTGGTGTTCCCATACCAGGCCGTAATGCAGCCAGTCAGCACACTTTCTACCACATGTCCATA
This sequence comes from Hemitrygon akajei, assembly GCF_048418815.1. Taxonomy (NCBI): domain Eukaryota; kingdom Metazoa; phylum Chordata; class Chondrichthyes; order Myliobatiformes; family Dasyatidae; genus Hemitrygon; species Hemitrygon akajei. The sequence goes on from NC_133124.1 coordinate 69,036,927, forward strand.
GGTTTGCCACAATTTTTGATGGAGAACTAGAGGTATTGTGCTTTCTTCGCAATAACATTTATATGATGGGTCCAGGAGATAATGACTCACAGGAATTTATAGTTACTAACCCTATGCACCTCGGATCCTCCAATGATTACTGGCTCATGGACCTCTGGCTTCCTTCTCCTACAGTCTACTATCAGTTCCTTGGTCTTATTGACATTGAGTGAGAGGTTGTTGTTATTATACCACTCAGCCAAATTTTCAGTCTCCCTCCTTTGATAGAGCCCACAGCAGTGGTGTAATCAGCAACCTGGTATATGGTTTTGGAGCCGTACTTACCCACACACTCATAGATGTAAAGCGATTAGAAGGAGGCTAAGTACACACACCTGTGGTGCTCCTGTGCTGATGGAGATTGTGGAGATGTTTTTGCCAATCCAAACTGACTGGGGGCTGCAAGTGAGTTAATCCAGAATCCAATTGAACAGGGGAGTACTGAGGCCCAGGTCTACTTCTGATTATTTTACAGGGGATGATGGTGTTAAATGCCAAGCTGTAATCTATAAAGAACATCCTGATGTATGCATCTTTGATGTCCAGATGTTCCTGGGTTGTGTGAAGAGCCATTGAGATAACATCTGCTGTAGACCTATTGCTTCAGGGATCCATCTAACACTCAACAGCCCAACCCACCAAGAACCAAAAAGGCAGAGAGAAGAATCGACACCCACTGGAAGGAACATCATATCTGTGGCTCTGTCCTTGATGTGAGCCCCAGACTCCATTCCCACCTGCTTCAAAAGAGTGATAATCATACCAGTGCCCAAAAAGAGCAGGGTGAGCTTCCTCAAAAAATATCACCCAGTACACTCATATCTGTGATGAAGTGCTTTGAGAGGTTGGTCATGGCCAGAATCAACTCCAGCCTAAGCAAAGACCTGGACCCACTGCAATTTCCCTATCGCCACAATAGGTCTAGAGTGGATGTAATTTCACTGTCTCTCCACTCAGCCTTGAATCACCTGGACAGTAGCAATACCTACATCTGAGCGTTCAACACAATCATGCCATCAGTTCTAATCAATAAGCTCCAAAACCTGGGCCTCTGTACCTCCCTCTGCAACTGGATCCTTGACTTCCTCATCGAGAGAGCACAGTCTGTGCATCTAAGAAATAATATTTCCTCCTGGGAAACCACAAGGATGCATGCCTAGCCTACTGCTCTAATCTCTCTACACACACAGCTCAAACACCATTTATAAATTTGTTGATGACATAATTATTGTTGGCAGAATTTCAGATGGTGACGAGGAGGCATACATGAGCGAGACAGATCAGCTGGTTGAGTGGTGTTGCAACAGCGACCTTGTGTTCAACGTCAGTATGATCAAGGAATTGATTGTGGACTTCACGAAACACCAGTCTTCATTGAGGCATCAGAAGTGGAAAGGGTGAGCAGTTTCAAGTACTTAGGTCTCAACATTTCTAAGGATCTATCCTGGACCCAGCATATTGATGCAATTACATAGAAGGCATGACAGCAGCTACATTTCATTAGGAGTCTGAGCAGGATTGGTATGTCATCAAAGATTTCCACAGCTGTACTGTGGAGAACATTCTAACTGGTTTCATCACAGTCTGGTATGGAGGAGCCACAGCACAGGATCAGAAAAAGCTGTAGGAAGTTATAAACTCAGCCAGCTCCATCATGGGCACTTGCCTCCCCAGCATCTAGGGCACATTCAAAAGGTGATGCCTCAAAAAGGCGGCATCCATTATTAAATATCCCCATCACCCAGGACATGCTTTCTTCTCATTGCTACCATCAAGGAGGAGGTGGAGGAGCCTATAGACACACGCTCAACATTTTAGGAACAGCTTCTTTCCCTCTGCCATCAGATTTCTGAATGGGCATTGAACCCATGAACACTACCTCACTATCTTTTTAATTTATAGTTTTGTTACATTTTGCAACGTACTGCTGCCACAAAATAACAAATCTTATGACGTATGTCAGCGATATTAAACCTGATTCTAATTCTAGTGTCATAGAATACTATGGCACAGAAAAAGACCCTTTGGCCCATCTAGTCCTTGCCAAACTGTTATTTTGCCTAGTCCCCATCGACCCTCCATATCCCTCCCATCCAAACACTTATCCAGACTTCCCTTAAATTTTGTAATTGAACCCACACCCACTACTTCCACTGGCAGCTCACTTCACTTCACACTACTCTCAGTATCTGATCAGTCTGCGTTCAGAGGATCTGAGGAAAATCAGCCAATACAACATGGTGGCAGTGGTGTATAACCAGACAGGGCCACTGACCCAGGGACAACAGCAGAGTCCAGGGCCAACCCTGAGTTATCGACCATAAAGGCATCTTTGCCTCAACCTCTGCACACTGGAAATGACTGAACGTAAAAAGTCAAAATATTCTACATGTGAGTGAGTTAGAAATTGGAGAAAATGAAGGGCAGAGGCTGATCGGAGGCAGAAAAGAAAATGTGCTCATTGAAGACTTTACATCAGTCTCCAATGAGCTGAAGACACTACTAGAGTCTTCTCAAAGGGGGGTTACGGTTAAAGAACAAACAGTCCAGTACAGGCCTTCGGCCCAAGATCTGCACTAAGATCAATCTAACTTTTCCCTCCCACATAGCCCTCCATTTATCTTTCACCCATCTGCACACCATCCTTTCATCATATTAGCAGATGTAGTTCAAGTAGATTTTAAACCAGCTGGTTGCTGAGGGTCAGAGGTTCCAACCAAATACCCTCAGATTCAGGAGTGCTGATTGTCGCAGATGTTCGAACCTTCTTCACTGTGCTTCTCTCTCGCCACAGATGCTTCCCAGTATTGACTTCAGGTTTCCAGCATCTGCACTGTAATTCCTCACCAGTATCGACAGCCAAAGGTTCTCCTGACAACATCCTCCAGCATTTTAGAATGGTGCAGGAAATACAGGGTAGTAGTTATGGGTGATTTCAACTTCCCTCATATTGACTGGCACCTCCTGAGTGCAAGGGGGATAGATGGGGCTGAATTTGTCAGGTGTGTTCAAGAAGGATTCCTGACACAGTATGTGAACCGGCCAACGAGAGGAGAGGCTATACTGGATCTAGTTCTGGGTAATGAACCTGGTCAGGTGACAGACCTCTTGGTGGGGGAGCATTTTGGTGAGAGTGACCACAATTCCCTTAGCTTCAGCACAGCTATGGAAAGGGATAAAATCAGACAAAATGGTAAAGTGCTTAACTGGGGAAGGGCTAACTTTGAAGGGATGAGGCAGGAACAAGCGAGAGTAAATTGGAAACAGATGTTCAAAGGGGAAAGCACAGAAGTAATGTGGGAGAAGTTTAGGGACCACTTGAGCTGGGTTCAGGATAGGTTTGTCCCACTGAGACAAGGAAAAAATGGTAGGAAAAGGGAACCGTGGCTTACGAAACATGTAAGGCAACTCGTCAAGAGGAAAAACGAAGCATATGTTAGATATAAGAAGCAGGAAGTAGGAAGGGCTTATGAGAAATATAGGGTAGCCAGGAAGGAGCTAAAGAAAGGACTTAGGAGAGCTCGAAGGGGGCATGAGAAGGCCTTGGCATGTAGGATTAAGGAGAACCCCAAGGCGTTCTATGCGTATGTGAAGAATAGGAGGATGATGAGAACAAAGGTGGGACCGCTAAAGGATAAAGAGGGCAACATGTGCCTGGAAGCGGAGGAGGTTGGGGAGGTCCTAAATGAATACTTTGCTTCAGTATTCACAAGTGAAAAGGATATTGATCAGGATGAGGTCAAAGTAGAGCAGGCCTGTGTGCTGGACAACGTGCAGATTAAGGAAGAGGAAGTGCTGGATCTTCTTAAAAACATTAAGATTGATAAATCCCCAGGGCCGGATATGATACACCCAAGGTTGTTGTGGGAATTGAGAGAAGAGGTCGCAGGAGCATTAGCAATGATCTTTGAATCCTCTTTGGCTGCAGGAGAAGTGCCAGAGAACTGGAAAATGGCAAATGTAGTTCCCTTATTTAAAAAAGGTAATAGGGAGAAACCTGGGAACTATAGACCGGTGAGTCTTACGACGGTGGTATGCAAACTACTGGAAAGGATTCTTAAGGTTAGGATCTACGAGCATTTGGAGAAGTACAGTCTACTCATGGATAGTCAACACGGCTTTGTGAAGGGAAGATCATGCCTCACGAGCATGACTGAGTTATTTGAAGAGGTAACAAAAGAAATTGATGAGGGTAGGGCTCTGGATGTAGTCTACATGGACTTTAGCAAAGCATTTGACAAGGTCCCTCATGAGAGATTCATCCAGAAAGTCATGAGGCTTGGGATAAGTGGAACCTTGACTGTTTGGATAAAAAATTGGCTTAAAGGAAGAAAGCAGAAGGTAGTTATGGAAGGAAAGTATTCTACCTGGAGGTCGGTGACTAGTGGAGTGCCACAGGGATCTGTCCTGGGACCCCTGCTATTTGTGATTTTTATAAATAACCTGGATGTAGAGGTGGAAGGATGGGTGAATAAGTTTGCAGATGACACAAACATTGGAGGAGTTGTGGATAGAGCTGTAGGTTGTCGAAGGTTACAAGAGGATATAGACAGGCTGCAGAGTTGGGCAGAAAAATGGCAGATGGGAGTTCAATCCGGACAAGTGTGAGGTGATGCATTTTGGAAGGACAAACCAGAAGACTGAGTACAGGATTAATGGTCAGTTACTTAAGAGTGTGGATGAACAAAGGGACCTTGGGGTTCACATCCACACATCCCTCAAGGTCGCTGCACAGGTTGATGGATAGTTTTAGAAGGCCTATGGGATGCTAGGCTTCTTTAACAGGGGAATTGAGTTCAAGAGTAGAGAGGTCATGTTGCAACTCTACAAATCTCTGGTGAGACTGCACTTAAGAGTATTGTGTTCAATTCTGGTCACCTCATTATAGGAAGGATGTGGAAGCTATGGAGAGGGTGCAGAGGAGATTTACCAGGATGTTGCCTGGTTTGGAGAACAAGTCATATGAAGCAAGGTTAGCAGAGCTGGGACTTTTCTCGTTGGAGCGTAGAAGGATGAGCGGGGACTTGATAGAGGTCTACAAGATTATGAGAGGCATAGATAGGGTGGATAACCAGTACCTGTTTCCCAGGGCACCAATAGCAAACACCAGAGGGCATATGTACAAAATTAAGGGAGGGAAGTTTAGGGGAGACATCAGGGGTAAGTTTTTTTTACACAGAGGGTTGTGAGTGACTGGAATGACTTGCCAGGGATGGTGGTGGAGGCTAAAACATTAGGGGTATTTAAGAGCCTCTTGGACAGGCACATGGATGAAAGAAAAATGGAGGGTTATGGGGTAGTGTGAATTTAGTACTTTTTTTAAGGATTATATGGGTCAGCACAACATGGAGGGCTGAAGGGCCTGTACTGTGCTGTAGTGTTCTATGCCAACAGAAAACTGCACCGTGTGCACACACGCACAAAATCAGTGCTTATGTACACGGACACACGGATCTGGGGACACAAGCTGTGTCCTTACCTGCTGCTGTCCTGGGTGGGTTTAACCAGCCCCTGCGTTGAGTCCTCCCACACGCTGTTAGCCATGGCGTTCCCAATGCCGGTCATCACCATGATCAGCTCAACCGGCCAGTCATCCAGGTCCAGGGAGCGCACCCGCGACAAGTGCGTACCCAGGTTCCGATGGATACCTGAACATTCAATGCAGATCAAGGCTCCGAGGTTCAAACTCGCCCAGTCAGGATCTGTCAAATAAAGCAGGTAACATTCAGCTATGGTGGAAACGAGAATGGGGTGTCAGCCTGTAACACAGAGACATGCAAGAGCAGTGGCCAGTAATGCTAGCAGCAGTGACCTATAATAAGGAGGCACAGGAGCAGTGGCCTGTAACAAGGAGACACATGTGCAGTAGCCTATAACACATAGACACATAGGAGCAAAGGCCTGTGACATCAGGGACACACTGCATTAGAATCTAACACTGCTGACAAAGACCCACAGGAGCCATGTGACCTGTAACACACTGACTCATAGGAGCCATGTGGCCTGTAACACAGAGACACACAGAAGCAGTTGCTTGTAATGAAGAGACACAGAGGAGAGTGGCCTGCAATGCAGAGGGCTGTGGTCTGTAACTGAGAGACACAAACTGACTCTGCTGATGGCTTTAGGCAGCATAGTGTGCTGGGTAACCTCAGGATGTGAATAGGGTCTGCAAGGAGATCAGGAAAACTGCCAATTGGCCCAGTTACATTCCATTTCCATTTGGGCCAGGAATATAGTCTGGGAGTGGGTAGATGGGACTAGATAGAAGAGCAGGTTAGTGTGGTCTAGGTGGGCTTAAGGGTCTGCGTCTGTGCTCATCTCAATGGATCAGCACAGCCCACCAGAACCCATCCACCTTCTCCAACACTCAGGCCCTCAAATTACTGGCAGAGGGCATTGGGTGCAATTATTGTGTGCCTTGATCCTCATTACAGCCCCATTTGCGTGGTAGCGTAGCAGTTAGCGTGCCCGATGCTACTATAGCTCGGGCTTCCGAGTTTGCAGTTCAATTCCGATGTACATCCTCCTTGTAGAATGTGTGGGTTTTCTCCATGTCCTCTGGTTTCCTCCCACAGTTCAAAGACAAACCGCTTAGTAGGTTAATTGGTCATTGTAAGTTGTTCCATGTCAAGGGTTAAGTCGGAGGTTGCTGGATAGCATGGCTCAAAGGGCTGGAAGGGCCTATTCTAGACCGTCTGTCATTACAGCCCCATTTCATCCCACCTTGTCCCTGGTTACAGCCTCATGCACAACATCCATTGTCTCTGAACTATTTCTCAGTACAGTCCTACACAGTACTCACTGGGTGCATCGCAGTCAACGCAGAAGCTGTTTCCTCGCACGTTCCGGATGGACTGGATGGCTACGGCGTCACTCTGGCTCCCCAGTCGGGACTAAATCAAACAGAGGAACGGTTACTTGATCTGGGCATCACTCCTCATTGCCCGAGGGCAGAACAGCTGAGTGGGAACTTTCTCTGACATCCCATACCCACTGCCAGACACACATCACCTCCCACAGGGCCTTCCTCCCAAAATCAGATGCATTTGTCTCATCCCCTGTGAAGTTTTCTCTCAGTGAATTTATCCCTTTCACAAGGCAAGGGAACATATAACAAACACTACACCACAGTAACAAACATACATATAACAAACACTACACCACAGTACAAGCCCTTTGGCCTGTGATGCTGTGCTGACCTTTTAATCTAATCTAAGATAAATTTAATGCTTCTCTCTCACATAGCCCTCCAGTTTTCTTTCATCCATGTGCCTATCTGAGTCTCATAAATGTCCCTAATGTATTTGTCCCTACCACCATCCCAACAATGTGTTCCACACTCCTACCATTCTTTGTGTAAAAAAAGTCTTACCATTGACATCCTCCTATGCTTTCCTCCAATCAGCTTAAAATCATACGTTCCCCTGTATTAGCTATTTCCACACTGCAGAGAAAAACTCTGACTGTCCACTCTATCTACCCCCCCTTATCAATCCATACACCTCTATCAAGTCACCTCTCATCCTCATTTCCTCCTAGCTTGCTCAACCTTTTCTTACAAGTCATGCTCTCTAATCCAGTCGGGATCCTGGATAATCCTTTCTGCACCCTCTATAAAGCTTCCACATCCTTCCTATGGTAAGAACCAGAACTGAACACAACACTTCAAGCATGGTCTAACCAGAGTTTTATAGAGCTGCAACACTATCACACAGCTTTTGAGCTCAGTCCTCTGACTAATGAAAGCCAACACACCATATGCATTCTGAACCACTTGCACGGCAATTTTGAGGGATCTATGGACACGGACCCCACCTATCTGTTCCTCACACAACCAAGCCGCTGCTGTTGTACTGACACTCTGGTATTGAGCTACATCCCTGGGAACCCTGCACACAAGCTGGTTACAGTAATGCAAAAAGTAGGCTTTTTACTCCAGCAGATCAGCTGCAGGTCCCGTCCACTATCAAACTGACCCATGTCCGACAATTTTGTGTGCTTGAGACACAGGCCAAGTACTGCTCTGTTGCTTATAATGTAACGATAAATAATTTTGATGAAAATGTACGTTATCTGATTTGCAAGTTTGCAGACAATTGGTGGAGATGTAGATACTGAAGAAGGTTGTCACAGGATTTGGCAGAACATAGATAGCTGTAAATTTGAGCGGATGAGTGACAGGTGAGATTAGAATATTGAACAATGGAGCACAGGAAAAGGCCCTTAGGCCCACAATGGCTGTGCTGACCGCGATGCCGATCCAAACTAATCCCACTTGACTGCATGTGGTCCATATCCCTCCAATCCCTGCTTGTTAATGTGACTATCTAAATGCCTCTTAAACATTCCATCATACCTGCCTCCACCACCTACCTGGGAGTGTGTTCCAGGCACCAATAACTCTCTCTGTAAAACTCCTGCCTTGTAAATCTCCTTTAAAGCTTCCCCCTCTCACTTTAAACCTTTGTCCTCTGGCCTTTGAAAACTCCACCCCCTGAAAAAGACTGTCTACTCTACCTATGCCTCTCAATTTTTTATAAACTTTTATCAGATCTTCTCGTAGCTTCTGCCACTCCACGGAAAACAATCCAAGTTTATCCAGCCATTCATTACAGCACATACCCTCCAATCCAGGCAGCATCCTGGTGAATCTCTTCTGCATCCTCTCCAAAGTCTCCATATCCCTCCTATAATGGGGTGAGCATAACTGTAGAAATACTCAAAATGTAGCCTGACTGAAGTTTTATATGGCTGCAACTTGACTTTCTGACATTGATAGTCAGTGCCTTGACCAATGAAGGCAAGTATGCCTTCTTTACCACCCTATCCACTTGTGATGCCATGTCAGGGAGCTATGGATTTGCATCTCAAGATCCCTCTGTTCATCAATACCTCTAAGGCTTCTGCCATTTACTGTATACTTTTCTCTTACATTTGACCTCCCAAAGTGAAACACCTCACACTTATCTAGAATAAATTTCACCTGCCATTTTTATGCCTACATTTCCAAAGGGTTTACATCCTGATGAATCCTATGACAACTTTTCTCAGCATCCACAACTTCACTACTTTTTGTGTTGTCTGCAGACTTACTATTTAGACCACCTAGGTTTTCATCCAAATCATCTATATGCAGTGGATTCCAGTTAATTGGGACACATTGGGATGAGTACATTTTGGCAAAATTAGGTGGCTGCCTAATAAAAAAGATAAACTATCTTTTAACTGAGTAACAAATTATGTATTTAAATGAAATGCAGAACAAGTTAGAACACTACCAATACTACTACAATACTATAAAACTGTATTTGTTCCTAATTGTTATCAACAGACGAATTAATCCAGTATACTCTACCATGTACTTTTGATTGATTGTAAATGAACAAAATTAGTGCAGACACATAGTGCTGATAATGGACTGCCTTCATACAATGCTTTCAACAAATGCATTCTCCAAATCTTCACTTTCATTGTAACATTTGAGATGATCATTGATATCTTCAAATTCTTCTTAGATTATAACCTGTTGAGCTAGTGAAGTCATTTCATTTTCATTCTCAGCTGGTTCTGGCATCTCTAAGCCTGAATGCTTGAAACCACAGTGAGCAAAATAGTTCTAAATTGTCTTACTGCTTATTTCTTGCCAACTATCAGCAACAAAAAAAAAATCATTACTTTTTGAACTTAAACACACTCAAACAAACTCAAAAACTGTCGCTATTTAAAAACTATTCACTCTCAGCATGGTGTAGTGTCTAATAGCCACACAAACTCACACAACCTTCACTAGTTATAAACTGTTTAGAACAGTCTCCTGTCCCAATTAAGTGGCATAGTGTCCCAAATAAATGAAGAGAATCCTGGACATTTTCTTGAATAGAATTTCTTGAATTCTTCACCAGGAAACCCTAATCAGTGCAAATCGGAAATAACATCTCCTCCATGTTGGCAATTAATACTATTGTGCCTCAAGGATGCATGCTTAGTCCACTGCACTACTCTCTCTACACCTACAACTGTGTGGCTAGGCACACCTCAAATGCCATCTATAAATTTCCTGATGACATAACTATTGCTGGAAGAATTTCAGATGGTGATGAGGAAGCATACAGAGATAGATCAGCTAGTTGAGAGGTGTTGCAACAGCAAAATTGTACTCAATGCCCACAAGATCAAAGAATTGATTGTGGACTTCAGAAAGGGTAAGTCGATGAAACAGAAGTGGAATGGGTGATCAGTTTCAAGTTCCTGGATGTCAATATCTCTGAAGATCTGTCTTGCCTCCAACGTACTGATGCAATTACAAAGAAGGCATGACAGTGGCTATATTCCATTAGGAGTTTGAGGAGACTTGGTGCATCACCTAAGATTCTGCAAATTTCAATGGATGTATCATGGAGAACATTCTAACTGGTTGCATAACTGTCTGGATTGGAAGGGCCAGTGCACAGGATCAGAAAAAGCTGCAGAATGTTGTAAACTCAGCCAGCCCCATCGTGGGCACCAGCCTCCCCAGCATTGAGGACATCTTCAAAAGACGATGCTTCAAGATGGTGGCATCCATTATTAAGGACCCCCATCACCCAGGACATGCCCTCTTCTCACTGCTACCATCAAGGAGGAGGTATAGGAGCCTGAAGACACACATTCAACGTTTCAGGAACAGCTCCTTTCCCTCCCCCATCAAATTTCTGAATGGACGATGAACCCATGAACACTACATCACTACTTTCTCTCCTCTCTTTTTGCACTATTTACTTAATTTAATTTTGTTATATATTTCTTACTGTAATTTATAGTTTTTAAAATTATTACCCTGTATGTATTGCTATGTTGTGCTGCTGCAAAACAACAAATTTCACAACATATGCCAGTGATATTAAACCTGATTTTGATTCTGATGGTTTTTGTTCTTTAAGAATTGTCCCAAATAAGTAGCTGCCCCAATTAACTAATTATTTGACCAAGTTAACTAGAATCTACACTGTATATCAGAAACAACAGAGCCCAGAAGACCTTGGAGCAGAATTAGGACATTCAGCCCATCGAGTCTGCTCTACCATTCCATCATGGTTTTATTATCTCTCAACCCCATTCTCCTGATTTCCATCCGTAACCTTTGATGCACTGATTAATCAAGAACCTCTGCCTTAAATATATCCAATAACTTGGCCTGCACAGTTGTTTGTAGCAAAGAATTACACAGATTCACCACCACCTGGTTAAAGAATTTTTTCCTGAGCTCTGTTCTAAATGGATGTCCTCTTTTCCAAGGCTAGGTCCTTTGGTCCTAGACTCCCCTATGATAGGAAACATTCACTTCACATCCACTCTATCAAGACTTTTCAAAATTCGATAGGTTTCAATGAGTTGCCCCACCCCCCAACCATTCTTTCAAACTCACTGGAGTCCTCATGTGTTAACCCTTTCATTCCTCTGATCATTCTTGTGAACCTCCTCTGGAATTTCTTCAATGCCAGCACATCTTTTCTTAGATAAGGGGCCCAAAACTGCTCACAATATTCCAAGTGTGGTCTGACCAATGCCTTATGAGGCCTCCGTGTTACATCCTTGCTTTTGTATTCTAGTTCTCTTGAAATAAATGCATTTGACTTCCTTACCATCAACTCAACTTGCAAATTAACTTTTAGGAAATCCTGCACAGGGACTCCCAAGTTTTGAATTTTCTCAGTTTACAAAATAGTTCACATCTTTAATCCTTCTCCCAAAGTGCATGACCATACACTTTCCTACATTATATTCCATCTGCCACTTTTTTGCCCATTCAACTAATCTGTCTAAGTCCTTCTATAGACATCCTGCTTCCTCTACATTACCTGCCCTTCCACCTATCTCTGTATTATCTGCAAATTTGGCCACAAAGCCAAAGTCCTTCTTATTCCCTCTTATCTCCCCTTATTCAGTACAGGTGTCCCCCGTTTTTCGAACATTTGCTTTACCACAACTAGCTGTTACGAAAGACCTACATTAGTACCTGTTTTCACTAACCAAAGAGGATTTTTGTTTTTACGAAAAAAAGATGCCTGCTTTATACGTGTGTTTACCCTGAGAAAGACTACAATGACCGTGAAGCCTTGTGTGGGCAGTTGTTTGCACATGCGTGTACGTGCCGATTTTTTTCCTCCAAATTAATTTTGGCTCGCTGTCTTCCCGATATTGATAAGTGAAACTACACCGTACCTACAATATTTCTATTTTATATGTAACGGGGTTTTTTTTTCTTTTTCTTTGTTACTGTGTATGTAATCAAAATGGCGTCTTTGTTTTGTTAAAAGTAGGAATGCTGGCGCCTGTGTTAATAGTAGGAATGCTAGTGTCTTTGTTATGATAAGTGCTGGAAGCTTGTTTGGGACTATAAACTGATTGTTGGTGGGGGTTTTGGGGAGTCGGCACGATGGAGTGAGAGAGAGAGGACGGGGTGCTGGAAGCTGGGCGACGGTACGGACCCCGAGCGGGGGTCCCCGGCCCAAGGTTTTCGGTGAGGAGAGGAGACGGAGACAGAGGAGTGTGGAGCGTCTGGTCGACCACCGTGGGGGTCCCAGGAGGCGGGTCGAGGAGTTCGGAGGGGATCGAATACCAGAAGACTTCAGTAATTGAGCTCCAACGATTGTGCACGAAGTGGTTTGGACTTTGATAAGTTTGGCGCCTTTTCTTTTTTTTCTCTTATTCATATATACTGTATCGTTAGTAATCGCTTAGTTATAGTACTCTTTATAAATTGTACTCATTTAATCGCATAAGGTGTACTGTCTGTTTTTGGGCGAGGCGGGGACATCACACAGCATCCACACCAGCTGATTACCCAGTTTGGCGGGGCCGAAGGCTGCTCCCCCTAGACTAGAACGAGTTTGAGCGATGCCTGAGGTGACCCAGGGGTTACATATATAAAGTGTATATTTATCATATCATGCCTGCTTTTACTATATGTTAGTGTTATTTTAGGTTTTATGTGTTATTTGGTATGATTTGGTAGGTTATTTTTTGGGTCTGGGAACGCTCAAAAATTTTTCCCATATAAATTAATGGTAATTGCTTCTTCGCTTTACGACATTTCGGTTTACAAACGGTTTCATAGGAATGCTCTACCTTCGGATTGCGGGGGAAACCTATATATCTAAAAAACTTTCTGAAACCTCTTTTATATTATTGGCCAGCTTACCAGCATATTTCATCCTTTCTTTTTTTAAGGCTTTTTAAATTGTCTTCTGTTGGTTTTTAAAAGCTTCCCAACCTGCTACCTTCCACTAATTTTTGCTCTATTATATGCCCTCTCATTTATTTTTATACTGTCATTGACTTTCCTTGTCAGTCATCCTCCCTTTAGAATATTTCCTCATCTTTGGGATGCATCTATCCTGAACCTTCTGAATTGCTCCCAGAAACTCCAGCCATTGCTGCTCTGCTGTCATACCTGCTAGTGTCTTCTTCCAATCAACTTTGGAGAGCTCCTCTTGCAATAACCTTTACTCTACTGTTAAACTGATACATCTCACTTGAGCTTCTCCCTCTCAAATTACAGGGTAAATTCTATCATATTATGATCACTGTCTCCTAAGGGTTCCTTTACCTCCCCAATCAAATACAGTTAATTACATAACACCCAATCCAGAACAGCTGATCCCCTAGTGGGCTCAACCACAAGCTGCTCTAAAAAGCAATCTTGAAATAAATGCTAACATTTATTAGGCATATTACAAATTCTCTTTCGGGATCCAAAATCAGCACCAACCTGATTTTCCCAATCTACCTGCATATTGAAATCCCCCATGACTATTGTAACATTGCCCTTTTGACATGTATTTTCTATCTCCTGTAGTTTGCAGCCCACATCCTGGCTACTGTTCAGAAGCCCGTATAACTTCCATCAGGGTCTTTCTACCTTTGCAGTTCCTTAACTCCATCCACAATGATTCTACATCTTCCAATCCTATGTCACCTTTTTCTGAGGATTTGATTTCAATTTTTACCAGCCAAGCCACGGCACCATTTCTGCCTACGTTCCTGTCCTTTTGATACAATGTGATTCCTTGGATGTTAAGCTCCAAACTATAAACTTCTTTCAGCCACGACTCAGGTATGCCAACAACATCATACCTGCCAATCTCTAACTGCACTACAAGATTATTTACCTTTGTTCACATACTATTCAAATGCTTCAATTTAATAACAGAGAATGTATTTAGTATATACACTGAAATTCTTAATCTTTGCAGACATCCACCAAACAAGAGACCCCATAGAATGAATGACAGAAACATCAGAACCCTGAAGCTCACCCTCTCCGTTTAGAATGCTGTGGACCTGATCTAAGATGTCCCTGGTCCAGGCACCTGGGTGTTTCTTACATGCCCCAGAATCTGCTCTCTAATCTCCTAATTATGTAATCCTCTATCACTACTGCACTCCTCTTCTCCCCACTTCCCTTCTGAGCCAGAACCAGAGCCAGACTCAGTGGCAGAAACCTGGTCATTGTGACTTCTCCCTGGTAGGTCCACCCTCCCCCTCAAACAGTAACCAGAGTGGTATACTTATTATTGAGGGGAACGACCAAAGGAGCATTTTACCCAAGAGCCTGCCTCCTGTAACTTAGAGGTGACATCCCTGAAGCTCCTAACTATCACCTCCTCATTCTCTCATATGAGTCAAAGGTCATCGAGCTGCAGCTCCAGTTCCTTAACATGATCCCTAAGGAACTGCAGCCCAATGCACTTCACACAGATGTAGTTATCAGGGAGACTCTCAAATCTCCCTCATCTCATACAAGGAATACACCACTACCTCAGAATCCATTCTCAGTGCACTAGCTATGTACAAACAGAAAAAAAACTTTCTAAAAGCTTTCTTACTTACTTACTTAGAACTTATTGTGCTTGCGTAAGCCTGTTGAGCCAAAGCCAGACCACTTTAACAATGCCCCACTCACACAATGGCCGCTCTGCCTTTCTTTTTATTGGCCCCACGCTGATTGTTGCTTGCCAAACAAGAAACAAAAAGCACCAGAGCTCTTTTCAAACCTTGCAATGCGTGACCAACGAACGACCTCATGTTGATTGCAGCCTGCTGATAAAAAAGCAGAAAAACACCCAAGCTCTTTTTAAACCTCACACTGCATCACCAATGAACAATCCCTCACATTGGTTGCTGCCCGCCGAGAAAAGAAGAGGTCCCAGCACTAATCCTTATGGAACACCACTGTTGACAAACACATCTATAACGGCTTTGAACTGAGTGACTTGCAGGGACATTTAATAGTCATCTGCACCAGGTAATTAGGACCAACCTCTTGGCTGTGCCAGGAAAAGATGGCAGATTTCTTCCCAACACAAATTCCTGAAGAAGATTTTTCCCCACAAGCTGTGGTTTTGCCAAATTCATTCCACTGCTGCCTTATCTGAACTTGGAACCATGCCTTGAATTATCAGTAACCACGATCTTACAATGATCAAAGAAACTGCAGAGTTCCCCACCATCAATTCTGTCCCTCCCTGGACATGGAATTGGTGCTGGAGAATCAGAGGATGCAAAACACGGCACCATCAATTACAAAAGCAAGGAAGGAATAAGTCAACTTCTATCTTTAATTGCAGGAAAATTATTGCAGTTATTTCTGAACCTTTGGAAAGGCACAAGTACACCTGGAACAGTACATGTGGGTTTCTCAGGAAAACTGTGACAACTCTGCTTTTAAAGAAAATGAGGATTACTGAGAGTGCTACAGGGACTTTCAAAAGGCTTTTGAAAAGATGTCACATGGAAGGCTGGTCAAAGAGCAGTGACAGCACAAATCTCTATCCAAACTTGTCTCAGTGGCAGGAAGCAATGGTCATTGCTGATGGTGTCTCAGTGACAGGAAGGCAGACAACAGCGGGCTCCGGACCGATTCCAGGGATGAGCTACAGGCATGAATATTGTGAGGCCAGTGAACCTTTTCTGTGCCATGATGTTCTACAGTTCCATGAATCTCCATAGCACCAGAGTGAGAACAGCAACCTACCCTCTCTGCTCCCAGGGGCTGGTGTCAGGGGGTCAACTGGGGCTACACTGAGGTACTCACAGCTTCCT